>NC_057802.1:563735145-563955599 GCF_018294505.1 Triticum aestivum
GAAGGGGGCGAGCGGGACGGGCGGAGCGGCGGGGTGAGTGGGTCGGGCGGGGCGGCAGATGGGGAGGCGGCTAGGGTTCTACATTGCACGGGAGCTGCTGGGATTTATACCCAAAGGTGAAATGACTAAAATGCCCTTGGCGAGACAAGGAATTTACAGGCGGTGGCACGAGTATTTAAAGGCGACATGGCTGGCTTCATCCTGCCTAGCGGTTCTTCAAGGTTAATAAGTTAAATGCTACCACCTGTCCGTGGCAAGGTTTTCGTGGTGACCAGCTTTGGGTGCATCCTGGGTCTAGATTTGGCTGCCGCAAGGTTCCTCATGCTCGAGCTCCCAGCTGGAATAGGGCGCAATTACATGCTCTCATGTGTGGACGGTTCCGGGCTCTATCTTGTCAGTGCAGACGGGTTTCAGCTCAGTGTGTGGCTCCATCCGATGACAGGCGACAGCGATGGTGCAGGCGGCTGGCTGCTGGTGGACACATTTTGTGTCCGCGAGCCATATGCACTTTCTGCTGGCCATGATTGGGTTTGGATGGCACAAGATGGCGATTTTCTTAGTGTTGCTGCAGTCGGGGACAATGCCGAGTTTGTGTTCTTGGTTTATGCGAGATATGGTGTTGTCCTTCATGTTCACCTGAGGAGCAGGCTAGTTGAAAAGGTGTTTGAGCAAGCACCATATGATCATCGTTTTATTCATCCGGGTATGAACCACATTCATATCACTCCCTTTATGATGATCTGGCCGCCTATTTTCCCTGCACTGAACAGGGGACACATCAAGAGCAATGATCCCGCTGTGCTTTGATCTTTGTAATATCGTCACTGGGTACGACTTCTATGATAGAAAGCTATGTTTTTCTGATGAGGTATGGAAATGGACGACCAATCAATATTTTTCAGATGGGCTTTGACAGTTTGATGGCATCTTGTCTAGCTATTGTATGTCATTTTACTGTGTTTTCTTCTTTAGTATTTGTCACTACTCTGCAGTCAGCATCTGTCATTTTGTCTGCTATTTCGCCAATCAGTATGAGTAGTAGGCTTGTACCTGGTTCTGAGTTTGTTAACAAATATTATGTGAAGCAATTCAAATGTGCAGATGTTCATGCCACGTCGTAGAACGCTAGATTCTAACGTAAGTTGGATATTAAGAACCTCTGTTCAATCCACTGAAAAAAAATCTCAAGTTTGCAGAAGGGTATTGCAAGTTATCCAGCAGGACTACACTGAATCTTCTAAGATTAACCGTGGTGCGTATAATATTTTGCTATTTATTTCTCTTCCTAAAACAGTAGATATTGCAGTCAACCGAGCATGTAGGTTGGGCCTTAAGAATCTCCGATCGTCGTTTTATTTGTCCTGGTATGAACCACATACATATCTCGTCCTTTATAATAATCTGGCCTCCTATTTCCCCTGCACTGAACGGGGGACATGATCAAGAGCAATGATCCCCCTGTGCTTTGATTTTTGTACTATCGTCACTGGTTACAACTTATCAATATTATTCAGCTGGGCTTGCCTACATCTCATCTACTCTGCAATCAACACGTGTCGTTCTGTCTGCTGTTTGGCCAATAAGTATGAGTATGAATAATAGGCTTGTACTTAGTTCCGAGTTTGATAGCAAATATTAAGCTTACAAATAGAAATGTATAGACATTCATGCCACATCGTACAACCCTAGATTCTGCGGTCATGTGATGTAAGTTGGATCTTGAGAACCTCTGTTCATTTCACTGAAAAAACATGAAGTTTGTAGAAGTGCATTGCTTCTCCAGCAGAACTATACGGAATTTTCTAAGATTAACCGCGGTGCGTTTGAGATATTGCATATTGTTGTTTCTCTTCCTGAAACAGTAGATATTGCAGTCAATCAGTCATGTAAGTTTGCAGAGGTATATGGCAAGATATCCAGCAGAACTGTACTGAATCTTCTAAGCTTATCGGCAGTGTGTATAAGATATCGACTTTCTGGTGATGATGGGTGGTGTAGACAGTCTTTGAAAAGACAGCGAAATAAAAATGACTAGCATTAACTGAAAGAGAAGTATAACTGAAAATACAGTTTTTGTCAAGGAAGTTTCATTTGCCCTGGGCAGGGATAGCTCAAACGGTAAGTCAAGGTACGCATGTTATTTGTGATATCCTCTTTTTTTTTCTTTCAAAATTTCATCCATTCTGTCCAATTTTTATGTTATCAGAGCTGTAATCCACCCATCATTACTATTTACCACTTACCAGTATCACTAGCAATTCCAAGGGAAAATTTGGCGGATGCCATTTAATATACTGGTTTTATTGGCATTCCTTGCCACGCACGACTCCACAACTGAGATAAGAAGATATGTGATGTATCATGCATGATCTGCACAAACTCCACCCCAGTGTTATTCCTTGTCACACACAAATGACCACTAGAGTGGATCTAGCTTATCAGGAACCTAATGAATCAACAGCTGAAGCATTGAATTTTATGGAGCAATCAATATCACCATTCTTTTTTCTATATATGATACTAATAACTAAATTCCAGCTTATCTTGAATCTTATTCATCTTCGTTTTAACTTATCGAAAGCAGCACTGAAAATTATATTAAAGATTAGCCACTATCCTGGCGGTACCTAACTGTAGGAAATTTTGCCTGACCCAAAGGCAGAGGTTACAAGTGATGCTACAATAGAACCTTTAAATATCCCTAATTTTCCAGATGTTACAGCGGTTACCTTACACCTCGATTAAGCACTTCCTCTTATCCACGCACTTGCCCCAGCCATGCATAAATGTTTGGTTCATCACCATCACAAAGCTGCAAGAAGCAACAGCCTACTAACTCAAGTTTAGTGAGCAGATCGGTTGAGATTTAGTGGGCAGAGTTGGATAATTCAGCTAAGGCGGAGAAGGTGATGACGATGGCGTCACAGGGCGTGGTGGTGATCTTCGGGGCGAGTTGCTGCTGCATTTTCCACATGATGACGAGGCTCTTCACGGAGCCGGGCGTGCGGTCGACGGTGCACGAGCTGGACAAGGACCTCCAGAGGGAGGACCTGGAGATGGCGCTCGTGTCAGGATCTAGTTCATCAAGGAAGATAGAACTAGGGATTTTGGGCAGGAGAGTTGGGGAAAGACACCCAGATCTGATGTCTAGTGTATTTGTATGAGTTTACTTGGCCATCAGGCAAATTCTCAAAAGATTCGATAGTGACTGCTAGCCACAACCCGGCAGCTTTATAGGCGAGCTCTCCCGGCAACGGGGTGAAACGGAATAGTAACAGAAAACGGAGTAACGTTACAATCTAATCTAACGGCTAGCGACGAACGGTAACTGTGAGGCGCCATCTCAGCCGTTCGCTTGTCTGAAGCATTTTCTTCTTGATCTGCTACAGCTAACTGAAGATTGTTGATGCAGGTTCAGTCCTGACATTGCTCCCCCCTTGAGTGTCGACGTGTCCTCACGACGCTGCTGCCGCTTCTCTCCACGCGCGTGTAGTTGTGCTGAAGAACTCCGGGAAGGTGTACTTGATGAAATCCGCATCCTCCCAAGTCGCATCTTCAGCGGGCAAGTTGATCCACTTGATTAACCACTGAACGACTGGTGCATTCTGTCGAGGGACTTGGCGAACCTGCAGGACTTCTTCTAGCCCCGTTTTTACCGTACCATCGGAGTTCACCATGGGTAGATTAGGACCAGGGATTCACTTGTCACCCACATGCCGTTTGAGCTGACTAACATGAAAAAGGGATGTATTTGCACATTACTTGGCAGCTGTAATTTGTAAGCAGAATTTCCCACTTTCTGAATCACCATGAATGGTCCATAGAACTTGTTCTGTAGCTTCAAAGCTCCTCTGAACCCGAATGCTGCCAGCCTATAAGGGGCCATCTTGAGATAAACTGGATCTCCTACTTGAAACGTTCTTTCCACTCTCTTAGTATCTGCATATTTCTTCATTCTGTTTTGAGCTAGTAGCAGGTTTTCCTTCAGTTGGTGCAACATTTGTTGTTTAGCTGACAGGAAATCTTGTGCCTCTGGGTGATCAGGTCCAGGAATGGCAAGTTCTGAGATCAGTGGTGGATGAAAACCATATAAAGCCTGAAATGGGGACATTTTGATTGCTGTGTGGTAAGTGGAGTTGTACCAAAATTCAGCCAAAGATAACCAGGAAAACCATTTCTGAGGTGCAGAAGTAGTCATACATCTTAAGTAGGTTTCCAAACATTGATTCACTCTTTCAGTCTGGCCATCTGTTTGTGGATGGTAGGCAGTGTTGTACCTTAATTCCACTTTAAGTGCAGAAAAGATGTCTCTCCAAAGCTGACTAGTAAATATTCTATCTCTGTCAGATATGATCATTTTGGGAGGTCCATGCAACTTGATTATATTATCCACAAAGGCTTGAGCCACACCGAGCACACTATAAGGGTGGGATAAGGGAATGAAATGTGCATATTTGGTAAACATGTCCACTATGACCATGATAACATCTTTTCCATGAGATTTAGGCAACCCATCAATAAAATCCATTGATATGTGTTGCCAGGCCATATCTACTACAGGTAGTGGTTCTAGAAGTCCTGGCTGCAAACAGGTTTCATGCTTGGCTCTTTGGCAAATAGGGCATGCAACAATGAAACTCTCCACTGATGATTTCAACCCAGGCCAGTAAAATATGCTTTTCACTCTTTGGTAAGTTGCTCTTCTGCCAGAGTGACCCCCTACTAGTGAGCTATGCAGAGCTGTGATCAGTTTGTTTCTTAGTTCAGGCATGTTACCCACTAAGATTTTTCCATTATATCTTATTATTCCAGCTATTAAGGAATACTCAGAGTCTGTGTGATTTTCTGAAGGAGCAATTTCTCCAGCAACTGCAGACTGACAGGGTCCTTGTTGTAACTGTCTACTAATTCCTCTGCCGACACAGGAGTAGCAACTGATATGGCCATGCACTGAGGGAGCAATCTTGATAATGCATCAGCCACTTTGTTTTGAATTCCCTTCTTATACTGTATTGTGAAGTTAAACTCTAGCAGTTTCATCATTAACTTGTGCTGCACTCCTTTAGTGATTTTCTGGTCAGTGATAAATTTCAATGATTGTTGGTCTGTTTTTATAATCAGTTCCTTTCCCAATAGATAGTGTCTCCACCTCTTTAGGGCCTCCAAGATAGCCAGAGCTTCTTTTTCATATGTAGAAAGAGCAGCATTTCTAGGGCATAATGCAGAGCTGTAGTAAGAGATAGGTCTTCCTTGCTGCATTAGAACAACTCCAATCCCTTTGCCACAAGCATCTGCTTCCAACACAAAAGGTTGTGTGAAATCAGGCAGAGCCAGCACAGGAGCAGATGTTAGTGCTTGTTTTAGTTGCTGGAAAGCTCTGCTATGTTCAGGTTGCTAGGAGAAATTCCCTTTTTTCAGTAAATCATGTGAAGGTCTGCAAATTACACCATAACCTTTAATGAACCTTCTGTAATAGAGCCAGTCCCAAAAAGCTTCTAAGTTTGGTTATGTTCTCAGGAATTGGCCAATCTGCAATAGCAGCAATTTTCTGTGCGTCTGTTGCTACACCTCTTTCTGATATGACATGGCCTAAGTATTCTACTTGCTGAACTGCAAACACACACTTAGACATCTTTGCATAAAGCTGGTGCTCTCTGAGTAAGTCCATTACTAATTTGATATGTTCTAGGTGTTCCTTGAGATTTTTGCTGAATATCAAGATATCATCAAAGAATACTAGTACAAATTTTCTGAGGTATGGTGCAAAGATGGTGTTCATTAATTCTTGGAAAGTACCAGGAGCATTGGAGAGACCAAAGGGCATTACCAAATACTCAAAATGCCCTAAAAATGTTCTGAATGCAGTTTTTGGTATATCTTCAGGAGACATTCTGATCTGATGATATCCAGATCTCAAGTCCAATTTGGTGAAGTACTTAGCTCCATGGAGCTCATCCAGCAAGTCTTCTATAACTGGTATGGGAAACTTGTTCTTAATTGTGAGAGCATTTAACTTTCTATAGTCAGTGCATAATCTCATAGATCCATCCTTTTTCTTAACAAGCAAAACTGGTGCTGCAAAAGGACTTTGACTGTGTCTTATCAGATGTGCAGCCAACAATTTTTTATTTGCTCCTCCATTTCTTTCTTTTGGTGCTGAGGAACTCTGTAAGGCCTGACTTGGGGTGGTGTAGCACCAGCCACTAAAGGAATTGTATGATCCAAAGCTCTCTGAGGTGGTAGTACCTTATGTTGAGGATATAAACCTTAGAGTCACCCGCCTGGAGGGGCCGGGTTACTCATAATGGTCATTGCCTGAAGCCCGGCGCCAAGCTTGAAGACAGTGGGCCAAAGATGGGCTTAAGACCCGGAGATGGCTTAAGGCCCGTAGTTACAACTACTATTATGGTAGAACTTGTAGTGTAAGGCAAGAATAGTTGAGAGTCCGAGCCGGACACTCTTATGAGCCAGCCGGGACTCTGAGAGCTGCTGGGCGTCAACCTCTCTATATAAAGGAACGACCCGGCGGCGGTTTAGGGACAAGTAAGATCTCATCGAGAGCCAGGCATAGCAATCAAGCTCCCTGCTCATCGAAACCCTAATCAATACCACCTCAACTGGACGTAGGCTTTTACCTTCACCGTAAGGGGCCGAACCAGTATAACCCTCGTGTTCCTTGTCCCGCTTAACCCCTTTAAGCTTCCTAGTTGCGATGGCTCCACGACTAAGTCCTAGCTCGAGGACATCTGCCGTGACAATTCCATGATAGTTGGCGCCCACCGTGGGGCCAGTGCACGGTGGATTTGAGTTCTTGAAGGGCAGCTTCGAAGGGCTCAAGGGATACGCTGTGGGCCGGATGACCAAGAGTCATCGCGGCAAGCTCTACATCGACGATGCAAACTGGGGCCCCGACGCCGGCTCAATTGAGTACGGGTACCGGGTCCCCTTCGGCGGAATTCATGTCTTCATTGGCAAGATTGGTGAGCCAGGCCTTGAGCCGGATCTCTGCGCCGATCTCATCGAGACGGCTCAGCGTGCACGACCTGCCCGGGCTCTACCTGCCTTGAGGCATGCTTTTGTGGGATGTGTTCATGGAGGACTCTCTGTAGGGTCTGGATCTGGTGATGAGACGGCCGCCGGCTCTGACGGCGAGTCGTCCACAGATGAATCAAACTCGTTGTATCAACTTCAAGATGGCAGGCTTAGGGGTTGTTCCGATGGTGACAGTATTCCGGATCCTTTTGAGCCGCCGAGCCGGGTTGGGATCTTCATGGCCGGTGCGCAACCTGTTCAAAACCCTGCCGCTGGGTCAGGAAACCCGGTACCCTCGCCGGCTCAGGTGCTGATGGATCTCACGGACAAGATGACGGCCCTGTTGACCGCCACGGTTGACCCGGCGGATCAAGCTCAGCATGAAGCGGAGGTGGCGCAGTTAAAGTTAGATCTGGTGAAAGCCAAGGAGGATCTGGCGGCGGAAGGGATCAGGATGGCCGCGGAGAGGGCGGCTCTCGACGCCCAGACTCAGTTGATTCAGGCGCAGTCTTTCCGGCTCACGATGGATCAGAACGCGTCCAATGAGGTCATGAGAAGGAGGCATCAAAAGGCCCAATCTCGACTCCCTCCGGTCTACGATCCTCGAAACCTCTTCAACACGCCAGGTGCAGGATCTAGTAACCCGCCGGGGATCATAGTGCCCGGGTCTGGGACCCCTGTTCAGCCACAAGTGATGGGGCCTCCCCGGGTGAACCCTGCCCCGCCTCAGTATGTGCCAATACCACCGGGTCATTATGCTAACCCGCTGGAGAACATGGTCGCCGCAGCAGCACGGCTGGCGGCTCTCCCAATTGACGGTGACTCTCCAACGGCTATTGAAACTCGCCGGGTCAGAGAACTCCTTCAGACAGCGCTGGCGCAACAAGAGACGTATTCTTACAGCCGGGACAGGATCCACTCAACCCCTCGTCCAGGCCGGAGCCCGAGTTATAGCAGACACATGGTCTCAGCGACCGGCTCAAGTAATGTCCGACGCCATGACCCGCCCCCTGGCCATGGCCCGGCTCATAACGGAGCCTTTCACGCAACAGACCAAGACAGAGCGCGGCAAGAGGCGGAGCAGGTGCCTCAGTTGACGGCTTACCAAACACCCCCGGCTTATCCGACGACTTCCGTCGATGTGGGTATCCCTACAAGGACTGGAGGTGTCCCTTGTTTAGTGCCGGCTCTCCGCAATGAGCGTCTACCCAAAGACTTCAAAGGGCCTAGGAAGGTGCCTAATTACACGGCTGATTTACAACCCGGAACCTGGATCGAGAGTTACGAGATGGCCATGGAATTGCTGGAGGTCAGTGAAGCGACGATGGCCAAGTACTTCACCATGATGCTAGATGGGACTGCCCGCACTTGGTTGTAAGGACTACCACCGAATTCCATCGGGTCTTGGGCTGAGTTGAAAGCCCGATTCATCCAAAACTTCAAAGATACCTGTAGGCAGTCTATGTCAATTGTGGATTTAACTAACTGTAAACAGCAGGAGGGTGAGTCTATGACACATTGGGTTCGCCGGGTCAAAGAGATAATACATTCATCTGATAAGATGGATGCCGGCTCTGCAGTCTTAATGTTGGAACAGAATTGTCGTTTCCTGCCCTGGAAGATGAAACTCGGGCGGCTTAAGCGCGACTGCAATGATATGGGTACGCGGATGGCGGCTCTCGTCAAGTACGCCGATTCTGATAGTACCAAGGACCCCGCTTCAGATGATGAAAGGACAGGGAAGGGAAAGAGGAACGACAATGGCAAGGGTCCTCAGCATAACCCGGGGAACCAAGGAGGTGGCAAGCGTAAGGCCGACGGCAGCCTAGAGTTCGTGGCCAACGCCAGCTCACAGGGGAATAACCAGCGACGCAAGGGGAGGCCACCTCCCCGAGCCGGCGGGTCAGGCCCGACGCTGGAACAACTGTTGAATGAGCCTTGTCCAAGGCATGGCTCTAGGGAGAAGCCATCTACTCATCTATGGAAGGATTGCGCAATCATGAAAGCATTTAAGAATTCCAATGCCTTTAATGGCAACCATGGCCCGGGCGGCGGCTCAGGCGCTGGCGGTTTTCATGGCCCGGGCGGCGGCTCAAATTCTAATCCTCAGAATGGTCAAGGGGGCTTTAATCAGTAGTCTGGCCAGGGTCATCAACAACAGCAGGGGGTTATCAGACTAACCCAAAGCAGCTTAACGGTGGACAGTATCACGTATTTACCACCAGTCTGTGTAAGCGAGATCAGAAGCTTCATAAGAGGGCTGTGAATGCTGTTGAGCCGGCGACTCGACGCTACTTAAGATGGTCCTTGGAGCAGCCCCGGTATTCGGTTGCCTGGTGGCTCCTCAGGTGGGAGGATATAAATTCACTAAGGTACTAATGTATGGAGGCAGCAGCATGAACATCCTCTATTATGAGACTTTCCGTCGTATGGGGTTGATTGATAAGAACCTCAGCCAGTCCAATACTATTTTCCATGGTGTGGTGCCTGGTAAGTCGGCTTATCCAGTGGTAAGATCGAGTTGGAAGTGGCCTTTGGAGACGAGTACAACTACAGGGTGGAAAAATTGACCTTTGAGTGGTCAAGATAAGAAGTCCGTATCATGCCATATTTGGGCGGCCGGCTTACGCCAAGTTCATGGCACGGCCGTGTTACGTGTATTTGCAGCTCAAGATGCCGGGTCACAATGGGACCATTACGGTTCATGGCAGCCGGAAGGTGGCTTTGGAGTGTGAGGAAGGTGATGCAGCTTATGCAGAATCTGTTTGTGCAACAGAGGAGTTGAAATTTTATAAGGACAATGTTGACCCAACAGATATGACCTCTCTGAAAAAGCCGACTACGGAGCATGAGCCGGCAATGAAATTTAAGTCGGCTGATGAGACTAAACTTGTTGATTTTGTTCCAGGTGATTCATCTCAGCAGTTTAGCATCAGTGCCAATTTGGATCCAAAATAGGAAAGCGCGCTCATCGAGTTCATCCGTGAGAATAGGGACATTTTTGCATGGAAACCTTCTGACATGCCAGGTGTACCTAGAGAACTCGCTGAGCACACTCTCAATGTTGATCCGAAATTTAAGCCGGTCAGACAATTCCTTCGGCGGTTTAATGAAGAGAGGCGGAAAGCCATTGGTGAGGAGGTGGCCCGGCTCTTGGCGGCCGGGTTTATTGTTGAAGTCTTTCACCCAGAGTGGTTAGCTAACCCGGTGCTCGTGCTCAAGAAGAATGGCACTTGGCGGATGTGTGTGGACTACACGGACTTAAACAAGGCATGTCCGGCTGATCCTTTTGCTCTTCCCCGTATTGATCAAATCATTGATGCTACGGTGGGTTGCGAGCGCTTAAGTTTCTTGGATGCTTACTCTGGATACCATTAGATTAAAATGGCAGTTAAGGACCAGGAGAAGACGGCGTTCATCACTCGCTTTGGAGCCTTCTGCTATGTGTCTATGCCTTTTGGACTCAAGAGTGCACAGGCGACTTATCAGCGTTGCGTGCAGAACTGTCTTCATAACCAGATTGGGCGCAATGTTCATGCCTATGTGGATGATATTGTGGTTAAGTCCAGGGAGAAGGAAACCTTGATAGATGACCTGAGGGAAACCTTTGATAATCTCCGGGTCTACAAGATGATGCTTAACCCGGCCAAGTGTGTTTTTGGTGTTCCTGCAGTCAAGCTCTTGGGTTTTCTGGTTTCTAATAGAGGCATTGAAGCTAACCCGGAGAAGATCAAGGCAATCACCTCTCTGGCTAAACCGGCGTGTATAAACGACGTCCAGCGCCTGGCGGGTCGTATTGCTACTTTAAGCCGGTTTATAAGCCGATTGGGTGAGAAGGCCATGCCATTGTACCAGTTGATGAAGAAGACTGATGACTTTGTCTGGAATGATGCTGCTAATACTGCTTTTGAGGATTTGAAGAGACAGCTGGCAGAGCCCCCTGTCCTTGCTGCTCTGGTTGACAAGGAGCCTTTATTGCTGTATGTAGCTGCTAACACACGGGCCGTCAGTGTGGCTGTGGTGGTGGAGCGCAAGGAAGAGGGTAAGGAGCATCCGGTTCAGCGGCCGATTCATTATGTCAGCGAAGTGCTCATCGAGTCCAAACAGCGGTATCCACACTGGCAGAAGCTTGTTTATGGTGTGTTCATGGCAAGCCGGAAGCTTAAGCATTATTTCCAGGGTCACCCTATCACTGTGGTTAGTTCTGCTCCCCTTGGAGATATCATCCAAAATAGAGAAGCCACAGGGAGAGTGGCTAAGTGGGCTATAGAGCTCGGGCCTCATGGTCTAAAATATGTACCACACACTGCTGTTAAATCTCAAGCTTTGGTGGATTTCATCAATGATTGGACAGAGCTACAAGTGCCCGAAGAAAAGCCGGATAACACATATTGGACTATTCACTTCGATGGGTCCAGGCAATTGGAGGGCTCGGGGGCTGGAGTTGTATTGGCTTCCCCTAAAGGTGACAAGTTCCATTATGTGCTACGGTTGATGTTTCCTTGCACTAACAATGCGGCTGAGTACGAGGCCTTGCTCCATGGTCTTCGGATGGCTAAGGAGATGAGCTTGAGCCGGGTAAGGTGCTTCGGCGACTCAGACTTAGTGGCTCAACAAGTATCAGGCAAGTGGGATTCCAAGGACCCTCTCATGGCGGCTTATCGCCGTGAAGTTGATGCCATTGCTGGACACTTTCAGGGTTACCAAGTAGAGCACATCGATCGCAGGAAGAACGAGGCGGCTGATGCTTTAAGCCGGCTGGGCTCTCAGCGAAAACCGGTGCCGCCTAATACTTTCCTGGACGTCTTGCATAACCCTTCTGTGAAGTTGCCTACAGAGGAAGACTTGGCTGTCCCTGACCCGGAGGCACAATTGGTGGCGGCTCTCCACATCATCCCGGACTGGACAGTGCCCTATCTGGCTTACATGACCCGGGGAGATTTGCCTGAGGATGAAACTTTGGCCAGACAAATAACCCGGCGGTCTAAGTCAATGGTTGTTATCAATGGTGAGCTGCATCGCCGCAGTGTTACGGGAGCGTTCCAGCGCTGTGTCTCCCCTGAGGAAGGTCAAGAAATCTTGCGTGAGATTCACGAAGGGGATTGTGGCCATCATGCCGGCTCAAAATCCCTTGTGGCCAAGGCTTTTCGTCATGGTTTTTATTGGCTGACGGCTCATGCTGATGCGGAGGACTTGGTCAGTAAATGTGATGGTTGCCAGAGGTTCTCGCGATGGGCTCATGTGCCGGCTCAGGAGCTGAGGATGATACCAATCACTTGGCCATTTGCGGTCTGGGGGCTTGATATGGTTGGGCCTTTTAAAAGGTCCAAGGACAAGAAGACCCACCTCTTGGTGGCAGTTGACAAGTTCACAAAGTGGGTTGAGCAGAGCCCGTTAGCAAGTGTGACGCAGCCACGGCGGTTCAGTTCATGAAAAGGTGATATTTCGCTTTGGCTTTCCTCACAGCATTATAACTGACAACGGCACCAATCTATCTAAGGGTGTTATGGAGGAGTTTTGTCAACGAGAGCATATTCGACTTGATGTTTCATCAATGGCTCATCCTCAATCCAATGGTCAAGCTGAGAGAGCTAATCAGGAGATTCTGAAAGGCATCAAGCCCCGGCTTTTGGTCCCTTTGCAACGGACGCCGGGTTGTTGGGTGGAGGAGTTACCCTCCGTGTTATGGAGCATCAATACTATCCTAACAGGTCTACGGGTTACACGCCTTTCTTCATGGTTTATGGAGCGGAAGCAGTCCTCCCCAGTGACATCCGTCATGACTCGCCTCGAGTGGCGGCTTATGTTGAGGCGGATAATGAACAGGCGCGCCAAGATGCTCTTGACTTGTTGGACGAACAGCGTGATGTGGCAGCAGCTCGCTCAGCGATTTACCAACAAGACCTGCGCCGTTATCACAGTCGCCGGGTTAAATCCCAGGTCTTCCAGGAAGGTGATCTGGTGCTCCGGCTCATCCAAGATCAAACAGATGTGCACAAGCTATCCCCGCCTTGGGAAGGACCCTTTGTGGTCAGCCAGAACTTGCACAACGGGTCATATTACCTCATTGACATTCGGGAGCACAAAGATTCATGCAAGTCGGAGGAGGAGACCCGTCGGCCGTGGAACATAGCTCAGCTTCGGCCTTATTACACTTGAGCCACCGGCTCTCATAATGTACATATTTCTATAAGCCATGTATATATTATGATAAGCAATAAAGCAGGACCTCTGTCCTTTTTTCTCCTCCAAAGGTAAAGGTGTTGTTTCCATTACAAGATCACATGGTAACTTGGAGGTGAATCCGGCTTATGATCGTATTCAAATCTAGCCGTACGCAACATAATCACTTGGGGGCTTCCTGTTCAAACATAGGTCGTATTCGAACCAAAGAGAACATAGCTGTTGATACCCATTTGATTGGCAAAGTGCCGAGCTCATTGGGGAGTTTTCTTTGATCATATTTGAATCATAGCTCAACCCCCATTGGGAACCGACGTGGATCGTATTCGAATCAGCGTCGTTAAACAACTCTTAAGGTCATTTGGGGGCTTCCTGTTAAAACATGGGTCGTATTCGAACCAAAGAGAACATAGCTGTCGGTACCCTTTTGATCGGCATCGCCAAACCCACTGGGGGCTATATGATCGCATTCGAATCTTAGCTTAACCCCTTTGGGACGGGTCTCTGGTCATATTCGAACCGGAAGCCCCTGAGTTTTGATTTTCTGACTTACAACAAGTTCTTCTGGTTGTATCAACAGTGTACACGGCGGTTCTTGTTCGGCCGGCTTAACTTTGATTCACAGTGCTAGTCACACACAATCAGCATTACCGAGACTGGTAAACCGGAGTTGAGGTACCAACCTTATTATCCGGGTTATATAATCCGGAAGTGTACTTGAAGGCCGGTAAGTGTGTTATTACGGTTATATGAAGGACATAATTGAGGACCAGTCTTTCGTGACTTAGATTTATATTCCGGGTTATATGTATGAGACTATGATTCTCGGTGCGGTAAGCCGCCTAGAGACTTGTGATTTGTTTTTCTATGCAGGATAGTTAAAGAGAACTATTTGAGCTTAAGGAAAATGAATGATCAATTATGACCCGGAGGAATATAAGGAAGCAACTTCAATAGAATTAAGCATTCAGCACGTGCACGATGGCACGACAAAGTTAAAATGTTGGTCCTATTCTATTACAAGACTCCCCGAGTCCAAAAGGGTGAAGCATTGTTTAACAAGCCGCGTAAAGAGTCAAGACGCTTGCCGGGTCGACGCTTCCGGTTCATCCCTCTCCACTCCTCCGGCTGTTCCCAAGATCTGGAAGGTTGACGATTTCCAGTCAATGCCGCTCAAAGCTTCAAATTGAGCTTCCTCGTCAATTAACCCGGCCGGGTCAATTTTCGGGGCAAAGGTGTGCTTACGAGCCGGCGGGACTAAGCTGATGGCTTCATAACGCGGAGTGGGGATCCTCTGATTCTCTGCATCGTAGCCCGGCTGGTACTTGGTCAGATCGGTGTCATTCCCAATCAGGGTGGCCACCGGGCGCACGATCTTCACGCAGGCAGCAAAGTCCTTTTGGTCGAAGGGGGTGCCGTCTTCCTTCAAGCTGGGGTAACCAAGTGCAATGTCAGCCGGGTCTAGCTCTGGAAGGAAAGCCTTGGCCCGGCTCAGAGCAGCTATGGCTCCGGCTCTTGCAGAGGCCCGTCGCAGCTCTTGGACACGCTGAGGAAGAACGGCAAGCCGGCGAAGTACTTTCGCCATGTGAGTTGGAACCTCATTGGATAGGGCCACCACGGCCAAAGCGCGCTGTTACCCGGTGTAGAGTTGCTCCACCAGGGTGTGCACGACCTTCAGCTTGGTCAGCACGTTCTGGTTGAGGTTGGCGCTTCTGGGACTTGTTTAAACAGAGTAAGATAAGCCACTGGCAATGATGGGAGTCATGAGACATAAAGATTATAAACTTGACGAAAGCCGGTGGAATGACTTACCGAAGATTGCGGCGACCATCTGTGACACATGGCGCTTTAAGCCGAAGAGTTCGGTGGTTCTTTCCTTCAGAGTCTTCTCCGCCTGTTCGGCCCGGTTTACCAGAGCGGCCTTCTCTTCGGCCCAAGTCTTCCTCTCAGCTTCAAACTTCTTCTTCAGCTTCTCTTGAGTAGCAATGCTGGATTCAAATTTGGCATTGGCCTTCCGGGTCTCAGTTTCCTGAGTCTTCAGGCGGTTCTTAAGCTCCGAGATGTCAGCCTCGAATTTCTTGCAAGAAGCCTGCACAATTTCCGGGTTATAGTATGAACAATTATTATGCAACTTTAAAGTGCCAAGCACTTTCCAAGCAAAGACACTTGGCACTTGGGGGCTAATGCATGTCGAAAGTTTCTATCTACAAATTACCGGTTCATGGAAGTAAGCCGAAAATTAAGTCTACAACATATTCTATCATAAGTCGTAGACTTGGGGGCTAGTATGGTAAAGATGATTATGCAGTAAGAAATAGAGTGGTACCTCAGACTTATGCTGTATCTGCTTCACCATGTCAATCTCCAAGTCCCGGCTGCTGTGCACTTGATTGACATAGCCGGAGATGATCTCTCCAATGCTCAGGTTGGCGTAGTTGGTGATGTCCAGCTTGGCCCGGTGGCGCTCTAGCAACTCTTCCTTTGCAGAGCACTTAGCCAGCGCAGTGGGTGTCCCCGCTCGACAAACTCCGTCCGGGTGATTACCACGTCCGGGTCATCGGCCGGCTGAGCCGGGCTGGAGATGTCTGGGTTGGTGGAAGTCTCCATGGCTGGCTCATCAGTTGGAGTGATGGCTTCAGGAGCAGAAGCAGCTGGCGGCTCTTGAGCTGAAACCTCCGGCTCAGGCAAGACCGGCTCTTCGACCGGCTTATTCTTCTTTGCTCTTTTACTGAGCTTTGCTTGAGCACTGAAAGGACACAAGGTTAGTACAAAAGTATGAATAAAGATAAGCACAACAAGAGATGATCATCATTACCCGGGTACGGTCTTGAAAGCCGGCAGGTTCGATTGCATAGAGTCGCCAGAGGAGGGTGAAGTTCCCTGATAATTCGAATCGGAAGAATTGAGCGGTTGACGTATAACACCCGCCAAAGGATGAAAAGGATATAAGTTGGAGATAACCTCGGTCCGGCGCTTCCTCGATGTTTCAGGTAAGCCGGAGGAAAGATCTGCGTCTTTGTTGGTCCGGTTGTGCCGCCGGCCCTCATGAATCTGTCGCTTCAAAAGAAATTGAGGATCTTGATAAGCTAAAGGATGTGAAAATCTTACTTTCCGGGTTACTCTTCGGACTTTCAGCCTTGGCAAGGGCTCCGAGTCGGAGGAAAGTATCATTACCTCTTCAGTCACCGGGTTACTTGCTCCGGTGTCATCCTATGAATAATCAAGTTAATAAGGTGGCCAAAAGACAGCAGAAAAGCGGAATACAACAAGAGCTTACAGGCTCAGGGGTTACCTCAGACTCGGAGCTGTCACTTAGTTGAAGCAGCTCTGAGGCAGTAGGCCTGCTTCCCTTCTTGCGGGGAGCGGCTCTCCTGGCGGCTTTCTTAGCCTTCCTGGCCTTCTTGGCCGCCTCATGGTCATACTTGACCTTCCAGAATTTATCATCAGCCTGAAAAATACAATGAAGCCTTCTTAAGGTTCAGATGAAAACTATCTAAGGAGAAAATAAGATGTTTAGATCAGCGGCTTACCGCTGGGGCCGGGTTGCTCTTGCAGAAGGGGCTTAAGCCGGTCCTCCCGTAGTCTGCCAAGCTCTCATTCAAGAGGGCCTTGGTCATGTCTTCAACAACGTCTTCAGGAAGATCGTTGCGGCTGTGTCGCAGGGGGTCATCCTTCCGGCCCGTGTAATCACACATTAAGCCGGGGCGGCGGCTCAAGGGGATCACCCGCCATGAGATCCAAACCCGGACCAGATCAATGCCGTTGAGGCCGTTGCCCAGGAGAGCCTTGATCTTGTTGATGGTGGGGATCAGAGGTTGATGCTCCGCTTGAGATAGTTTGTCTGGTAGAGGGTGGTTTGGTTCCAGACGCACGACACGAAAGCCGGGCAGGGGGCTCTCGTCAGCCGGAGACGTGTCCTGACAGTAAAACCACGTTTGGTTCCAGTCCTTTGGATGGCTGGGCGGCTCAGCGTAAGGAAAGAGGCAGTCTCTCCGGCGTTGAATGGAGATTCCACCAAGTTCCAGGCTTGGTCCGTTGGCACACTCATTCTGGCGGTTTAAATAGAATAGCTCTCTAAAGAGCAGAAGGCTGGGCTCTTCTCCAAGGTAGACTTCGCAGAACACTTGGAAGTTGCATATATTTGACACAGAGTTGGGTCCTATGTCTTGTGGCCACAGATCAAAGAAGCTCAGCACGTCTCTAAAGAATTTTGAGCCAGGCGGTGCGAAGCCCCGGCTCATGTGATCCGCAAATATTATCACTTCACCATCCTTTGGTTGCGGTCTCTCCTCTGACGGGTCAGGGGCACGGTAAGACATGACATCCTTTTTGGGTAGGTAGCCCGTCTTCACAAAGTCCGCTAAGGTTTCATCAGTGACGTTGGACCTCAGCCAGTTGCACGTGATGGGTGCTTTGGGAGCTTTGGGAGGCATGGTGAAAGTCGGAAGCCTATGATAAAAGGAAATGTCTGGTTTAATTATAAGCCAGAGGAAGTTCACAGTTCAATGTTTAAAAGGGCGGCTTATGAAGGGGCCTAATGACATATAGCTTAAGTGCATCGGGTTATCTAAGCCGCTGCAGGTATTGAGAGTAATTCAATTGTCTACAGCTTTATCATAAATGAGCCAGAAAATTTTACGGTGCGTGGTTTCTTTTGAGCCGGAAGGTTTTACGGCGCGTGGCTTCTTTTGAGCCGGAAATGTAAGCCGCCATAGCTCAGCAGATGCAGTTTTTTACTAAGTGTGGTGAAAACAAGTTTCACAGATCGCAGTGAATATTTTGGATCAAAATGGTCGACTAAAAGGAAAAGTTTCTAGACTAAAACAGACGCAGAAGAAGTTCATAAGTTCGAACGGAGCCTTTATGCAATGAGAAGGGATCTATGTACATTGGAAACGGGCGTGAAAAAACTACCGCAACAGTTCTATACAGTCTAAAGATCAAGAAGGGTGGTAAAAATGAAACCTACCGAGAACTCGCGAGGAACGGCGAAGAACACGGGAAGAACAACAAGGAACCTAATGTGGATCTACTCTATGGAGTGGCGAGGGCTTACGGGTGCTGGTGAGTCACGGAGGTCGCCGCCGTTTTCTCTGGATACGACAGGTTGATGCAGCGGCCAGAGTTGGTGAGGACGAGGAGATCCGCGGCGGCGGCGGCGGAGCTCGGGCGACAGCACAGTAGGCGAGAGGAGGAAGAAGGAGGCGACGAGTGGCACGAGACTTGCGGGCCAGGCTATTTATAAGGTGAGGCTCATAAGTGGGCGCGAGAAACGAGGAGGCCACAGCGTGGTTATCTCGCCATATAAACGCCTCAATTTTCGGGACGGCAGTTAAAGATAAGATCCGTTGCGGATATGGTGGAGTAAAAAATGGACTTAATGGAAGATGACGTCACGGCGGGTTACCCGGAATCCGGAAGATGACATCACGACGGGTTATAGCCTTTACCCAATTGTAAGCCAGAGATTTTCTTTCGAAAGGATTGAAGATTGACATGAGCCGGCTCAAATCAATCTGGGGCCTAATGTTGAGGATATAAACCTTAGAGTCACCCGCCCGGAGGGGCCGGGTTACTCATAATGGTCATTGCCTGAAGCCCTGCGCCAAGCTTGAAGACGGTGGGCCAAAGATGGGCTTAAGACCCGGAGATGGCTTAAGGCCCGTAGTTACAACCGCTATTATGGTAGAACTTGTAGTGTAAGGCAAGAATAGTTGAGAGTCCGAGCCGGACACTCTTATGAGCCGGCCGGGACTCTGAGAGCTGCTGGGCGTCAACCTCTCTATATAAAGGGACGACCCGGCGGCGGTTTAGGGACAAGTAAGATCTCATCGAGAGCCAGGCATAGCAATCAAGCTCCCTGCTCATCGAAACCCTAATCAATACCACCTCAATTGGACGTAGGCTTTTACCTTCACCGTAAGGGTTCGAACCAGTATAACCCTCGTGTTCCTTGTCCCGCTTAACCCCTTTAAGCTTCCTAGTTGCGATGGCTCCATGACTAAGTCCTAGCTCGAGGACATCTGCCGTGACAATTCCACGACACCTTAGGTTCTTCAAACAAGTCTTCATATTGCAACAGTAACTGCTGTATTTGTGGAGGAGTTTTAAAATCCTCAGGGGCATCCATAAGGATATTATGGATTTGACAGAGAAATATTTCAGGTCCATTTTCTAGCAGCTTGTCCACTCTTTTAGGTGGTACTTCTTTTAGGTTAGCAACTATAGAGAACATTGTTGTTGATACAGTTTGTTTTCCTTCATGTGTGAATCCAAATTGTTGTGCAGGGATATCAAATGAGACGGGACTAACATCAGTGTGTAGGGTAACGCAGCAAAAAACAAAAAATTTCCGACCTACGCACCAGCCTAGGACCACTATGGAGACTGCATACATGGTTTGATCTTTTTCGTTACCGACTCGTAGCGCAGCGGGAAGTAGAGTCGATGACAATCGGCGGTGCAGATCCCCGCAGCTAGGATTTACAACCTCCCAACCGCGAGGATGTATACCCTCATCTGCTCCTCAGACAGCCCTCAGGGAGGCGGTCGAACAGCCCCCCCGGACGGTGTCGCGGACAGCCCTTCGGGAGGACCTTCGAAACTCGGACGGTCACATGGACAGCCCTTCGGGAGGCACTCACGAACTAAGACCGAAACTACGATCTCTCTACAGAGTTGCACACATAGGGTGTCATCTATCCGGCAGGGCTTCGCCGTCCAGAACTAGTTCCTGCCGGAACCCAGACAGCCTTTCGGCTCTACGAAACTATTTCGCGGGGAGGGAGAGAGAAGCCAGATCATTGCATGGCACTTGTATGTGAGAAGGGATGAGGTTTGGGCTGCCCACTCCTCCTCTATTTATAGGAAAGCCAAGGGGTAGGGATGGCTCACAAAAACCCAAAATGCCCCCATGTAAATGTCACACGTGAAGGGCATAATGGGGAGGGAAGTGGAGCTCCATGGAGCCCCACACATGTGGCCGGCCAACCCCATTGGGGGACCCCCATGAGAAGCATGCTTGGCCCCCAAGCCCTTCTAGAAGCCTTTTGGAAATATCCCAAAAGGTGACTCACCATAAAATATCCCAAAAAGCACTTTCACTATTCACGACGACATTTTTCAGCGTCTGTTCGAACTGAAAATATTTGTGTGGGCTTAGAACATTTCCAGTACCCACCAAAATTATTTTCAACGCGTTCCGAAACAATTCCGGTTTAGTGATTTTCATCTGCGAAAAGCATCTGAAGTGGTTCCGGCAGCTCCGGAGCATATCCGGTTATTATCCCGGAAAATTCCAGAAAGCTTCCAGAATGATTCTGGCACCCTCCAAGAATTATCAGGCATGTGCCGAAACCAATTTGACTTTATGGTATCCCCTGAAACAACTTTTCAGTTTCATCGAAACTCATCCGATGACCTCTTTCTGCGGAACCTTTTCCGCTGTCCGAAACTTTTCCGGTGTCCGAACTTTCGTGATTTCTCTCAGACTCCTTGTCTAGTATTCAGCAGATAGATGACCCTTAAGCGTGTGACCCTATAGGTTCGGTGAAGTATAGACATGACTGGAACCCTTTCCGATCAATGATCAACATCGGAGCCGTGGACACCCATATTGACCCCTATACCCACACGAATAAATATTCGAGTGAACCTCCAGTTGCCGTGTGCTATTCCTGTTGCTTCGCGATATGTTACAAATACCCGAGGTGAGACATGTTGGCATTCCCGTGGATCAACAACTTGTCCACTATGCTAGTTACCTCGTTACCGGTATTGTTCTCTTTTCTCGTTATCGTGTTCCGGCATCCCCGTGATCAAATCACAAAGTGTCTGGCCAGACGATGATGGATACCGTAACACCGAGAGGGCCCAGAGATATCTCTCCATCGTCGGAGGAGCAAATCCCAATCTTGAGCTATCAAGTTACTTGACACACTCCATGAAACCGTAAGCCGCCGTAATAGCCACCCATTTACGGATGACGTTTAACAAACCCCAAAGTTCATGAAGCAAGAATGAAGAAACTCGATACTCTCATGGTCTAAGGAATCATGCAAACGTTAACCATCTCTGTGTTATGTACCATTAACTTGTGATGAATGAATCTCATAGCATAACATCAATCCGGGTCGATTCAACACAAATGTTCTCTTAACATTGTGCCCTCAAAATTGCTGGCATAGACATGCCCATGATCAGGAAAACAGAACCATCATGCAACGCTTGAGCTAGTCTTAGAGGCCAGACTAGGAATACTTCTTACCGTTTATTATTCCACACGTGCATATGAGTCTTCCTCCGAGCCTCGTGGATATTGCAGACTCGAGAATCATTGCAGTTATAGCATGGAACATAAACATAATTATGAACTCGGAGATAAATAATATCATTTATTATTGCCTCTAGGGCATATCTCCTACAGACTCCCACTTGCACTAGAGTCAATAATCTAGCTTATGCTAATGCACTTCACACCTGTGGCACACCGGTGTAAATATGCTTCGCTTGTGGTATAGCCTGATGTCCAACGGATCTGACGACTTCAGTTCCGTGTGTATCTTTGCATGTCCTCGCGTTTTCACGTTTTCACAAAATTCATATTTTGTGTGGACTTGGCTTTGTATGTATGTGAATCACAGGTCGAACCTGGATTCCTCAGACTGAGTTATGGAGCAACTACCTGCAGTAGTGTCCCATTGTCAAAAGCCATCTTGGAACTATACTAAGTTCATGAATGAACTATATGATTCAACATTTTCTTTGTCGCTTCTAAAGCGTCAACATACTTAGCCCTTGTTATAGAATTCGCCACAGTAACTAGTTTGAACAAATTCCAACTAACTGTGCCACCACATTGTGTGTTACACAAAACCCTTAATTTAAATCGAAAATCGCATGGAGAAAAGATGAAGACTGTATCGATGTAACATTTTACAACGAACTCTTCATGATCTCTGCTTGCGAGAAAACCATGTCATCAGTACTTACTCTAGTACTCTGTGACATCTTTCACTGTTGTCCCATGATCAGTAATTTGATCACTTTGGTATCCATACTCGCAACACCTTGGGAGTATCGGACATATCTGGTTGTTTTACATACCATGGAATACATGATTAATCCAAACACAAAAGTGTGTGGAATCTGCATCATGTATTTTACTCATCAGTGTTTTGGGACACCGAGTCTTGCAAAAACTCTTTCCATGTGACTTTGGCAAGAATCACTCCTTGGCGTTTTAAATGCTAAAAAGTTTTAGCATCTTGTCAATATGTATTCATTGCTTAGCCCCATTAGGTAAATCTATCTCCATAGATCATCATGCCTAATATTGAGGCTATTTAGCCTAAGCACTTCATCGAAAAACTATTTTCAAATGAAGTCCTAATTTGTGTCAAGAAATTTATTTCCAATTACCAATGTGCCAAGCACATAAGGTTTTTAGAAATATTATTACGCTCCCACTTACTTTCTTGAATTACAAGCATCTTCGTTACCCATTGATGAAGTCAAAACCCCTTTGACCATTTCATCAAAACACGAAGATTCCAACTCCATTTTGCTCTCTTCTGTCCATTGCTGGAACTCTGAAGTTTGCATACCTACTAGCATCCTCTGGATTGACAAATTACTTTGGACTGTATCATATGCAAGTCCTAGCTTTCATTTCCATCAGATGGAAATCCTTTTATCATCCATGTTTCATATCTCATGATTGAAATATGTATTAATTGCTAGTTCAACCCGAACCGACTTTAAGCATCCCTACGATGAAAACAACCTCATCGTAGTCAACTCTTGAACTTGTTATTTCAACAAGTCGAGCTTTATGGATAAAACATTTTATCCGTATCAGTTTTAAGTTCCATAAATATTCGTTAGACTCTAAGTCTTCCGAAAGGTGTATCAAGGTTTTAATCTTGAATCACTTATATGGAAACTAACTCGGGTTGTATTGGCATTTAGCCAATTCCGGAGTCAGGGCCCATCAACGCTTCCTTGTGTATCGTAGGTATAATGTTGTCTAACAACAATATCTCGTTTGCGCACCTGAGAGGTTTGCACGAGCCTTGCCTACGTGGTTCAGCTGCAAGTTCGACCGAAGTTCATACATTTTATTGTAGAGACTTCCGTATCAGTCGCAGTAGGAAACTCTGGAATTTCTTCCAAGGTCTCTTTCCTTTGATCTGATGAAGATACTGTTTATCTCGTCGAGTTGCACTATTCTCCCACTCACCTTTTAGAAAGAACCATTCTCTTTTAAAGCATACCGTTCTTTGTGGCAAACCTATTTGCCTCGGTATAGTGAGGGAGGAATACCCAATGACTTGGGATAACCTACAAAGTAGCACTTGTCTGATTTGGAATAGGTTTGTAACCTTTTACACAAGCCCCATATTCCAAATGTTAAGAAAAGATACAACATGGTTGGGCGTACCATACCATGGCTTCATTTCAACAGACCTGATGAAGCTCTTTTCAGTGTAAAAGCCGTAGTCTCTAAAGCATCACTCTTTAAAAGGGATAATGGCAAATTTATTTATGCCATCTTTGATCTTACCATGTCATAAATGGTTCGATTACATCTTCACGGACTTTCCACTTGAAGTGGTGTTCCGGGAGGTGCAAGTTTATGAAACCCCTTTCACAACTCATCAGACATTCGCTAAACATGTAACTCAAATATTCCTTTGTGCAATCAAATTGCAGAAACATAATTTTCTTGTTACAATAACTTCTACTTCATTTTTGAGAACCTTTCGAATGATTTCAAAAGATCCAGACTTACGTCTCATCAAGTAAATATCCATATATCTACTTGAGTCATTTCTGAAGATAAATAAATCCACCACTAACAACACTTATCGGACTACACACATCAAATGTATGATCACTAATAAGTTTGTTGTTCGTTCCTTATGGCCTGTGAACGGTATTTTAGTCACTTCACTTTTCGGAGGAAAGTTGCAAGTGTCAGATGATTCAAAATCAAAAAGACTTCAAAATCCATCATAATGGAATTTTCCATGCGGGTTTCTCCAATGTGACCAAATGTAGTGCCACACTTGTGTGGTATTCTTTTAGTCTTGCGACATTTAGCGTCAGTGTTATGGATGTATCATATTACCCTCAATATTCATAACATACGTCCCATCGATGATGGAAGTATGGCCCTTATGTTATTCATAATACTTAACAATAATTGTTGTTTTTATGAACAACTCTTTTGCAACAAACATTGTGCAATGGGCTAGAGTGTATGAAACTCTAAAATGAATTATGAAAGTAAACCCAGAGGTATTGTATTATTATCAATATTCATAACATACATCTCATTCATAATGAAAGTATGGCCCTTGTGTTATTCATAACATCGAACATAAAAAGTTCTCTTATGAACAACCTTCTTGCAAGATACCTTATGCAATGGGATAGAGTTTGTAAAACTCTAAATGAATTATGAAAATAAATACAGACGGCAATACACCGATGGAAGGTATAGTAACATTTACTATGTTCCCTGTGTATACCTTAACCTCATTTCTAGCTAGTCTTTCAGGCCATAGTAGTTCTTACATCGAGTTGCAACAGAATGCAATCGAGCGGGCATTTTTGTGATGAACTCACAATACCCAAGAATTAGTGATTAACATGTTTAACCATAATTCGCAAGAACTATATCTTTGACCAGCCTTCTATACATCAAAAA
Source organism: Triticum aestivum (assembly GCF_018294505.1). Classification (NCBI taxonomy): domain Eukaryota; kingdom Viridiplantae; phylum Streptophyta; class Magnoliopsida; order Poales; family Poaceae; genus Triticum; species Triticum aestivum. Next base: position 563,760,074 of record NC_057802.1, read on the forward strand.
CTTGTATGACATTCATACATGAGCTGGATATTCCAGTCTTCTTTCCTTTTGCCTTTATACTTCTAGCAGTTTAACTTTTAGTATTTCTCCTACTTTCAGAAGAAGCACCCAACTTAAGAGTGGCATTAGCCCCGGACTTCCTAGGCGTGTAAGTCATACTAACACCCTTTGGACACTTCCTTTCTCTTTAAGTTGTTGTTTTATTCACCTTTCATTATATGACAGGCGTTCTTCTGGATCCCTTTCCCAACAGTCAAATGCATAGTAAACACTTTTACTAATACTTGCAAACAAACATTGCTTTGTTTGTATCTGAAAATAGTTTTCAGTTCCATGAATATCATATAACTATCCCAACTTTCGAAGTTTGGGTTTCATGGAAGCAAACATATTCCACTTGACCGTAACAGAATTCTAGCTTTTGGATCGAAGGACGAGAGTCACATGATCCATAGCATTAGCGGGAGGATACGGAAAGCATGCGATAGGACAAAGTCCTTCTCGGCACTTTTGAGGACAATCCTCATATTACGTTACCAATCGTAAAGTTTTAACCAGATATTTAACAGTTATTCAATTTTAATAGGGAAGGTGGAAATGCGAGCCATTATTCTACAACTATTATGCAAGAAACACTTAGACAGTGTTCATAATTAATTGCACTAAGAATTAAACATGTTAATTCAACAGTGCGCTCCCACTCAAATCAATATCTCTCATAATTGATTTAGAGTGATTCAAGATCCATATTTCTATTCGATGCCATTGACGGGTTCATCACTGATGACACGAATTTCAATCGGTAGGCCAACTTGCCGATCACATCTCTATGTGATTCTTGTTCATCTTTCGATGGGCGTGTTCCGAGCTCAGGACTCTCCTGCCTGAACGTCAAAGACAACCAAGTGATCTTGCTGCGAGGTCTGACCTCACCCGCCTCATTCCTCTCGATTCGTTCGTGCTCATGTGTACATGGCGCACCCCGAAAAGATACGAATTTCAGACGGTGCTACACTTGGGTGAACACTAACTACTTTGATATTTTAAGTGAGAGATCACCCTAATAAAAAGCGACTACCGCGCAATCAAGAAGGGTGCATCATAAGGGATAAACATCTCAGGCAATTCATAATAGCATGATATGGTATAGCCCTTCCTGACGGAGAAGTATTTCATTTCTTCGTCTCCGGCATTCGCGTCAGTGTTCACCTTCGCGAAGATTGCCACCACCTTGTCGATGCACCAGATAATATTGCTATCTCTATAGCTAACAAAATAATGCATTACAACAAGGTTGACACGCAGGTCATTAAAGTGCAATCATATGGCTCCAGCCATCATGCCGAATCATGACACGCAGGTCATGTTAATCAAATTACATCATATAGTCATCTCATACATAATCGAATTAGTATGAGCACTGCTATACCACATCACATGCACATCCTGCAAAACCAAGTTAGACGCCTCTAATCGGTTTATGCAAAATTTTATTTTATGTGGCTTCTAAGGTTTTGACTTAAACCGCAGCTACCAACATTTTATCATCAAGTATGATTATTCAAGTTGCTAGATTAACATCTCGGGGTGTATGAAACACGAGATAATTAAATCTCGAGCCCCATACTAAACTTCGTCATACGCATGACCCCCGTGCAGATAATATTTGCAATGCCCTTTCATCTGCGAATTTCATCTTTCTTTTGACTACGGCAGAACCCAAAGAACTAATAGCACTTCCATGATCAATCAGGATCACGGATTGCCAGAACTTTGTCAAATTCCACCATGCTGTCTTGAGATTGAGCAAACGCAAATTCTAGGGAAGCAACAAGAACCTCGGGTAACAGATTTCATCTGTCACCCGCATAAATAATTTTCAGCAATAGATCTCATCTACTACCTAATTATATTATGCAATACCCGTACATCTCCATGTATTCTAGATCGAAACCTGCATCTACGCATAGCAAGGCTCATGATGCCACTGTAGGGTAACACAGCAGAAAACAAAAATTTTCTGACCTACGCACCAGCCCAGGACCACTATGGAGACTGCATACATTATTTGATCTTTTTCGTTACTGACTCGTAGCGCAGCGGGAAGTAGAGTCGATGACGATCGGCGGAGCAGATCCCCGCAGCTAGGATTTACAACCTCCCAACCGCGAGGATGTATACCCTCATCTGCTCCTCAGACAGCCCTCAGGGAGGCGGTCGAACAGCCCCCCCGGACGGTGTCGCGGACAGCCCTTCGGGAGGACCTTCGAAACTCGGACGGTCACATGGACAGCCCTTCGGGAGGCACTCACGAACTAAGACCGAAACTACGATCTCTCTACAGAGTTGCACACATACGGTGTCATCTATCCGGCAGGGCTTCGCCGTCTAGAACTAGTTCCTACCGGAACCCAGACAGCCTTTCGGCTCTACGAAACTATTTCGCGGGGAGGGAGAGAGAAGCCAGATCATTGCATGGCACTTGTATGTGAGAAGGGATGAGGTTTGGGCTGCCCACTCCTCCTCTATTTATAGGAAATCCAAGGGGTAGGGATGGCTCACAAAAACCCAAAATGCCCATGTAAATGTCACACATGAAGGGCATAATGGGGAGGGAAGTGGAGCTCCATGGAGCCCCACACATGTGGCTGGCCAACCCCCTTGGGGGACCCCCATGAGGAGCATGCTTGGCCCCCAAGCCCTTCTAGAAGCCTTTTGGAAATATCCCAAAAGGTGACTCACCATAAAATATCCCAAAAAGCACTTTCACTATTCACGACGGCATTTTTCAGCGTCTGTTCGAACTGAAAATATTTGTGTGGGCTTAGAACATTTCCAGTACCCACCAAAATTATTTTCAACGCGTTCCGAAACAATTCCGGTTTAGTGATTTTCATCTGCGAAAAGCATCTGAAGTGGTTCCGGCAGCTCCGGAGCATATCCGGTTATTATCCCGGAAAATTCCAGAAAGCTTCCAGAATGATTCTGGCACCCTCCAAGAATTATCAGGCATGTGCCGAAACCAATTTGACTTTATGGTATCCCCTGAAACAACTTTTCAGTTTCATCGAAACTCATCCGATGACCTCTTTCTGCGGAACCTTTTCCGCTGTCCGAAACTTTTCCGGTGTCCGAAACTTTTTCGGTGATTTTCTCTCAGACTCCTTGTCTAGTATTCAGCAGATAGATGACCCTTAAGCGTGTGACCCTATAGGTTCGGTGAAGTATAGACATGACTGGAACCCTTTCCGATCAATGATCAACATCGGAGCCGTGGACACCCATATTGACCCCTATACCCACACGAATAAATATTCGAGTGAACCTCCAGTTGCCGTGTGCTATTCCTGTTGCTTCGCGATATGTTACAAATACCCGAGGTGAGACATGTTGGCATTCCCGTGGATCAACAACTTGTCCACTATGCTAGTTACCTCGTTACCGGTATTGTTCTCTTTTCTCGTTATCGTGTTCCGGCATCCCCGTGATCAAATCACAAAGTGTCTGGCCAGACGATGATGGATACCGTAACACCGAGAGGGCCCAGAGATATCTCTCCATCGTCGGAGGAGCAAATCCCAATCTTGAGCTATCAAGTTACTTGACACACTTTTCCATGAACCCGTAAGCCGCCGTAATAGCCACCCATTTACGGATGACGTTTAACAAACCCCAAAGTTCATGAAGCAAGCATGAAGAAACTCGATACTCTCATGGTCTAAGGAATCATGCAAACGTTAACCATCTCTGTGTTATGTACCATTAACTTGTGATGAATGAATCTCATAGCATAACATCAATCCGGGTCGATTCAACACAAATGTTCTCTTAACATTGTGCCCTCAAAATTGCTGGCATAGACATGCCCATGATCAGGAAAACAGAACCATCATGCAACGCTTGAGCTAGTCTTAGAGGCCAGACTAGGAATACTTCTTACCGTTTATTATTCCACACGTGCATATGAGTCTTCCTCCGAGCCTCGTGGATATTGCAGACTCGAGAATCATTGCAGTTATAGCATGGAACATAAACATAATTATGAACTCGGAGATAAATAATATCATTTATTATTGCCTCTAGGGCATATCTCCTACACAGTGAACCAGTCATAACCCAAGATCACATCATGACTTGGTAGGGATAATACTCTGAAGTTATGGGACAGTGTTAATTTTGCAATTTGGAACTCACACTTGGGAATTACTGCATCAGATATTAATAGTCCTCCCCCAGCCACTGAAATACTTCTAGGTTTTACAGGAAACAAGTTGCAATTGGCCTTTACTGCAAAATCCTGATTGATGAAGGAGGTAGTGCTGCCAGAGTCTAATAAAGCCACTGCTCTTTTTCCATTTATGTGAATTATTACTGCTGGAGTGGGTACGGCCAACTGCTGTCCCATGGCAAAAGCAGAAATGAACATAGCTTGATCTCCTTCAGAGATTGGTTCCATTTGTTCCTCAAGCTGTTGCTCTTCCACATCATAAGTTGCTTGTTCTTCCATTTCTTGCTACATTGCATGTATAGTTGGCACTAGTTTGCACTTATGACCATGCACCCATTTATCTCCACATCTCCAACACTCTCCCGCTTTTCTGACTTTTCTGTGTGCTGTTAAATGGAGCTTCAGTTTGTCTGATTGGAATTTGCTGCTGAACAGTGGAATTGATGACTTGTTTAGGAGGAAAATTTCCAGATGTTTTCTGATAATAGTTGTTATAAGGCACAGTATTTCTTTTGGGAACTGTTGATGCTGGTGGGTGACAAGGTTCTGCATCTTTGGCTAGCCAATAAGCATCAGTGAGTGTTTGTGGCCTCAGTGGTCTGATCTGAAATTTTATGCCCTCTCTCAATCCATTTACATAGCATCTGATAAACCAGGATTCCCCTAGCTCTGGATTTTCCCCTTGCACATCAGCCATAAGATCTTCAAACAGTTTTGTATATTCAGACACTGTACTGTTTGCTTGTTTAACTGAATTGAATTTCTCAGTTAAGTCATAGGAGCCTTGTGCAGAAAACCTCTTAGTAATTTCTGTGCAAAATTCTTTCCATGACACCTTTCTCTGTAACAAGCCTGCTCTTCTTAACCACACATCTGCCTCTCCAATGATATAAAGTTGGGTCAATGAAACCTTATATTCTTCTGGTGCTCCAGACATCTGAAAGTACTTGTTGCATTGCTTGATCCAACTAAGGATGGCAATGGGTAGGGTATGGGGCGGGTAGAGCAATACCATATCCATACCCATGTAGTTAATGAGTACAAAATTCAATCCATACCCGTACCCATGGGTATGAAGTTTTAGCCATACCCATACCCGACGGGTACCCATACCCATTGGGTACCCAATGGGTAGATCACAAAGTACACAAGTTATTCACAATTATACATTCATTGATAGCACATTTGACAAATTTATCTCAACTCAATAACAGATAGATGAGTACATGTGAATTATCTCAATTCAAATTGACAATTGGAGATAACTTTATGTTCACAAGTTCACGACACACTTCACGGATAAGGTCCACATGTCATGCTAAACGGGTAGGGTATGGGTATATCCATGGGTACAAGGCTATACCCGTGCCCTACCCATGACTTAGCGGGTAGGGTATGGGTACTACCCATGGGTATAAAATTATGCCCATACCCTGCCCATGCGGGTACGGTATCCGCGGGTACCCGTACCCATGGGTAAAATTGCCATCCTTAGATCCAACCCACTGGGTCTTCCCCTTCAAACCTAGGGAAATCCATTTTTGGCCCTTTTGTCAGAGATTTCATGAACTGACATTGCTTGTCTTGTTCATATGTTTTTGCATAACCCTGCCACAACTGTCTGTCTCTGTTCTGTTGATAGTGCTGCTGAAATGCAGGTGTGTAAGCATTGTGCCTAGCTGTTAGTGGTGTCCCCAGTGGACTTGCTTGCTCTGTTCTGCCCTGCTGATTGAATCCAGGTGGAACTGCAGGCCTGCTTGTTCCGATAGGAGGTAAATTATGTGCTTGTATTTCCTCTATCTGCCTTGTTTTCTCTTTTTCTGCTTCCAGTTGTTTCCTGAGTTGCTCTGTTCTGAGAGTTCGGTTTTGCAATTGCTCTTGAGACACTGTTGGTGATTTGGGCACTTGCTGCGAACTGGAAGCTGGATCAGTGGCCTCGCGCTGGACAGGAGCCCTAACCAAGGTCTGAAGCACTGCATTGATAGTTGATAGTTGCTTGCCCAAGTCCAAAACCACTTGCTCAACATTCCCCACCTGTATGGAAATTTCTCCCTGTTTTGAACTGACTAAATGAACATCATCATGCAATTTCGCCATATCTGCTTGCATTTGAGCTTGATCTTTCTGTAAAATTCCAAAATCATCACGCAGAGACAACATCTCTTGCAGATTTGACTTGTCAATAGTCTTTGCACGCCCCATCACCTTGATCTGAAGCGGAGCTTAGGAATTTTACCACTGGTAAACCAGCAACCCTGACTCGCCTTCAGATCCTGCCGTCGCCCCGATCCACGCCTCCAAGGTACATGGATCAGCGCTCAGACGTGGGATTTTACCGACCAGACAAGGTGCCTGATCAACCATGCACTCCGGCTCGACCGATCTGTACCCGAACGAATCGCTGCCACCAGCGCCTCCAAACACCGCCGCCAGAACTACAACCCCGACACCAACGCCTCTCGAAGCTCCACCGCCGATCAGAAGAAAAACGGGTGGGAATTCCGCTAGGAAGAAAAATTTCGCCGACTGAAACTCCTCTCCGCCAAGGAACGCATGCTCATCATACCAATTTGTCAGGATCTAGTTCATCAAGGAAGATAGAACTAGGGATTTTGGGCGGGAGGGTTGGGGAAAAGTCGCCCAGATCTGATGTGTAGTGTATTTGTATGAGTTTACTTGGCCATCAGGCAAATTCTCAAAAGATTCGATAGTGACTGCTAGCCACAACCCGGCAGCTTTATAGGCGAGCTCTCCCGGCAACGGGGTGAAACGGAATAGTAAAAGAAAACAGAGTAACGTTACAATCTAATCTAACGGCTAGCGACGAACGGTAACTGTGAGGCGCCATCTCAGCCGTTCGCTTGTCTGAAGCGTTTTCTTCTTGATCTGCTACAGCTAACTGAAGATTGTCGATGCAGGTTCAGTCCTGACAGCTCGCCAGCATGGTTGGCCAGAGCCTGATTTTGCTGGCCATATTTATCAGTGGTGCGATCATCAGCCCCGCGAACCAGGCCATGGAGCTGCATCTCGGGCTCCCAGCGTTCAGCTGGTGTCGCTCCTCTGCCAAGCAGGCTCGCCCTGTAATCCTGAGGCATTAATGACAATGGTTGCCGTGTACTTTCATACTGTATTTGTTTATCAGTTGTACCCCTTGTTAATACTCCCAGACATAATTCTTTGAAAGGGAAAGTGTTCATTCTGATGCAGATTAAAATTTATGCATATTTTTTAACCACAAAACAGCAGACACAGCTCCCAGGCTTCTCGCCACATAGAAATCTCTTCCATTGTGATGATCTGGCCGCCGATCTTCCTGCCACAGAACACATGACATGATCACGAGGAATGACCCCCATGTATTTTTATCTTTAGTTTCTCATGAGGTGACGGAAATAAATGAGAAATCAAAATTATCCTGATGGGATTGCATCTCTGCTGAATAATGTACTCCGTATGATACTATTTCATTGCATTTGAATCCTCTCCTTAGTTTGAAACCGTGTTTGTGTGCATAGTATTTTCCATCACTCTTGATGTGCAATCCTAGCTGCTATTTAGCTAATGCAAAACATAGTAGGTTACCAAATACTAAGCTTAGCAATGTGAATGTGTAGAGTTTATATCACAGTTGTAGAAAACTAGGTATTGCAGTCCTGTAAGTTTGATCTTAAGAGTCTGTTCATTTCAATAAAAGAATCTGAAGTTTGTACATAAGTGTACTGCCAGGTTTCCAATAAAACCGCGCAGAATCTTGTAAGATTGACCACAGTGTGTTAAGAAATTGTCTATATGAGGACTTGTCCGTAAAGAAGATTTTTTTTGTTAGCGATCAGTAATGCCAAATTCTTATTTGGATGACAGGCAAGTAAAAATGAGGAGCGGGAACTGGAACAGAAATAAAGGACTACATGTAGCAAGAAAACTTCAGTTGTGTTCTCAAATGATACAACAAGGTATGCATGCATGCTTTTCACATTAAAACTTAATTTGCTTTCGAAAAAAAGTTTGTCCACAAAGCTATTATTCCGTTCATCATCACCTGCTAGTAGTTCTAAGGGGGAAATCATTAGGTATGATCTGGAACTAGTTCACTGCTGAATTTTGTGATATCTCTATTCTTATAAAAAATCGAGTTGGTGATGATGGTGTGCCTGTCATCTTGCAATATAGACCGTCTGATCTATATATGACAGATAGAAAGCAACTATTGTAATTTTGCAAAAAGATACCCGCACATCTCTCCACATTTGTAGTAAGGCCTTTCCTCGTTCATCCTTATCTCCCACAACCTCATTGTTGAGCAATTAAAAAAGGAAGCCTCTGAAACAATCTGGCGTGGTTGCCTTTGTCGGCGTCGTCCATCCCCGTGCCTCCGCTCAATCCGACCATCAATCACCACCACGCCCCACTCCTCCTCACTTTATCTCTCGTCTTTCTTGAGATATCATTAGTTTTTAAATGGGTCAATCACAACAGGTGTTTTGTTAAAAAATGCATCTTGGTGTTCCGTGCAATGCACGGGCATCTTGCTAGTCCTCTTAAGATAAATGGGTTGTAGCCCAATGACATGCGGAGAAAAAAATGTGATGCAAGATGTCGACATTATGCACCGATGGTATTTCTCCCCACGCACAAATGACAAAAACAGACAATTAGAGTGGATCCAAGCCTAGCATATCAGGAATCGTTGGCTGAAGCACTGGATTTCGTTCTATACATAATACTAATACCTAAAGTTAAGCCTTTCTCAGATCTTTATTCTTCTTCATCTTTACTTGTTGAAAATAACACAAAAATACATCATATATTAGCTACAATCATGACCGTAGCTAACTGATCTTACACCTGCAATACTGCACAGAACACTACCTCCTCATTACCCGCCCCAGTCATCTAACCGTTGGGTCATCACCATCATAAAACTCCAAGAAAACTATCTTAGAAACACTAAACACTTGCAGATTGTTAAGTAGTACTCCTTTCGTTCCAAAGTAAGTGTTGTGGTTTTAATTCAAATTTCAACTAAAACCACGACACGTATTTTGGAACAGAGAGAGTAAGTACTAAGAAGGCCAATACTTGATAATGTTAGAATCAACATGCATATATAGTAGACACTTTCTGCAACGTGAAAGGGCATCGACACAAGCATAAATTTCATGCATCTATGTAACAGTCAGAGCTTCATCATTAGGATTTTATATGCACCAGCAAAGAAACTAGTAGGCTAGTGGATCCAATGCATACATATTGCAGCTCACGAGGATACAAACATCTAGGATATTAAGAAGCACCACCTCACTTAACAATCGTCACATGAAAGGCAGAGCATTCATAACATAACCCTCTAGTGTTGGAAAGAAGGTATGCGAAACAAGAGTTTGTTTAAGCTGAAAGTAAGTAAGATCGACTTCTTTGAGATGGAAAGTGGCGACCAACTTGCCATCCATGCCAACCTGAAGTAGCCACTCAGAAAATTTGACCAGCATGAGCAACCTACCATCCTCAGGCATGACTATCACATCCAAAATCAACTCAAGGTCATACTTGTTGCATTGCGGCATTATAAAGAAAAGGGACCAGCCAGGACTAGCCTTTGGCGGCATATTTTAATAGAAGAAATATCTCTAAGCACCCGCAGCTGAGTGGGAACTCGACAGGGGTGGGCTGCCTGCGCTCCCGCGGAGCTAGCCAACAGATCGACGTTCTGTTCTCTAAACAGGCCATTATAATGGATCCTAATCTAGCTTAACAGGAACGTCGCACACATGGCAAAACAGGCCATTAGAATGGGTCCTAATCTAGCTTATCAGGAACGTACAGAATCAACAACTGAAGCATTCAATTCGATGATCTATATCACCATCCTATTCTTTATATATGATAGTAATGAGTAAAGTCCAACTTATTTTGAATATTATTCATCTTCATTTTTACTTATTCAAAACATCATAATCAAAGGTTATCCACAAGAATGCCCATAGCTAAATGCATATTTTGGCCCCTCCCAGAAGCAATGACTACAGAAGGTGCTAGAATAGAACGTTTCAATTCAACTGATAATATATATTCCTTCCGATTACCTACATCTCCTAGCGACCCCTTAGACCTCAGTTAACCCTGCAAAATACTGCACCGACCATTCCCTCCTGTTTACTTGCAGCGTCTTCTATAATTAAGCACCTCTGCGTCATCACCATCATAAAACTCCAAGAACACAACAGCCTGTAGCTAGCTCACGTGAACTAGCTAACAACAACTTCTAGAACATAAGAAAACCAATAGATAAAAAATAAAATAATACCGCAGTCCAAGAAAAAGGAAACATCAGGCAGAATAGTTAGCACATATTTCAAATGCGCATCCAAATGACTTGATAATCTTAGAATCAAATGCACAACAGCCATTTCCGTCAACGTGGAACAGTATAGATGCAAGCATAGATTTCATTCACGTATGTAACGGTCAGAGCTTTGATTAGAATTTGGTATGCATCAACAAAGAAGCTAGTAGCTCATAGTGGATCGAGTTCATACATATTGCATCTCATGAGGATGCAACAACCTTCAAGTGAAAGGCGGAGCATTCACAACATAACCCTTTAGTGTCGGAAAGAAGGTATGTGGAACAAGAGTTTGTTTGAGCTGAAAATGAGTAAGATTGAATTCTTTGCGATGGAATGTCGCGACCAACTTGCCATCTATGCCAACCTGGAGTATCGACTCGGCAAATTTGACCAGCACGAGCAACTCACCATCCCCTGGCACAACCACCAAACTAAAATGCAACCGACTGTCATACTTGTCGCAATGCCCCCTGATCTCCGCAATAGGTAATTCAATCCGGCAATTGAAGGCCCAGACCTCCCTTTCATAGTCTTGCAACATCCAAATATCAATGGTTGTCTTAAAATCCATGGTGGCCATGCCGATCTTGTCGTCTATCTCAAACAGGTGAGTGTAGTCAGTAACAACAGGAGCACGCATCTCCTGGAACGACTCAGATGTGGTGTCAAACACCGTTATCATCTTGCTTTCACGGTCATCATGCGACGGGAACCAATGCAGGTTACCACGGAATAGTACATGTGGGTCAAATTCCGGCATAATCTCATCTGGCCACCCAATGCGCCTCGCTGGCTGGCCAGAGCCCAACGATAAGACGTGGCATGCAAATTGAGGTGCTAGCTCATTGGCTAGGTAACGCTTGTACGAGTGGAGCAGTAGTCTATGCTCGCCGGTAGGGATGTGAGGGTACATTCCCAGGAGAGTCCAGCTATAATCCTTAGGCAGCAAGAGGGGAGCATACTGACGAGTTGTCGGATTGCATATAAAGAAGTCGACATCGTCGTTGCAAAAGATGAGGAGGCCATCACAGGAGGCAACCAGATAAGAGAAGGCGAAGCCATCGGCCAAGTTCAATAAGGCGACGGATTGGAGTTGGCTGGGGGCAGCCAGACCTGCCCGATTGTTGAAGCAGCAGATGTCAATGGAGTCGTTGATGAGGTCTACATAATCACCGTTGTTAAGAAGGGGGAGGGCGGGCTGACAGGCATGGTGGGCGAGGAGAAAGTCCCGGGTGGAGGTGAGGCTATGCCAGGCACGACAGAGAGCGCGGCAGCGAAGGAGGGCTTTGGGGGGCAGGCGGACGAGAATCTCCCATATGACAATATCATCCAGGAGGCTGCAGAGGGAAGGCGTCGTTCCTACCCTTGAGGCCTTGGCCATGGTCGCCGGCTGAGAGCTCCCTTCGCCCTAGGAGCAAAGCAGGAGGAGTTGTGAAGGCCACGGGGTATCTGTAGGTGTTCTTCCTCTTTATGCATACGATTCGGCTAATCTCTGCCCTCGTTTTGCCCTCCGACCGAAAGTTGAATTAGGATAGGAATCCGGTCTACGGCCGAACGCATCACATAATTCATATGGAAAGACAGGGCCAGAGAGGCGACCGTCCTGGGGATCGCCAATCTCGTGTGCCTGTCCGGTCCCGTATGTGTTTGACGTACGGAAAGTGGTGTACGTACACATGTGTCATCGTGGTCCAAGGGATCACGGGCTCATGTCATGTAGTCGCGGTGGTGCGCACGAAACGGCAACCCATATATATATATATATATATATATATATATATATATATATATATATATATATATATATATATATATATATATATATATATATATATATATATATAGGGTTATTATGTGATTAGCACTATATTTGGCATGAAATTAACTGCACGCTAAACGTGTTGAGCGCTCGACATTGAAGTGGTCTAGGTCATTGGATTGACATGATTTGATGGCCAAGATTAATTGGATCTGCCCCTTTGGGTCTTTTTATATTGGTGTGTGTGTGTGTGTCTATATATGAAAAGACCCAAATGGGCAGATCCAAACCATCTCGACCGTCAAATCATCTTATCCAGTGGTTCAAATCGCTCCAATGTTGAGCACCAAACACATTTAACACTCTAATTACCCACCACTGCCATTGGTTATAAACATGTTTTGACTCAATGCCATCCTTAAAATTCGCCATGTAATTAATATCCTATCATTCACGCGAAAATGTAATTGATATCTGATACGTCCATTTTGCATCATGCCTTTATATCGATATTTATTGCATTATGGGCTGTTATTACACATTATGTCACAATACTTATGCCTATTCTCTCTTATTTTACAAGGTTTACATAAGGAGAAAGAATGCGCAACGGCAGCTGGAATTCTGGGCTGGAAAAGGAGCAAATATTAGAGACCTATTCTGCACAACTCCAAAAGTCCTGAAACTGCACGAAAGTTATTTTTGGAAATAATAAAAAATATTAAGCGGAACAAATACGTCAGGGGGGCCTCCACCTGGCCACGAGGGTGGGGGGCGCGCCCCCTGCCTCGTGGGCCCCCTGTTGGCCCTCCGATGCCCATCTTTTGCTATATGAAGTCTTTCGTCTGAAGAAAAATCATAAGCAAGCTTTCGGGACGAGACTCCGCCGCCACGAGGCGGAACCTTGGCGGAACCAATCTAGGGCTCCGGCAGAGCTGTTCTGCCGGGGACACTTCCCTCCGGGAGGGGGAAATCATCGCCATCGTCATCACCAACGCTCCCCTCCTCGGGAGAGGGCAATCTCCATCAACATCTTCACCAACACCATCTCCTCTCAAACCCTAGTTCATCTCTTGTATCCAATTCTTGTCTCATAGTCTGGGATTGGTACCTGTAGGTTGCTAGTAGTGTTGATTACTCCTTATAGTTGATGCTAGTTGGTTTATTTGGTGGAAGATCATATGTTCAGATCCTTTATGCATATTAATACCCCTCTGATTATGAACATGAATATGCTTTGTGAGTAGTTACGTTTGTTCCTGAGGACATGGGAGAAGTCTTGCTATTAGTAGTCATGTGAATTTCGTATTCGTTTGATATTTTGATGAGATGTATGTTGTCTATCCTCTAGTGGTGTTATGTGAACGTCGACTACATAACACTTCACCATTATTTGGGCCTAGAGGAAGGCATTGGGAAGTAATAAGTAGATGATGGGTTGCTAGAGTGACAGAACCTTATACCCTAGTTTATGCGTTGCTTTGTAAGGGGCTAATTTGGATCCATATGTTTCATGCTATGGTTAGGTTTACCTTAATACTTTTGTTGTAGTTGCGGATGCTTGCAATAGAGGTTAATCATAAGTGGGATGCTTGTTCAAGTAAGGACAACACCCAAGCACTGGTCCACCCACATATCAAATTATCAAAGTACCGAACGCGAATCATATGAACGTGATGAAAACTAGCTGGACGATAATTCCCATGTGTCCTCGGGAGCGCTTTTCTCTATATAAGAGTTTGTCCAGCCTTGTCCTTTGGTACAAAAAGGATTGGGCCACCTTGCTGCACCTTATTTACTTTTGTTACTCGTTGCTCGTTAGAAATTATCTTATCACAAAACTATCTGTTAGCTATTATTTCAGTGCTTGCGGAGAATACCTTGCTAAAAACCGCTTATCATTTCCTTTTGCTCCTCGTTGGGTTCGACACTCTTACTTATCAAAAGGACTACGATAGATCCCCTATACTTGTGGAAATTCCTTCGGGTATGTTAGAAAAACTGCTAGCTAATCCTTTTGCAGGAGATGGAACAAAGCATCCTGATGAGCACCTAATATATGTGGATGAAGTTTGTGGATTATTTAAGCTTGCAGGTATACCCGGTGATTTTATTAAGAAGAAGGTCTTCCCTTTATCTTTGAAGGGAGATGCATCAACATGGTATAGGCTATGTGATGATACGGGATCATGGAACTATAAACGATTGAAATTGGAATTTCATCCGAAATTTTATCCTATGCATCTTGTTCATCGTGATCGTAATTATATATATAATTTTTGGCCTCGCGAAGGAAAAAGCATCGCTCAAGCTTGGGGGAGGCTTAAATCAATGTTATATTCATGCCCCAATCATGAGCTCCCAAGAGAAATAATTATTCAAAGTTTTTATTCTCGGCTTTCTGATAACAATCGCACCATGCTCGATACTTCTTGGGCTGGCTCTTTTATGATGAAGACTATTGAATTCAAATGGGATTTACTGGATAGAACTAAACGCCACTCTGAAGATTGGGATCTCGACGAAGGTAAGGAGTCAGGTATGACACCTAAGTTTGATTGTGTTAAATCTTTTATGGATACCGATGTTTTCCGTAAGTTTAGCACCAAATATGGACTTGACTCTGAGATAGTAGCTTCTTTCTGTGAATCTTTTGCTGCTTATGTTGATCTCCCTAAGGAGAAGTGGTTTAAATATCATCCTTCGATAGAAGTAAAAGTAGCTGCACCTATTAAAGTTGAAGAAAAGACTATCACTTATAATGATCCTATTGTTCCTACTTCTTATGTTGAGAAACCACCTTTCCCTGTTAGGATAAAGGATCATGCTAAAGCTTCAACTGTGCTCCATAAAAGCAATATTAGAACTTATACACCTCCTGAGCAAATTAAAGTTGAACCTAATATTGCTATTGTTAAAGATCTCTTGTCTGATAATATTGATGGGCATGTTATTTATTTCTGTGATGAAACTGCTAGAATTGCTAAACCTTGTGCTAAAGATAAACATAGACCTGTGGTAGGCATGCCTGTTATTTCTGTTAAAATAGAAGATCATTGTTATCATGGCTTAGAGATGTTAGAGATGTTGAAGTCTTATGTGGGAAAACAAAATATCTTGCTGATTTTCTTGTTCTTGGTTCCCCACAAGATAGCTTTTGTCCCATTATATTTCGTAGACCCTTCTTGAACACTGTTAATGCTAAGATAGACTGCAAAAAGGATGTTGTTACTATTGGTTTGGGTGATATGTCTCATGAGTTTAATTTCTCTAAATTTCGTAGACAACACCGTGAAGAGGAATTACCTAGTAAGGATGAAATTATTGGTCTTGCTTCTATTGTCGTACCTCCTAGTGATCCTTTAGAACAATATTTGCTAGACCATGAAAATGATATGTTTATGAATGAAAGAAGGGAAATAGATGAAGTATTCTTTAAACAGGAACCTATCCTGAAACACAATTTGCCTGTTGAAATCCTAGGTGATCCTCCTCCACCCAAGGGTGATCCCGTGTTTGAGCTTAAACCGTTACCTGATACTCTTAAATATGCCTATCTTGACGAGAAAAAGATATATCCTGTTATTATTAGTGCTAACCTTTCAGAGCATGAAGAAGAGAGATTATTGAAAACTCTGAAGAAGCACCGTGCTGCTATTGGATATACTCTTGATGATCTTAAGGGCATCAGTCCCACTCTATGTCAACACAAAATAAATTTGGAGAAAGATGCCAAACCAGTTCGTGATCACCAACGACGGTTGAATCCTAAGATGAAAGAAGTGGTAAGAAAGGAAATACTAAAGCTTCTTGAGGCAGGTATTATTTATCCCATTGCTGATAGTCAGTGGGTAAGTCATGTCCATTGTGTTCCGAAGAAGGGAGGTATTACTGTCGTTCCTAATGATAAAGATGAATTGATCCCGCAAAGAATTATTACAGGTTATAGGATGGTAATTGATTTTCGCAAATTAAATAAGGCTACTGAAAAAGATCATTACCCCTTACCTTTTATCGATCAAATGCTAGAAAGATTATCCAAACATACACATTTTTTGCTTTCTAGATGGTTATTCTGGTTTCTCTCAAATACCTGTGTCAGCCAATGATCAATCAAAGACTACTTTTACTTGCCCTTTTGGTACTTTTGCTTATAGACGTATGCCTTTTGGTTATGTAATGCACCTGCTACCTTTCAAAGATGCATGATGGCTATATTCTCTGACTTCTGTGAAAAGATTTGTGAGGTTTTCATGGACGACTTCTCCGTCTATGGATCCTCTTTTGATGATTGCTTAAGCAACCTTGACCGAGTTTTGCAGAGATGTGAAGAAACAAATGTTGTCTTGAATTGGGAAACGTGCCACTTTATGGTTAATGAAGGTATTGTCTTGGGGCATAAAGTTTCTGAAAGAGGTATTGAAGTTGATAAAGCCAAGGTTGATGCTATTGAAAAGATGCCATGTCCCAAGGGCATCAAAGGTATAAGAAGTTTCCTTGGTCACGCCAGTTTTTATAGGAGGTTCATTAAGGACTTCTCAAAAATTTCTCGGCCTCTGACTAATCTATTACAAAAATATATACCATTTGTTTTTTATGATGATTATGTAGAAGCATTTGAAATACTTAAGAAAGCATTGATCTCTGCACCTATTGTTCAGCCACCTGATTGGAATTTACCCTTTGAAATTATGTGTGATGCTAGTGATTATGCTGTAGGTGCTGTTCTAGGGCAAAGAGTTGATAAGAAATTAAATGGTATCCAATATGCTAGTAAAACTCTAGACAATGCTCAAAGAAATTATGCTACTACTGAAAAAGAATTTTTAGCAGTTGTATTTGCTTGTGATAAGCTCGGACCTTATATTATTGATTCTAAAGTAACTATTCACACTGATCATGCTGCTATTAAATATCTTATGGAAAAGAAAGATGCTAAACCTAGACTTATTAAATGGGTTCTCTTGCTACAAGAATTGGATTTGCATATTGTTGATAGAAAGGGAGCTGAGAACCCCGTTGCAGACAACTTGTCTAGGTTAGAAAATGTTCTTGATGACCCACTACCTATTGATGATAGCTTTCCTGATGAGCAACTAAATGTCATAAATACTTCTCGTACTGCTCCATGGTATGCTGATTATGCTAATTATATTGTTGCAAAATTTATACCACCTAGTTTCACATACTAGCAAAAGAAAAAGTTTTTCTATGATTTGAGACATTACTTTTGGGATGACCCACATCTTTATAAAGAAGGAGTAGATGGTGTTATTAGACGTTATGTACCTGAGCATGAACATGAACAGATCCTAGGCAAGTGTCACTCCGAGACTTATGGAGGACACCACGCTGGAGATAGAACTGTACATAAGGTATTGCAATCCGGTTTCTATTGGCCCACTCTCTTCAAGGATGCCCGTAAGTTTGTCTTGTCTTGTGATGAATGTCAAAGAATTGGCAATATTAGTAGACGTCAAGAAATGCCTATGAATTATTCACTTGTTATTGAACCATTTGATGTTTGGGGCTTTGATTATATGGGACCTTTTCCTGCCTCCAATGGATACACACATATTTTAGTTGCTGTTGATTATGTTACTAAGTGGGTAGAAGCTATTCCAACTAGTAGTGCTGATCATAACACTTCTATCATAGAATTGCATCTCCTTATCACCCACAGTCTAGTGGTCGAGTAGAATTGAGTAATAGAGAGCTCAAATTAATTTTGCAAAAGACTGTTAATAGATCTAGAAAGAATTGGTCCAAGAAACATGATGATGCATTATGGGCCTATAGAACTGCATATAAAAATCCTATGGGTATGTCTCCGTATAAAATGGTTTATGGAAAAGCATGTCACTTACCTCTCGAACTAGAACATAAGGCTTATTGGGCTATTAAAGAGCTCAACTATGATTTCAAACTTGCCGGTGAGAAGAGGTTATTTGACATTAGCTCACTTGATGAATGGAGAACCCAGGCCTATGAAAATGCCAAATTGTTTGAAGAAAAAGTTAAAAGATGGCATGACAAAAGAATACAAAAGCGTGAGTTTAATGTAGGTGATTATGTATTGCTATACAACTCTCGTTTAAGATTTTTTGCAGGAAAACTTCTCTCTAAATGGGAAGGTCCTTACGTTATCGAGGAGGTCTATCGTTCCGGTGCCATAAAAATCAACAACATCGAAAGCACAAATCCGAAGGTGGTAAACGGTCAAAGAATCAAACATTATATCTCAGGTAATCCCATAAATGTGGAAACCAATGTTATTGAAACCATAACCCCGGAGGAATACATAAGGGACACTTTCCGGAACGTTTCAGACTCCGAAAAGGAATAGGTATGTGGTACGGTAAGTAAACCGACTCCAAAACAGTTTTTATGGCAATATTTCTCCGTTTTGGAATATTTAGAAAAATAGAAAGATAAGAAGCTGTCCGGGAAGGACACGAGGCCTCCACGAGGGTGGAGGGCGCGCCCTACCCTACTGGGCACACCCCCTGCCTCGTGGGCACCTCGTGTGTTCTCCGGACTCCGTTTTCTTGCACGATACATATTTTGGTCGGTAAAAATTCATTATATAATCTCCCGAAGGTTATGACTCCTGTATCACGCAATTGTCCTCTGTTCTTGTTTCGAGCTGTTTTCTGTCAGGGTTGTCAAAGCCAGGCATCATGTCGTTCCCCTCCTCCAACAATGGTGACAACGATGCTTGGCTAATGAAGATAGAGCTGAACAGGGAAGAACCCATGGAGATCAACAAGGATGAAGGGATCAAGAAGGCCACGGAGGACCAAGTTCCGGCAACAGAAGACATCCTTTAACTTGATCACAATCTTCTTACCCCAACTGAGATCGAAGCTTTCAAGATGATTGAGTTAGCTCGTATACAAAACAAGTATCTCACCCGTGAAAATATTTTGTTGAAGGAGCATATTTTCGCACTCAAGGGCATTATCCGCAAGTTGGAGGATCTCTTACGCTCGATGTGCGATTACCCATCATCAACAACTCCACCTTCTTCACCAGTAAAGGAGACATAGTTATATGGGTATGGGCGCTCCCCTTGGCAACTGCCAAGCTTGGGGGAGATGCCCCGGTATCGTATCACCATCACACTCCTATCTTTACTGTTTTTCTTAGTTCGATTCTATTTAGTAGTATCTTGATCTAGTAGAATAAAAGTTTTGGTATGATCTAGTTTTGAGTTTTGCTTTATGATCTTTCTATGTATTCGAGTCCGTGAGCTATATATAATAAAGATTAGTGTTGAGTCAAGGGCTTGATTATTTTGCTATGATCTTGAGTGAATAAATATAGAAAGAAAGAATAAAAAGGAATAAAAATATCATATTGATCTTATTGAGAGTAATGACTTCACATAGAAAGAGTATGATGATTAAAAATTGTTGGGAGTTGGCAAACATAGCTTTGGTCATCGTTGCAATTAATAGGAAGTAATAAAGAAAGTGGGGTTTCACATATAAATATACTATCTTGGACATCTTTTATGATTGGGAGCACTCATTAAAATATGACATGCTAAAGAGTTGATGTTGGACAAGGAATACAACGTAATGGGTTATGTTTTCTTATATCTGAAATAAAATATATTGTCATGGATCATCCAACATGTTGAGCTTGCCTTTCCCCCTCATGCTAGTCAAATTGTTTGCACCAAGTAGAGATACTACTTGTGCTTCCAAATACCCTTAAACCAGTTTTTCCATGAGAGTCCACCATATCTACCTATGGATTGAGTAAGATCCTTCAAGTAAGTTGTCATCGGTGCAAGCAATAAAAATTGCTCTCTAAATATGTATGATTGATTGGTGTGGAGGAAATAAGCTTTGTATGATCTTGTGATGTGGAGGAAATAAAAGCGACGGACTGCATAATAAAGGTTCATATCACAAGTGGCAATATAAAGTGCGTTCTTTCGCATTAAGATTTTGTGCATCCAACCCTGAAAGCGCATGGCAACCTCTGCTTCCCTCTGCGAAGGGCCTATCTTTTATTATTATCTTCTACCTTATGCAAGAGTCATGGTGATCTTCACCTTTCCTTTTTATATTTTATCCTTTGGCAAGCACAGGATGTTGGAAAGATCCTGATATATATATATCTAATTGGATGTGGGTTAGCATGAACTATTATTGTTGACATTACCCTTGAGGTAAAAGGTTGCGAGGCGAAACTATAAGCCCCTATCTTTCTCTGTGTCCGATTAAAACTCCGTAACCACAAGTATTGCGTGAGTGTTAGCAATTATGAAAGACTAAATGATAGTTGAGTATGTGGACTTGCTAGAAAGCTCTGACATAGACTCTTTCTGATGTTATGATAAATTGCAATTGCTTCAATGACTGAGATTATAGTTTGTTAGTTCTCAATAAAGTTTCTGATTCATACTTTTCATTGTGAATAGATTATTACTTGAGCATAAGAAATCATATGAAAATATCCATATATGTTGCTGTTATGAGAATAATCATGATGCCCTCATGTCCGTATTTTATTTTATCAACACCTCTACCTCTAAACATGTGGACATATTTATCAGTATCGGCTTTCGCTTGAGGACAAGCGAGGTCTAAGCTTGGGGGAGTTGATACGTCCATTTTGCATCATGCTTTTATATCGATATTTATTGCATTATGGACTGTTATTACACATTATGTCACAATACTTATACCTATTCTCTCTTATTTTACAAGGTTTACATAAGGAGGGAGAATGCCGGCAGCTGGAATTCTGGGCTGGAAAAGGAGCAAATATTAGAGACCTATTCTGCACAACTCCAAAAGTCCTGAAACTCCACGAAAGTTATTTTTGGAAATAATAAAAAATATTGAGCGGAAGAAATACGTCAGGGGGGCCTCCACCTGGCCACGAGGGTGGGGGGCGCGACCTACCCCCCTGGGCGCGCCCCCTGCCTCGTGGGCCCCCTGTTGGCCCTCCGGTGCCCATCTTCTGCTATATGAAGTCTTTCGTCCGAATAAAAAGCATAGGCAAGCTTTAGGGACGAGACTCCGCCGCCACGAGGCGGAACCTTGGCGGAACCAATCTAGGGCTCCAGCAGAGCTGTTCTGCCGGGGGCACTTCCCTCCGGGAGGGGGAAATCATCGCCATCGTCATCACCAACGCTCCTTTCATTGGGAGAGGGCAATCTCCATCAACATCTTCACCAACACCATCTCCTCTCAAACCCTAGTTCATCTCTTGTATCCAATTCTTGTCTCATAGTCTGGGATTGGTACCTGTAGGTTGCTAATAGTGTTGATTACTCCTTGTAGTTGATGCTAGTTGGTTTATTTGGTGGAAGATCATATGTTTAGATCCTTTATGCATATTAATACCCCTCTGATTATGAACATGAATATGCTTTGTGAGTAGTTACGTTTGTTCCCGAGGACATGGGGAAGTCTTGCTATTAGTAGTCATGTGAATTTGGTATTCGTTCGATATTTCGATGAGATGTATGTTGTCTATCCTCTAGTGGTGTTATGTGAACGTCGACTACATAACACTTCACCATTATTTGGGCCTAGAGAAGGCATTGGGAAGTAATAAGTAGATGATGGGTTCCTAGAGTGACAGAAGCTTAAACCCTAGTTTATGCGTTGCTTCGTAAGGGGCTGATTTGGATCCATATGTTTCATGCTATGGTTAGGTTTACCTTAACACTTTTGTTGTAGTTGCGGATGCTTGCAATAGAGGTTAATCATAAGTGGGATGCTTTTTCAAGTAAGGACAACACTCAAGCACTGGTCCACCCACATATCAAATTATCAAAGTACCGAACGCGAATCATATGAACGTGATGAAAACTAGTTGGACGATAATTCCCATGTGTCCTCAGGAGCGCTTTTCTCTATATAAGAGTTTGTCCAGACTTGTCGTTTGCTACAAAAAGGATTGGGCCACATTGCTGCACCTTATTTACTTTTGATACTTGTTGCTCGTTACAAATTATCTTATCACAGAACTATCTGTTACCTATTATTTCAGTACTTGCAGAGAATACCTTGCTGAAAACCACTTATCATTTCCTTCTGCTCCTCATTGGGTTTGACACTCTTACTTATCGAAAGGACTAAGATAGATCCCCTATACTTGTGGGTCATCAATATCTTACCAAATACCAACATGCAACAGATATATCTTACCTAATATAACGTGCAACTAATATTCTACTTAATATAAACGTGCATTGCACGTAGATTATTACTAGTATGTCTAAGCGGGAATCATATAGCGCGCGACGTCTACTACAACTTTTGAGTAAACCGCATTGGAAACCAGTAATTGTGTTTGGCTCCCTAGCTCCATTGAGCCTGGGTTTTGATAAAATCCAAAAATAATAATATAATTTTTAGGTTTCATAAAAATACTACATCTCTATAATACTCTACATAGTGGATCAGTTTTAAATTGGACTAAAAGCATCAGTCATAACCGTTGGTCTTCTAAATCCAACTGCAATTATCCGCAGGATTCGTATGAACAGTAGACTGTTTTTTTCTTCACTATGTTCTAGAATCATCACGTGGCTCTTCGAGAATAATCACGTGGCCCTTCCAGAAAAAGAAGCCCATAACTGGTGCCTAATGGGCCGTGTTGCCACATGAACCCGTGATGGTTTGACTGAGCCCAGGCATGCTAAAAAAAGATTGAGCCCATGCAAGAATGTTTTAGTAGGAGAATTTGGATAAAGT
The DNA here is from genome assembly GCF_018294505.1 of Triticum aestivum. NCBI lineage: Eukaryota > Viridiplantae > Streptophyta > Magnoliopsida > Poales > Poaceae > Triticum > Triticum aestivum. The sequence goes on from NC_057802.1 coordinate 563,783,131, forward strand.
GAAGCAGCATGCAAGATAACTTGCTGCGGAGAAAGAAAACTTTCCCTCTCGCTAGGGTTTTGGTCCTCACAGGTGCTATGAGCGCAGCCGACGGTCGCGGGCCGGGGGCGGGCAACGATGATGCTGTTGTAGAGGCGGACTGGTGGCTAGGATTCCCTTTTGACGACGATGCAAACACGGCGGCCGGGGTTTGCAACGGTGCGAACGACCTTCTACGCAATGGCGTCCAAGGGTCCTACTATGCAATGACGTCATGTGGTCATGATGCGACCTGCGCGAGGGGCGTTGGTGCTTGCTCATGCAAGAGGTTGAGATGTCCGTGTGAGATGATGAAGAGAGGATGAGATGCAACGTGTGAGATGAAGATGACGTAAGGGATGACGCATTGGCACAATCCAATTGTTATTAGTGTCCTAATCGAACAATGAAAATTGGACTGGCAAATTACTCAAGAATAAGAAGCACGTGTTAGATGAAGATGATGTAAGGGATGACGTGGGGGCACAATCCAACCATTATTAATGTTCTAATCCAACGGTGAAAAATGGACCGGCGGAATACTTGAGGATGAGATGTACGTGTGAGACGAAGATGACGTAAGGGATGATGCGGGGCCACAACCCAACCATTATTAGTGTCCTAATCCAACGGTGAAAAATGGACCGGCGAAATACTCAAGAATAAGATGCATATGTGAGGTGAAAATGACGTATGGGATGACGCGAGGGCACAATCCAACCCCGTTATTAGCGTCCTATATAATTCGAAGAGGAAGGAAACACATTTCCTGCTCCGCTCCCACCGAAACCCCTCCAAACCCCTCCCACCGGAAAATCCCCCAAACTTTGGCTGGCCAAAACTATGGACGGAGATCGACGGTTGCTGGCGGTCGCCGCGCCCGCATCGGCGGCGGCGGCGGTGCTTGGCAACGACGACCTCCTGCGCGAGATCCTCCTCCGCCTCGGCTTCCCTACCTGCCTCGTCCATGCCGCCCTCGTCTCCAAGCGGTGGCTCCACCACGCCTCCAACCCGGCCTTCCTCCGCCGCTTCTGCGAGCGCAACCCGCCCCGCGTCCTCGGCGTTTTCGCCTGCTACCCTGGAACACCGTACAAGTACCTGCCGCTTCCGCAGCCCCCGGAGCTCGCCGCCCTCCCACGTCGTGCGGCCTCCTCCTTCGACGGCGCCTTCACTGCCAACACATACCAGCGCGTCGTGCACTGCCGGAACAGCCGCCTCATCACCGTGTTCTTGCATGAGGGAGCATACTCGCTGGGGAGTCCGAAGCGGTCCTCCCACAGACCCCGCTGCCCCGCCATCTCCCACAGGCTCACACTCAAGGGGTATTATCTCTGACTTTCCTGCCCAAGGACGGGGGCCACAACGGCATCACCCTGGTGAGTCTGTGGAAGGTTTGGAGAGAAGTCCGTGCGGAAGTGTGCGTGCTGGGATCTGGCGGTGGGGCGTCCCTACCACGGCTGTGACAGAGGTTGATCTCCCGTATGCCGAAACCAACTTTATAGAAATGCTACCACCCGTCCATGGCAAGGTCTTCATGGTGACCGGCTTGGGTTACACCCTGGGTCTAGGTTTGGCCACGTCAACCTTCTTCACCCTTGAGCTACCAGTTGGAGTGCGGAGCAACTATATGCTTTCATGTGCGGAGGGTTCCGGGATCTATCTTGTCAGTGCAGACGGGTTTCATCTCAGTGTGTGGCTTCATGGAGTAAATAGCATAAAACTACTACTTTACAGGCTAGGGTTTCAAAAAACTACCGATTTTTAATTTTTCTCGGATAACTACCAAATGGGTGGTTGGCTGTTTCAAAAAACCCAAAACACCCAGTGCTTTACAATTGATCGTGATTATGACAATTCGGACCCGCATGTAAGAAAACTGATTGTTTGACCGTCTGTTTGACTGTTAACTGACATGTGGGGTCCACATGTCAGCTCTCTTCCTCCTTCTCTTCACTCCTCCTGCCTCACTACTTCCCCAGGAGGTCGATGGGGCGCCGACCGCAGCTCCTTCTACCAGCGCCGGCCGCCCCTCCTTCCACCTCGTCGGCGTCGGCCAGCCGCTCCTCCGCCTCCACCACTGCCCCCGGGGCACGGTCACTGCCCTAATTTCGCCCGGATTCCGGGAGAGCATGCGGGGCCTGCGCGTGCTTCGCTCCACTAGTAGAAAAAGGGTCTAATGTGAAACTCATTAGTCCCGGTTTGGTATTGAACCGGCACTAATGTGACCATTAATGCCGTTTCCAACGGCCAGGCGGGCGGCGCTCATTAGTACCAGTTCATGGTGAATCTTTAGTACCGGTTCGTGCCACGAACCGGTACTAAAGAGGTGGTGGCCTTTAGTACGGGTTGGTGGCTCCAACCGGTACTAAAGGGGGGGTCTTTAGTACCGGTTGGAGCCACCAACCGGTACTAAAGATGGTGTGCTGCCACCCGCAGTGCACAATGTTTAGTCCCACCTCGCTAGTTGAGAGGAGCTCGCACCAGTTTATAAGCCCCGCCGCGGCTACCGTGTCGAGCTCCTCTCTAAGTAGGCCTTTGTGGGCCTATTGCAAGTCTTCTGCCCTGTGGGGCCTACTGGGCCGTACGGGCCTGCATCCTGGCCCAACTAGAGATTGGGTTTCTAGTCGTATGTAGGCCGTGCCGGCCCAGTAGGCTGGCTGTTTTTGCTTTATTTCAAAAATAAAAATAAAATAAAATCCTTACCAACCGGGACTAAAGGTCCCCCAGACCACGGCGCGCCTCGTGCCACGTGGTGGGCCTTTGGTCCCGGTTCGTGTTAAACCGGGACTAAAGGGGGGGACCTTTAGTCCCCACTCTTTAGTACCGGTTCCAGAACCGGTACTAAAAGTCGTTTTTCTACTAGTGCTCCTGTAGGAGACGCAACATGGCTGCCGGCGCGCGGAGAGTGGAGGAGGTGGGGGCGGTCCTGCTGCCGGCGCGGCGCGGCGCGGCGGCGCGGTGCCGGGACGAGCTTAGATGAGGCATCAATGGCCGCGGCCAGCGAGCTTCGAGGCGGGAGAAGAAAGGGGCATGCGGCGGGTGGCGGCGGGTGGCGGCTGGAGTGTGACGGTGACCTCGCCGGCGATGAGGGCTGCTGGCCAGCGACCCTCACGGCGGCTGCGGGCGCACGGCCACAGGAGGGATCTGATTGCTTTTTTCAAAACTTTGCAGGTACCCGATGGCGTTTTTGAAAAGTTTACAGGGACTTGATGGCATTTTTTAAAGTTTGCAGACACTGACATGTGGGTCTCACATGTCAGTTAACGGTCAAACAAACGGTCAAATAGACGGATCGTTTAGGTGCGGGCTCGACCTGTCATAAACCTGTTTAAATTTTTAACAGCGAACTTTTGGGGTTTTTTGAAATAGCCGACCACCCATTTGGTAGTTATCTGAGAAAATTTAAAAACCGGTAGTTTTTTGGAACCCTAGCCTGTAAAGTAGTAGTTTTATGCTATTTACTCGGCTCCATGGGATGATGGGCGACAGCGATGGTGCAGGCGGCTGGCTGCTGGTGGACACATTTTGTGTTCGATGTTCTGCTGGTCACGATTGGGTTTGGATGTCACAAGATGGTGATTTTCTTGGTGTTGCTGTAGTCGGGGACAATGCTGAGTTTGTATTCTTGGATTATGCGAGATATGGTGTTGTCTTCTATGTTCATTTAAGAAGCAGGGTAGTTGAGAAGGTGCACGAGCAGGCACTGCTTGATCATCATTTTATTCGTCCGGGTATGAACCACATACCTATCTATCCTTTTATGATGATCTGGACGCCTTTTTCCCTGCACTGAAGAACAGGCGACATGATCAAGAGCAATGACCCCCCTATGTTTTGATCTTTGTAAAATCATCACTGGGTATGAGTATGACTTCTATGACATAAAGCTATGTTTCTCTGATAATGTATGGAAAATTGGAAATGGATGAGCAATCGATATTATTCAGATGGGCTTGATTACATCTCATCTAACTAGTGTATGCCACTTTACCGTGTTTTATTCTTTAGCATTTGTCACTACTCTGCAATCAACACATGCTGTCCTGTTTGTTCGATAGGCTTGTACTTGCTTCCGAGTTTGATAGCAAATATTAAGCTTACGAATAGAAAAGTAGATTTTTGTTGTCATGTAAGCTGAATCTTCAGAACCTCTGTTCATTTCACTCAAAAAACCTGAAGTTTCAAAAGTGTATTGCAAGTAATCCACGCGGAACTACATTGAGTCTTCTAAGATTAACCGTGGTGCGTATAAGATATTGCCTATAGTCATTTCTCTTCCTGAAACAGTAGGTATTGAAGTCCATCGGTCATGTAAGTTTGGAAACGTATAAGATATCCAGCAAACTGCACTGAACCTTCTAGGCTTGACGGCAGTGTATTAGATATTGCCCTTTTACCTTGTTTTGAACCACATACATATATCTCCCTTTATGATGATCTGTCCACCTATTTTTCATGCATTGAACGGGCGACATGATCAAAAGTAACGACCCCCCAGTGTTTTAATCTTTATAATATTGTCACCGGGTATGACTTCTATGATAGAGAGCTATGTTTCTCTGATGAGATATGGAAATGGATGAGCATTGAGCAATCAATATTATTCAGATGGGCTTGGCTTGCACTCAGCTAACTAGTGTATGCCCTTTTAACTTGTTTTATTCTTTAGTATTTGTGACTACTATGCAATCAACATGTGTTGTTTTGTCTGCAATTTGGCCAATAAGTATATGAGTAGGCTTGTACTTGGTTCTGAGTTTGTTAACAAATATTAAACCAAGCAGTTCAAATGTGTAGACGTTCATGCCACGTCATAGAACACTAGATTATGCGGTAATATAAGTTGGATCTTAAGAACCTTTTTTCACTTCACTGAAAAACCTGAAGTTTGCTGAAGTGTATTGCAAGTAATTATCCAGCAGAACTACACCGAGTCTTCTAAGATTAACCATGGTGCGTATAAGATATTGCCTATAGTTATTTCTGTTCCTAAAATAGTAGATATTGCAGTCAATCGGTCATGTAAGTTGGGTAACCTCTGTTCATTTCAGTACAAAAAACTGAACTTTGCAGAGGTATATTGCAAGATATCCAGCAGAACTGCACTGAATCCTTTAAGTTTGACGGCAGTGTGTATAGGATATAGCCTATGTGAAGACTTTATGGCGATGGCCGGTAGTGTAGAAAAACTTTGGAAGACTTCCAAATAAAAATGACGAGCAGCATCTGAAAGAGGAAATACTCTGGAAATGGCTGGAAGTTTCCTTTTGTGTTCTGGACAGGGGTGGCTGAAACGACAAGGCAAGGTACACATATTGAATGTTATTCACATTATTCTTTTTTCAAAATTTAATTCCTTTTTTTTTGCATTTTTTATGTTAACAAAGCTGTAATCCACCCATCACCACTAGTTAGCACTAGCAATTCTAAGGGTAAATTTGATATATGCCATTTCATGGAGTGGTCTTAATGGCATTCCTTGTCATGCACAATTCCGCAACTGAGAAAAAGAAATGTGATCCATGATGTCCACAACTCCACCCCAGTGATATTCCTTGTCACACACAAATGGCAAAACAGCCAATCAGAGTGGATCCTAATCTAGCTTATCAAGAACCTAATGACTCAACAGCTGGAGCCTGGAGCATTGACCCCTAAAAAAATAGCTGAAGCATTGAATTTGATCCATCGGTACCAGCATCCTTTTTTCTACGGAAATACTAACGCCCACACGTGTGGCAGTTTTGCAACTCACCCACACGCGTGGATCATCGTCCAGTGCAGTTTGCATGAATCTTGACACATTGAGGCAGAATTTGCATGTCACGTAGGACAGGGCTGGTGTGTGGGTGTTGGAGAGTTTGCCCACACGCCCCGCACCACGCTGTTTGCTAGCTGCGTGTGTGGGCGAACTAGTTTCTGCCCATACAGCCACCACCTAGTCCATGCGCGTGTGGGCGAACTGCTTTTCGCCCACATGACACTCCTATGTTGTGGATGGCGACTGCAGTTACGCGAACGTGGCAACTAGGTAAACACACATGGCAACTATAATTCGTTGCTAGACGGCAACTGCAGTTGCGCGTACGTGACAATCAGATAAACACACATGGCAACTGTGATTAACCATGCATGGCAACTATGGTTGGACCACACGTGGTAACTAGGTAAACACACATGGCAACTACTGTTTGACCATATGTGGCAAGTAGTTAATCACACACGGCAACTACGGTTTGATTACACGCGGCAACTACCATAAATTAGACATGACAACTATAGTTAACCAAAACAGATAGAGTTGCCATGCTTTTACAACTACACTTGCCATCCCGAATAACTACATCTCCCATCCCGGGTGGCAACTAAATCGTCATCCCACGGGTACCTAACGTAGCTGCGCCAGGACGTGTGGGCATTCTTGCTTCGTGCCACACACGCGAGGTGGAGATGAGTAGTACTTGTTAGGAGTGCGCACGAAGTAGCTGCGCCCACATGTCTGGGCAATTCTAATGTCCGCGCACACACAGCCCGTGTGGGCTGCCTCCTGCTCACGCCAAACACGGTGTGTTGGCGGATGTCTAATATACCACACGTGTGATGTCTAATATATGTTTTTCTATATATGTTAGTAATGACCAAAGTCCCGCCAGCTTATCTTGGATCTTATTCGTCTTTGTTTTTACTTATTCGAAACATCATAAAATAACAAGTCATGCCTAGCCGGCAGGTGCTACGCAGTGTCATGCCTGGTCGGCAGGTGCTACGCACGACAGATCCTCCAGAATCTTTGCGTCTGGATGGATAAGCGCAGAACGGTGGCGGCGTTGGGCGCCGTGGTGGCGTCAACAGATGGACGGACTGACAAGGATGATGCGGATCTCTCTCCTGAAGATGGGTCAGCGGTCCGATGATGATGGCGGCTTCTAAAATGTGTGCATGTGATATACGCTCTAGGTCTGCAGTACCGGCTATTTGTTCCGATACGTTATGTGGACGGATCGGCGACGACACCGGTTTTAGATATGAGGAGTGAGAGCACTCCACATTATCGAGTTTTGTAGGTGTGAGTGATGGGTTTGGGTGGCTTGATGTATGTTCTTGTTAGACCTATGTTGAATAATAAATAAAGATGGTTGTATGCATTGATTGATGCAGAGGCCGGGGGTTTTAACCTCCTTTTCAAAAAACATCATAAAATAATATAAAAGATTAGCCACAATTCTGGCCGTACCTAACTGTATGATTTTTTTGCCCCTCCCAAAAGCAATGTCTACAAGTAGTGCTACAACAGAACCTTTTAACACAGGATGTATATTATCCCCGATTTTCTACACGTCACAGCTATCTCCTTACACCTCGATTAAGCACTTCCTCTTATCAACAAACTTTGCCCCAGCCATCTATAAATGTTGGGTCATCACCATCACAAAGCTGCAAGAAGCAGCAGCCTATAGCTAGCTCAACTCAAGTGAGCTGAGCGATCAAGATATACAGAGGAGAGATCGAGAGCTAGGCAATTCAGCAATGGCGGAGAGGGTGACCGCGATGGCGTCGCAGGGCATCGTGGTGATCTTTGGGGCGAGCTACTGCTGCATGTCCCACACCATGACGGGGCTCTTTGCGCAACTGGGCGTGAGCTCTACGGTGCACGAGGTGGACAAGGACCCCCAGAGAAAGGATCTGGAGAGGGCGCTCGCTGGCATGGTGGGCCAGAGCCCGGCGGTGCCTGCGGTATTCATCCGTGGCGCACTCGTCGGCGGTACCAGGCAGGTCATGGAGCTGCACCTCGGCGGCCATCTCGTGCCGCTCCTCCGCCAAGCGGGGGCCCTGTAGTCCTGATATGTACTTACATACTTGTTTATCAGATGTACCTCTTGTTAAGAGAAGGGAACAATTCTTTGTGAGAGAGTGTTCATTCTGATGCTGATTAAAGATATGCTTAATTTAGACACAATACATCACGCATAGCTCCCATGGAGAGTTTCTGAGAGAGAGTGTTCATTCTGATAGATGCCATGAAGAGTTTGTGTGAGACAGTGTTCATTCTGATGTGTACTGGTTACCAAATTGAGCAAATACTAAGCTTAATTAGCAACGCGAATGTATAGAGTTTGTAGCACTGATTCACACTTGTAGAACACTAGGTATTGCAATCATGTAATTTTGATCTTAAGAGCCTCTGTTCATGTCAACCAAGAAGCCTGAAGTTTGCACTGAATATTCTAACTACTGATCAGTAATGCCAAAAAAAAAGAGCGGCATCCCTTCTTGGAGTGCAGCAGTTCCCGCAGGGCAATTTTGCAAAAGGGAAAATGGTGATAGATGAAGGTGCACAACGGAAAGCCACACTGCATGTGATATCAAAACCGAGAGAGGTCAAATCATGGGCTCTCCCGCCGATGGGCTGGGTGAAACTCAATGTAGATGGGTTGTATTCTGAAGCGGACAATAATGGAGGTGCTGGGATGATTCTAAGGGATGATACTGGTAGCATAATATTCTCCTCGTGCAGGTTCCAGCGCCCTAGAAGCTGAGGTTCTAGCATGTATGGAAGGTATTGCGCTTGCTCTTGAGTGGAGCTTGGTCCCTTTCATCCTTGAGACAGACTGTTCAGTTTGCAGCGTCAATGATACAAGAGCATGGTACTAATAGATCACCAGTGACGGCTTTGATCGGTGAAATCAAGCGTTTACTCCAAGGGCGGAGGGAGTATGGGTCATGCAAATGGTGAGTAATATGTAGGACAGTTACAACCATCAATATTACGAACCAAACTGTATGTGAGTGTATTACAGCAGACTAACGCCTCCTACTCATGGGGGATAAGGTGCTCAAAGTATTTGAGAAGTGCATTAAAGCTTTGAAGCCTTGTTGTGGTAACTAATGATCGCACAAGTAGACGTGCACATCTCCGCAAGATGACCGAAGAAAGGTAACCAAATGGTTTGTGAAAATGGATGACCGATGCAACACGCCCTTCCAAACCTACTTGGTTGGGATGCCCTCCTCCAATGTCAGCCGGCTTAAAGTGCAAAATTATTATGGTCTTTTTACAACTTTTTGAACTTTTCTTGTGCAAAGTTTAAACCTTTTTTTTAGGTTTTAGAACAAAGTTTAACTTAGGTCGTGCAAAGTTTAACTATCACCACGGGGTACTGGAACCCCTTGCACCACGGGGTATGCACCAACGCCTTTCGATCTATGCGGATGATGTGATGATCTTCGTAAAACCGACACCAAGGGAGCTGCAGTGCTGCGCCGAGATTCTCGACTGCTTCGGGATGGCCTCCGGTCTACGAGTTAACTTCCAGAAGAGCGCTGCGATGCTAGTTCGGTGCTCAGTTGAGCAAAAGGTGTTGACAAGTGAGATGCTGGGCTGCATGATTGGATATTTCCCGTGCAAATACCTAGGCCTGCCTCTAAGCATCAGGGAGCTGAAAGCACCCCAATTTCAGTACCTTGTGGACCAACCACTAGTAGAAAAAGGGGCTTTCGTTCGGGCCTGGCCAGCCCATTAGTCCCGGTTCTTATACGAACCGGGACCAATGGGTGCATTCGTCCCGGTTCGTGAGCCCAGGTGGCCGGCCGGGGCCTCGTGGGCTTTGGTCCCGGTTCATCTGGACCCATTTGTCCCGGTTCTAGGCACGAACGGGGACCAATGGGCCTCCACATCCATTGGTCCCGGTTCCAGCCACGAACCGGGACAAATGAGTTGCCTATATATAGCCCATCGCCGGCGAGCAGAGCACTCCACAGTTCTTTGTTTTTTGCTGGCCCGCGAGGGGAGGGCATTTGGGTGCTCTAGCTCACCTCCTATGCACATGAGGTGTTCGATGAAATGTCCGAGCCACACTAGTTAATATTTCTTCTCTCGAAACTCGACCTCCGAGCTCCATTTTTCCCGAGATTTTTCTAAGTTTAGCGGTCCGTCTCACGTCCCGTCCCCGTCTTCACCGCCGTCGATCGCCCGCGCCAATCTCGTCGCCGGCACCACCGTGGTGAGCCTCTTGTTCTTATCTTCTTTCTGAAAAAAAAATTCTTACTTCAGATAGATACTTGTCTAATTTTTTACTTTTATTATTCCTTGTTATTATATAGTGCGATGGTTCTGGTATCCGCCCCCGTCGGCGCTCGTCCTGTCTATGATTCGGATGTGGTATATATTATCTTTTTATAACTATTTGGTTCATTTATTGTTTATGACAATTATGCCGACCAACGTGACATAGATTTTATTTATGTAGGAGGTGGTTGAACCGGAAATTCCAACCGACCCTATTGTCGAGAGGTTAAATTTAGTTGAAGAAGAAAACAATTACTTGAAGGAAAAAATAAAAAAAATTGAGGAGGAGAAGATGATATTGGAGTTGCATGTTGCGGATGTCGTCAATGATCACAAGATCAAGATGGATGCAATGCGGTTGAAGATTAGGAAGATTAGAAAATATGCCATTCATACCGAGGCTTGGTATCATTCTACCGTTGGATCAATTGTTACCTTAGTTGTGATTATGATCGCATTTGTTGTTGCATTGAAAGGTTTTACATAGTTTCAATGTATGGTTTAACTAGATGCTCTCGAGAGCTATATGTTGTTCAATTTGAACTATGTATGTACTTTGGTTTTAATGTGATGATGAACTACTATTAATTTGGTCACTTATCTATCCATGTTCATTTGTAGTTCTTTTCAATTTCAGGGTCTTATAACTGAAAAAAAATCAGTAAATGCATGAAAAATAACAAATGAAGTCACAAAGGGTTAAAAATTGATGATGTGGCTTTGAATGGTGCATTTTGAACGCAGAAAAACTATGGAGTTCAAATAAGTTCCAAAAAATGAAATCCCTTTGTAACAGACGAGTTTCCGTATGAAACCCTGATACTTCGAAAGAGATTGTCCGTTTTGTACACGAAGTGCATCCAGTTTTTGCCGTAAGCCTCTCTACTTTCTTGCACATGCTATGTGGGTGAAATGATGATACTGTTGGGGAACGTAGTAATTTCAAAAAAAATCCTACGCACACGCAAGATCAAGGTGATGCATAGCAACGAGAGGGGAGAGTGTTGTCCACGTACCCTCGTAGACCGAAAGTGGAAGTGTTAGCACAACGCGGTTAATGTAGTCGTACGTCTTCACGATCCGACCGATCAAGTACAGAACGCACGGCACCTCCGAGTTCAGCACACGTTCAGCCCGATGACGTCCCTCGAACTCCGATCCAGCCGAGTGTTGAGGGAGAGTTTCGTCAGCACGACGGCGTGGTGACGATGATGATGTTCTACCGACGCAGGGCTTCGCCTAAGCACCGCTTCAGTATTATCGAGGTGGACTATGGTGGAGGGGGGCACCGCACACGGCTAAAGGATCAAATCAATTGTTGTCTCTAGGGTTCCCCCTGCCCCCGTATATAAAGGAGCAAGGGGGGAGGTGCGGCTGGCCAGGAGGAGGCGCGCCAGGAGGAGTCCTACTCGAGTAGGACTCCCTCCCTTCCTTGTTGGATTAGGAGAAGCGGGGAAAGAGGAGGGAGAGAGGAAGGAAAGGGGGGCGCCGCCCCCCTCTCCTTGTCCTATTCGGACTAGAGGGGGAGGGGTGCGCGGCCCTGACCTTGCCGCCTCTCCTCTTCTCCACTAAGGCCCCCTATGGCCCATTAAACCCCCGGAGGGTTCCGGTTACCCCTCCGGTACTCCGGTAAAATCCCTATTTCACCCGGAACACTTCCGATATCCAAATATAGGCTTCCAATATATCAATCTTCATGTCTCGACCATTTTGAGACTCCTCGTCATGTCCGTGATCACATCCGGGACTCCGAACAACCTTCGGTACATAAAAACTCATAAACTCATAATATAACTGTCATCGAAACTTTAAGCGTGCGGACCCTATGGGTTCGAGAACTATGTAGACATGACCGAGACACGTCTCCGGTCAATAACCAATAGCGGAACCTGGATGCTCATATTGGCTCCCACATATTCTACGAAGGTCTTTATCGGTCAGACCGCATAACAACATACGTTGTTCCCTTTGTCATCGGTGTGTTACTTGCCCGAGATTCGATCAACGGTATCTCAATACCTAGTTCAATCTCGTTACCGGCAAGTCTCTTTACTCGTTCCGTAATACATCATCCCGCAACTAACTCATTAGTTGCAATGCTTGCAAGGCTTAAGTGATGTGCATTACCGAGTGGGCCCAGAGATACCTCTCCGACAATCGGAGTGACAAATCCTAATCTCGAAATACGCCAACCCAACAAGTACCTTCAGAGACACCTGTAGAGCACCTTTATAATCACCCAGTTACGTTGTGACGTTTGGTAGCACACAAAGTGTTCCTCCGGTAAACGGGAGTTGCATAATCTCATAGTCATAGGAACATGTATAAGTCATGAAGAAAGCAATAGCAACATACTAAACGATCGAGTGCTAAGCTAACGGAATGGTTCAAGTCAATCACATCATTCTCCTAATGATGTGATCCCGTTAATCAAATGACAACTCATGTCTATGGTTAGGAAACATAACCATCTTTGATCAACGAGCTAGTCATGTAGAGGCATACTAGTGACACTCTGTTTGTCTATGTATTCACACAAGTATTACGTTTCCGGTTAATACAATTCTAGCATGAATAATAAACATTTATCATGATATAAGGAAATAAATAATAACTTTATTATTGCCTCTAGGGCATATTTCCTTCAGTCTCCCACTTGCACTAGAGTCAATAATCTAGATTACACAGTGATGATTCTAACACCCATGGAGCCTTAGTGCTGATCATGTTTTGCTCGTGGAAGAGGCTTAGTCAACGGGTCTGCAACATTCAGATCCGTATGTATCTTGCAAATTTCTATGTCTCCCACCTGGACTAAATCCCGGATGGAATTAAAGCGTCTCTTGATGTGATTGGTTCTCTTGTGAAATCTGGATTCCTTCGCCAAGGCAATTGCACCAGTATTGTCACAAAAGATTTTCATTGGACCCGATGCACTAGGTATGACACCTAGATCGGATATGAACTCCTTCATCCAGACTCCTTCATTTGCTGCTTCTGAAGCAGCTATGTACTCCGCTTCACACGTAGATCCTGCCACAACGCTTTGTTTAGAACTGCACCAACTGACAGCTCCACCGTTCAATGTAAACACGTATCCGGTTTGCGATTTAGAATCGTCCGGATCAATGTCAAAGCTTGCATCGACGTAACCATTTACGACTAGCTCTTTGTCACCTCCATAAACGAGAAACATATCCTTAGTCCTTTTCAGGTATTTCAGGATGTTCTTGACCGCTGTCCAGTGATCCACTCCTGGATCACTTTGGTACCTCCCTGCCAAACTTATAGCAAGGCACACATCAGGTCTGGTACACAGCATTGCATACATGATAGAGCCTATGGCTGAAGCATAGGGAACATCTTTCATCTTCTCTCTATCTTCTGCAGTGGTCGGGCATTGAGTCTTACTCAACTTCACACCTTGTAACACAGGCAAGAACCCTTTCTTTGCTTGATCCATTTTGAACTTCTTCAAAACTTTGTCAAGGTATGTGCTTTGTGAAAGTCCAATTAAGCGTCTTGATCTATCTCTATAGATCTTGATGCCCAATATATAAGCAGCTTCACCGAGGTCCTTCATTGAAAAACTCTTATTCAAGTATCCCTTTATGCTATCCAGAAATTCTATATCATTTCCAATCAACAATATGTCATCCACATATAATATCAGAAATGCTACAGAGCTCCCACTCACTTTCTTGTAAATACAGGCTTCTCCAAAAGTCTGTACAAAACCAAATGCTTTGATCACACTATCAAAGCGTTTATTCCAACTCCGAGAGGCTTGCACCAGTCCATAAATGGATCGCTGGAGCTTGCACACTTTGTTAGCTCCCTTTGGATCGACAAAACCTTCCGGTTGCATCATATACAACTCTTCTTCCAGAAATCCATTCAGGAATGCAGTTTTTACATCCATTTGCCAAATTTCATAATCATAAAATGCGGCAATTGCTAACATGATTCGGACAGACTTAAGCATCGCTACGGGTGAGAAGGTCTCATCGTAGTCAATCCCTTGAACTTGTCGAAAACCTTTTGCAACAAGTCGAGCTTTATAGACAGTAACATTACCGTCAGCGTCAGTCTTCTTCTTGAAGATCCATTTATTCTCAATGGCTTGCCGATCATCGGGCAAGTCAACCAAAGTCCACACTTTGTTCTCATACATGGATCCCATCTCAGATTTCATGGCCTCAAGCCATTTTGCGGAATCTGGGCTCACCATCGCTTCTTCATAGTTCGTAGGTTCGTCATGGTCTAGTAACATAACCTCCAGAACAGGATTACCGTACCACTCTGGTGCGGATCTTACTCTGGTTGACCTACGAGGTTCAGTAACAACTTGATCTGAAGTTCCATGATCATCATCATTAACTTCCTCACTAATTGGTATAGACGTCACAGTAACCGGTTTCTGTGATGAACTACTTTCCAATAAGGGAGCAGGTACGGTTACCTCATCAAGTTCTACTTTCCTCCCACTCACTTCTTTTGAGAGAAACTCCTTCTCTAGAAAGGATCCATTCTTAGCAATGAATGTCTAGCCTTCGAATCTGTGATAGAAGGTGTACCCAACAGTCTCCTTTGGGTATCCTATGAAGACACATTTCTCCGATTTGGGTTCGAGCTTATCAGGTTGAAGCTTTTTCACATAAGCATCGCAGCCCCAAACTTTAAGAAACGACAACTTTGGTTTCTTGCCAAACCACAGTTCATAAGGCGTCGTCTCAACGGATTTCGATGGTGCCCTATTTAACGTGAATGCAGCAGTCTCTAAAGCATAACCCCAAAACGATAGCGGTAAATCAGTAAGAGACATCATAGATCGCACCATATCTAGTAAAGTACGATTACGACATTCGGACACACCATTACGCTGTGGTGTTCCGGGTGGCGTGAGTTGCGAAACTATTCCGCATTGTTTCAAATGTAGACCAAACTCGTAACTCAAATATTCTCCTCCACGATCAGATCGTAGAAACTTTATTTTCTTGTTACGATGATTTTCAACTTCACTCTGAAATTCTTTGAACTTTTCAAATGTTTCAGACTTATGTTTCATTAAGTAGATATACCCATATCTGCTTAAATCATCTGTGAAGGTGAGAAAATAACGATACCCGCCGCGAGCCTCAACATTCATTGGACCACATACATCTGTATGTATGATTTCCAACAAATCTGTTGCTCTCTCCATAGTTCCGGAGAACGGCGTTTTAGTCATCTTGCCCATGAGGCACGGTTCGCAAGTACCAAGTGATTCATAATCATGTGGTTCCAAAAGTCCATCAGTATGGAGTTTTTTCATGCGCTTTACACCGATATGACGTAAACGCCAGTGCCACAAATAAATTGCACTATCATTATCAACTCTGCATCTTTTGGCTTCAACATTATGAATATGTGTATCACTACTATCGAGATTCATCAAAAATAGACCACTCTTTAAGGGTGCATGACCATAAAAGATATTACTCATATAAATAGAACAACCATTATTCTCTGATTTAAATGAATAACCGTCTCGCATCAAACAAGATCCAGATATAATGTTCATGCTCAACGCTGGCACCAAATAACAATTATTTAGGTCTAATACTAATCCTGAAGGTAGATGTAGAGGTAGCGTGCCGACGGCGATCACATTGACTTTGGAACCGTTGCCCACGCGCATCGTCACCTCGTCCTTGGCCAGTGTTCGCTTAATCCGTAGTCCCTGTTTTGAGTTGCAAATATTAGCAACAAAACCAGTATCAAATACCCAGGTACTACTGCGAGCTCTGGTAAGGTACACATCAATAACATGTATATCACATATACCTTTGTTCACCTTGCCATCCTTCTTATCCGCCAAATACTTGGGGCAGTTCCGCTTCAAGTGACCAGTCTGCTTGTAGTAGAAGCACTTAGTCTCAGGCTTAGGTCCAGACTTGGGTTTCTTCTCCTGAGCAGCAACTTGCTTGCTGTTCTTCTTGAAGTTCCCCTTCTTCTTCCCTTTGCCATTTTTCTAGAAACTGGTGGTCTTATTGACCATCAACACTTGATGCTCCTTCTTGATTTCTACCTCCGCAGCCTTTAGCATTGCGAAGAGCTCAAGAATCGTCTTATCCATCCCTTGCATGTTATAGTTCATCACGAAACTCTTGTAGCTTGGTGGCAGTGATTGATGAATTCTGTCAATGACGCTATCATCCAGAAGATTAACTCCCAATTGAATCAAGTGATTGTTATATCCAGACATTTTTAGTATATGCTCACTGACAGAACTATTCTCCTCCATCTTACAGCTGTAGAACTTATTAGAGACTTCATATCTCTCAATCCGGGCATTTGCTTGAAATATTAACTTCAACTCCTAAAACATCTCATATGCTCCATGACGTTCAAAACGTCGTTGAAGTCCCGGTTCTAGGCCGTAAAGCATGGCACACTGAACTATCGAGTAGGCATCAGTTTTGCTCTGCGAGACGTTCATAACATCTGGTGTTGCTCCTGCAGCAGGTTTGGCACCTAGCGGTGCTTCTAGGACATAATTCTTCTGTGCAGCAATGAGGATAATCCTCAAGTTACGGACCCAGTCCGTGTAATTGCTACCATCATCTTTCAACTTTGCTTTCTCAAGGAACGCATTAAAATTCAACGGAACAACAGCACGGGCCATCTATCTACAATCAACATAGACAAGCAAGATACTATCAGGTACTAAGTTCATGATAAATTTAAGTTCAATTAATCATATTACTTAAGAACTCCCACTTAGATAGACATCCCTCTAATCCTCTAAGTGATCACGTGATCCATATCAACTAAACCATAACCGATCATCACGTGAAATGGAGTAGCTTTCAATGGTGAACATCATGTTGATCATATCTACTATATGATTCACGCTCTACCTTTCGGTCTCAGTGTTCTGAGGCCATATCTGCATATGCTAGGCTCGTCAAGTTTAACCTGAGTATTCTGCGTGTGCAAAACTGGCTTGCACCCGTTGTAGATGGACGTAGAGCTTATCACACCCGATCATCACGTGGTGTCTGGGCACGACGAACTTTGGCAACGGTGCATACTCAGGGAGAACACTTTTATCTTGAAATTTAGTGAGAGATCATCTTATAATGCTACCATCAATCAAAGTAAGATAAGATGCATAAAAGATAAACATCACATGCAATCAATATAAGTGATATGATATGGCCATCATCATCTTGTGCTTGTGATCTCCATCTCAGAAGCACCGTCATGATCACCATCGTCACCGGCGCGACACCTTGATCTCCATCGTAGCATCGTTGTCGTCTCGCCAATCTTATGCTTCTACGACTATCGCTACCGCTTAGTCATAAAGTAAAGCATTACAGGGCGATTGCATTGCATACAATAAAGCAACAACCATATGGCTCCTGCCAGTTGCCGATAACTCGGTTACAAAACATGATCATCTCATACAATAAAATTTAGCATCATGCTTTGACCATATCACATCACAACATGCCCTGCAAAAACAAGTTAGACGTCCTCTACTTTGTTGTTGCAAGTTTTACGTGGCTGCTACGGGCTGAGCAAGAACCGTTCTTACCTACGCATCAAAACCACAACGATAGTTTGTCAAGTTGGTGTTGTTTTAACCTTCACAAGGACCGGGCGTAGCCACACTCGGTTTAACTAAAGTTGGAGAAACTGACACCCGCCAGCCACCTGTGTGCAAAGCACGTCGGTAGAACCAGTCTCGCGTAAGCGTACGCATAATGTCGGTCCGGACCGCTTCATCCAACAATACCGCCGAACCAAAGTATGACATACTGGTAAGCAGTATGACTTATATCGCCCACAACTCACTTGTGTTCTACTCGTGCATATGACATCTACGCATAAAACAAGGCTCGAATGCCACTGTTGGGGAAGGTAGTGATTTCAAAAAAATTCCTACGCACACGCAAGATCAAGGTGATGCATAGCAACGAGAGGGGATAGTGTTGTCCACGTACCCTCGTAGACCGAAAGCGGAAGCGTTAGCACAACACGGTTGATGTAGTCGTACGTCCTCACGATCCGACCGATCAAGTACCGAACGCACGGCACCTCCAAGTTTAGCACACGTTCAGCCCGATGACGTCCCTCGAACTCCGATCCAGCCGAGTGTTGAGGGAGAGTTTCGTCAGCACGACGGCGTGGTGACGATGATGATGTTCTACCGACGCAGGGCTTGGCCTAAGCACCGCTACAGTATTATCGAGGTGGACTATGGTGGAGGGGGGCACCGCACAAGGCTAAAGGATCAAATCAATTGTTGTCTCTAGGGTGCCCCCCTGCCCCCGTATATAAAGGAGCAAGGGGGAGGTGCGGCCGGCCAGGAGGAGGCGCGCCAGGAGGAGTCCTACTCCCTCCCTTCCTTGTTGGATTAGGAGAAGGGGGGAGAGAGGAAGGAGAGAGGAAGGAAAGGGGGGCGGCGCCCCCCTCTCCTTGTCCTATTCGGACTAGAGGGGGAGGGGCATGCGACCCTGCCCTAACCGCCTCTCCTCTTCTCCACTAAGGCCCACTATGGCCCATTAAACCCCCGGGGCGTTCCGGTAACCCCTCCGGTACTCCGGTAAAATCCCGATTTCACCCGAAACACTTCCGATATCCACATATAGGCTTCCAATATATCAACCTTCATGTCTCGACCATTTTGAGACTCCTCGTCATGTCCGTGATCACATCCGGGACTCCGAACAAGCTTTGGTACGTCAAAACTCATAAACTCATAATATAACTGTCATCGAAACTTTAAGCGTGTGGACCCTACGGGTTCAAGAATTATGTAGACATGACCGAGACACGTCTCCGGTAAATAACCAATAGCGGAACCTGGATGCTCATATTGGCTCCCACATATTGTACGAAGGTCTTTATCGGTCAGACCACATAACAACATACGTTGTTCCCTTTGTCATCGGTGTGTTACTTGCCCGAGATTCGATCAACGGTATCTCAATACCTAGTTCAATCTCGTTACCGGCAAGTCTCTTTACTCGTTCCGTAATACATCATCCCGCAACTAACTCATTAGTTGCAATGCTTGCAAGGCTTAAGTGATGTGCATTACCGAGTGGGCCCAGAGATACCTCTCCGACAATCGGAGTGACAAATCCTAATCTCGAAATACGCCAACCCAACAAGTACCTTCAGAGACACCTATAGAGCACCTTTATAATCACCCAGTTACGTTGTGACGTTTGGTAGCACACAAAGTGTTCCTCCGGTAAACGGGAGTTGCATAATCTCATAGTTAGGAACATGTATAAGTCATGAAGAAAGCAATAGCAACATACTAAACGATCGAGTGCTAAGCTAACGGAATGGGTCAAGTCAATCACATCATTCTCCTAATGATGTGATCCCGTTAATCAAATGACAACTCATGTCTATGGTTAGGAAACATAACCATCTTTGATCAACGAGCTAGTCAAGTAGAGGCATACTAGTGACACTTTATTATTGCCTCTAGGGCATATTTCCTTCAGTCTCCCACTTGCACTAGAGTCAATAATGCTATGTGGGTCAAATGATGATACCATGCCAACTTTCAACCTTTTCAGAGTTCATTTGAAATGTTTTTCAATTTTAGGGTCATATAGCTGAAAATAATCAGTAAATGCATGAAAAATAACAAATGAAGTCAGAAAGGGTTGAAAATTGATGATGTGGCTTTGAATGGTGCATTTTGAACACAGAAAAACTATGGAGTTCAAATAAGTTCAAAAAAATGAAATCCCTTTGTAACAGACGAGTTTCCGTATGAAACCCTGATACTTCGAAAGAGATTGTCCGTTTTGTACACGAAGTGCATCCAGTTTTTGCCATAAGCCTCTCTACTTTCTTGCACATGCTATGTGGGTCAAATGATGATACCATGCCAACTTTCAACCTTTTCAGAGTTCATTTGAAATGTTTTTCAATTTCAGGGTCATATAGCTCAAAATTATCAGTAAATGCATGAAAAATAACAAATGAAGTCAGAAAGGGTTGAACATTGATGATGTGGCTTTGAATGGTGCATTTTGAACATAGAAAAACTATGGACTTCAAATAAGTTCAAAAAAATGAAATCCCTTTGTAACAGACGATTTCCGTATGAAACCCTGATACTTCGAAAGAGATTGTCCGTTTTGTACACGAAGTGCATCCAGTTTTTGGCGTAACCCTCTCTACTTTCTTGCACATGCTATGTGGGTGAAATGATGAATTATCAAAGTATTTTCTATTCAAAATCATTAAAAGCAAAATGAATTTTCATAAACAACTTTTTTGTTACAAACTTTAATAGAAAAAGAATTATCATAAAATAAAAAAATAAGTAATTAGAAACAAAATCATATAAACAATAATAAAATATATAAGTAGAAACGAAATAAAATAAAATAAAATAAACTTTAATAACATAAATGAAATTTATGAAACTAAAATTATCAAAGTATTTTCTGTTCAAAACATTATAAGCAACCTCTACTAAAATTATATAAAATTCATGCAACTAAAATTATCAAAGTATTTTCTGTTCAAAATCATTAAAAGCAAATAGAATTTTCATAAAGAACTTTTTTTGTTAGAAACTTTAATAGCAAAAAGAATTATCATAAAATAAAATAAATAAGTAATTAGAAACAAAATAAATAAAATAAAATAAATAAGTATTTTGTTGTAAGTAGAAACAAAACAAAAACAAGCAAAAAATAAAACAAAAAAACTGGTAAAAAATAAAAAAAATTGCCACCTACTGGGCCACCACGGAGTGAATACGACTAGAAACCCATCAATGGGCCAGGATTCAGGCCCGCAGAAGGCCCATCTGGCATAGCAGTGACAATTAGGCCCGTAAGCCTTCAATAGAGAGGAGCTCGAGAGGGGTGCGGCAGTGGGGCTTATAAACCACTTCGCGCCCCTCTCAACCAGCGAGGTGGGACTAAACTCCCACCACCACGCCACTGTGCGCGGCCTTTAGTCTCGGTTGGTGGCACCAACCGGGACTAAAAGGGTGGCATTGGTACCGGTTCGTGCCACCAACCGGTACCAATGCCCCCCTTTAGTACCGGTTGGTGCCACCAACCGGGACCAAAGGCCGCCGCTTCCCGCCCTTTGGGCTGCTGAAAAGAGACCTTTGGTCCCGGTTGGTGGAACCAACCGGGACTAAAGGGGGGCATTGGTACCGGTTGGTGCCACGAACCGGTACTAATGCCCTTGGTATATAAGAAAACACTTTGCGTTTTTCACACTCATCTCTGTAGTTGCCCCGCCCCGACGATGCCACCAGGCTGCCCGAGCTCGCCCCGTCGACGCCGTCGCCGCCCTCTGCCCCATTGACGCCGCCGCCCCTGCCCCGACCACGCCGCCGTCGCCCTGCCCCGCCCCGACCACGCCGCCGTCGCCCTGCCCCGGCCCGACCACGCCACCGTCGCCCCGCCCCGACCACGCCGCCGTCGCCCCTGCCCCGGCCCGACCACGCCGCCGTCGCCCCTGTCCCGCCCCGATCACGCCGCCTCTGCCCCTGCCCCGACCACGCTGGTCAGGTCGGCGCGCCCCCTTCCTCCCTGTTTTTTCCCACATTTATATGATGTTTTTTCTTCAGATTATATGTATATGTGTGAGTATATGTATGTGTGTATATATGATTATATGTCCTTTTTCAGATTTTTTGTTCATATATATGATGATTTTTTTTTACTTTTTATAAAAATGTATATATGTATGTATGTTCTCTGTGTATATATGTTCATATATGCAGAAGTTAGATTTTTAGAAAAGTTTTATCTATATATGTTCTCTGATTTAGTACATTTTAGGTTAGTTTCATTTTTAGAAAAGTTTTATATATTTAGGAAGAAGGAAGCGAGAACGAAGAAGGAGAAGAAGAAGAAAAGGTTTTATATATGCATATTTTTAGAAAAGTTATATATATATATATATATATATATATATATATATATATATATGCAAAAGTTACATTTTTAGAAAAGTTTTATATATCTAGCTAGGAAGAAGGAAGAAGAAGAAAAAGAAGGAGAGGAAAAAGGAAAATAAGAAGAGGAAGAAAGGAGAAGAAGGGGAGAAATAAATAAGAAGAGGAAAAAAGAAGAAAATTCTATTTTTTTTCTTCTTCTCTTCTATCCCGATAACTTCAACACGAGGGGGGGTCGATATACCCCCTCCCCGATAACATTATTTTCCCATGTATGTATGTCGTCGTTGTCGACATAACCCCCTCCCGGATAACTTCGACATGAGGGGCGGTCGATATATATACCCCCTCTCGACCGTGATAACTTATACCACGGGAGCACCCCCCGGCCCTCTCGCTCGACCAAAACTCTCGAGGACACCCAAACCCTAGAAAAAAACGATGTCTGTCTCCTACCCCCTCCCGCCGCGCCCCTACCCGATCGACAAACTCTCTTGAGGCCACCCAAATTTACCAAGTTAAAAGAGCGTTGTCGTCGAGGCCACCCCGAACCCTTGAAGCATTGTTGAGGCCACCCCAAACCCTTGAAGCGTTGCCGAGGCCACCCCAAACCCTAGAGAAGCATCGAGGCCAGGCCACTAATATGATTCCTTATTGTGCTGCTAGCTAGTTCTACGTTTGCCACTAATATATCCATCTGTCATGTTTGAATAATAATTGCCATGTTGTAAATATTTGTAGAAACTATGGATCCGCACCCTCGAGACGAAGCAAAAGAAGCAGTGTTGGGGGAGATAATCGCACACGGAAGTGATGCCGTCTTGTCGTTTCTCAACGACACATGCACCGATGGTCTTGAAAGACAGGATGAAGAAGCAGGCTACGACGATGATCAAACAATGGAGGAGGAAGGACACCGTGATGACGGCTCCGGTGACCGAATGGAGGAGGAAGGACACCATGATGACGGCTCCGGTGACCGAATGGAGGAGGAGGACACCGTGATGACGGCTTCGGTGACCGAATCGAGGAGGAAGGACACCGTGATGACGGCTCAGGTGACCGAACGGAGTCCGGCCAGGTATATATATTAATTAATTAAGCATGTGCTGACTATATAGCTAATTGATGCATTAATTGTTTTTGGTATGTACACATATTAAATCTCTTCTTTTTCTTCTTTTCTATCCCTCCAGATCGAGCAACACTTCGGTAACGAGACGTGGCCTGAAGAGAAAGTTGCGCACGGATGAAAGGTACACGATCATCGAAATTGATCGCGCTGGCCAACCGATTGAACCCCTCCGGACCAAGCAAAAATTCAATGCTTAGTGCGGGGTTCTAGTTAGGGACATGATCCCGATCAGCATCGAGCAATGGTTGAAGCCTAAGGACATAGACTCTCAGGTGTCTTATGTCAGCGATAGGCAGAAAGCTGTTCTTTGGACCGCGCTGTAGGAAAATTTCACCTTCCCGCCAGAGGAAGATCCGGAGAATCCAGTTAAAAAGCCAATGATCAAGGCTTATGCTCTTGGGAAGATGGCTGAGCTATTCAGGAGGTGGAAGAATGAGTTGAAATCATCGTTTGTCGACCAAGACAAGACTCCAGAATTCATCGGCCGATTTGAGAAGGTCAAAGATCAGTGGCCCGCATTTGTCACCAAAAAGAAATCTAAGAGAGCAGCGAAGATGTCAGCGACAAACAAGAAAAATGCTGCAAAGAAGAAGCATCACCATCACACGGGGTCAGGTGGCTACCTGAAAGCCCGGCCGTTGTGGGACAAGGCTGAGAATGACCTCATTGATAAAGGGATCGAACCAGAGATGCGACGCTGGCCAGACCGTTGCAGGACTTGGTTCTTCGGGGTTGGGGGGAAATTGGACCCTGTAACAGGGAAGTGTGTTTGGACCAACGAGCAGCTGGACACACCCATCGAGAAGCTTCAGGAGTATATCAAAAAAGCGCAGCAAGGGACGTTCGTTCCGGACAGAGAGAACGACGAGCTCACAGAGGCCCTCGGGAACCCTGAGCACCCCGGACGGACACGAGGCACGCCAGGCTCCCTTTCGTGGAAGGCTGGATTTCCCGACGCAGGCGGTTACAAACGCCGGAAGAGGAAGAAGAAAAAGGAGTTGACCCAACTACAGGCGCTGCACGCAAGGGTACAAGTGCTAGAGGAACGAGACGCAGTTCGCAGCACGCGACCTGCCGAAGCTACACCCGAAGCTACCCCGCCATCTCAGCGGAGAAGCAGCGTGGCTTCCACGGAGCTGCTTCAGGAGCCTGTCTTCATGGCTCCTGCTAGCTACCCCGTGGATGCTATCATGGAGTCTCAACATTGCCACCTTATGACGCAGTGGATGGAATTGAAAGTCAAGGCGGCTGTTGGCTCTGTTGCACCTCCTGAACCTGGCGCAACTTTTCACTGCCGGCCGATTCCAGAAGGATATGCTAGGGTGATGGTGGATGAAATCACAGAAGGATTTGAGGACCTCCAGCTTGACCACCCTACGGGTGACGGGGAGACTCGGCTGGGTTCTTTTCTAAAGACTCCATGCCTATGGCGGAAGGAGCTCATCAACCTTTTGAACTGGACGCCTCCGCCTCCTCCGACGACGACGAGTCAGGGCACTCCGCCTCCTCCTCCACCACCTCCTCCGGCGAGTGATCAGGGCACTCAGCCTCCTTCTCCGGCGCGTGGCGGCACTCCGCCTCCTTCTCCGCCTGCGCCGGCGCGCCCGAGCAGCCATCAGCCTCCTCCTTCTCCGCCTCGCCAGCAAGGGCGGAAGAGACCCGTTGCCGTCCCGTCTGCTCCGGCGCGTCGTAGTCCTTCTCCTCCGCCTCGTAAGCAAGCACGAAAGAAGACAGCCGCAGCCGCTCCGTCTGCTCCGGCTTCTAGCAGTACAGCCAGAGGCGGGAGGCAATACAGATACGGTCCACCTCTCAAGCCTCTAGAGAAGTTACCGTACGAGAGGACCGTGGAAGAAAACAAGAAGATCGTGGAAAAAGAAGTGAAGGACTTCTTTGAAGGGGTGAAAGCAAAGAGACATCCACCTCCGGAGGAGAAGGTAGATCCGGTGAAAGCAAAGCGCACTATCGATGCCCTGAGGAAACCACCAAAGTCTCCGCCGAAAACCAACTATGAGCGCGTTACTGAAAAGGTATATATCGAAGCGGAGCGGTCGGGAAGTATTATAAGTGATCAAAGGTTGAGATTAGCGTCACGAGCGAGGCAAAAGCAATATACCAGGTAGCAGTGCATACAACTATTGGCAATGGTGACAAGGCCCTATTCTGGAAAGATAGATGGTTTGATGGCAACAGGATACAAGATGTGGCACCAAGCATCTACGGTGTGGTGGCCCCTAGGACTAGGGCCTCGCGAACTGTACGTCAAGCTCTACAAGACAACGCTTGGGCGACAGACGTTGGACCCAACCTCGGGATAGAAAACATCGACGAATACTTTCAACTATGGGACTTGCTGGCTGAAGTAGATCTACATGAAGAAAGGTAAGACGCCATCTGTTGGGCATGGGAAGCCAACGGTTCCTATTCCATACGCTCTGCATACGCGGCACGGTTCATAGGTCGTGAGGTGGCTCCATGCGGACTTTGTCTGGAAGCACAAGGCGCCACTACAATGTCGC
Source organism: Triticum aestivum (assembly GCF_018294505.1). NCBI lineage: Eukaryota > Viridiplantae > Streptophyta > Magnoliopsida > Poales > Poaceae > Triticum > Triticum aestivum. Next base: position 563,808,810 of record NC_057802.1, read on the forward strand.
TTCTTCGCGTGGCTGGCTATGCGAAACCGCTGTTGGACGTCGGATCGTTTGGCTCGAAGAGGCCTCCCACACCAAGCTACGTGCCCCTTCTACAACCACTTCTACAACCAGCAAGGTGAAACAATCAACCACATCCTTGTAACTTGCGTCTTCGCGAGAACATTGTGGCTTTGGATTTGGGAGGCCCTGGGCGAGCCAGATAAGGCTCCTGGGAGAGAGGACGAGTTGGTGGAGTGGTGCTCCACACGAGTGGCTACACAATGCATACTAAGAGACTTAAAGGCAATCCTCACACTATGCTTGTGGGAATTGTGGAAACACCGCAACGCCATTATATTCGACGGTGAGACACCATCACTCCAAACGGCACTCCGTGACATTGATCGTGAAGGACGCACTTGGAGATTGGTAGGGAAATTTAAGGGTGACATAGAATTTTTCTTTGATGGTATCCATAGGCGGGCTAGCGGTGAATAATCCCGAACGAGCTGTGTGTGTGTGGAGGTGGAGGCCTGTGTGAGCCTTGTAATTACGGTTGTAAACTTTGTGGAGGGTCTCTTTGCCCCTTTTTTCTTTAATATATGATATGCATACTCGTGCATATTCTAGAAAAAAAGTTTAACTATCAACATGGTATATGCCCAACTCATAAAAAAACATGATAGCATGCCTTGGCCCAAAGTAAGCTGAATTTGGTACTCCGGTCTTTACTTCTCCATTAAATCATTTGCCTTCCCTAAGAGGCTACCGGGTGGGGCCCGAAGCCACTGTCATTGAGATAATCAGAAGGCAAATCATCCAACCCCTTAGAGAAATTCACCCCTAAAAAAACTTGCAGAGAAATCCCCTTTCTTCTGAGAAATCCCCCAGATCCAAAAATCATGGACGGCGACAGGCCGACTCCGGCGGCCGCGGCCGCGTCGGTGAGGTCGGTGCTCGGCGACGACGACCTCTTCCGCGAGATCCTCCTCCGCCTCGGCTTCCCCAACTGCCTCGTCCGCGCCTCCCTCGTCTCCAAGCGGTGGCTCTTCCACGTCTCCGACCCGGCCTTCCTCTGCCTCTTCCGCGAGCGCAACCCGCCCCGCCTCCTCGGCTTCTGCGTCAGCAACCGCAGTCCCCAGTGCCCCTGGTATGAGTTCGTGCAGCTCCCGCAGTCCCCGGAGCTCGCCGCCCTCGTACGCCGCGGGGCCTCCTCCTGCAACGACGCCTTCCGCCGCAGCTGCCAATGCCAGGGTATCCAACACGTCCGGAACGGCCGCCTCATCGCCTGGTTCTCCAACGACGGAAGGCTCAAGCACTCCATCCTCGCGCCGCTGCTCGCCGGGGAGTCCGAAGTGGTCCTCCCGCCGACCCCGCCGATCTCACCGCCCCACCGGGAGGAGCCCGCTCTAGGGGTGTTCAGTAGGATTATCCTACCCGAGGATGGGAGCCGCGGCTTCATCACCTTGGTATATCTGTGGCAGGTCCGGCGGAATGTCCGTGCGGAAGTGTACGTGCTGAGATCTGGCGGTTGGGGCTTCCCTGCCACCGCAATGACAGGAGGTCCCGAATGCTGCAGCCTTCCTTACAAAAATGCTACCACCCGTCCGTGGCAAGGTTTTCATGGTGACCAGCTTTGGGTGCATCCTGGGTCTAGATTTGGCCGCGGCAAGGTTCCTCAAGCTCGAGCTCCCAGCTCAAATAGGGCGCAATTACATGCTCTCATCTGCCGAGGGTTCCGGGATATATCTTGTCAATGCAGATGGGTTTCAGCTCAGTGTGTGGCTCCATCGGATGATGAGCAACAGCGATGGTGCGGGCGGCTGGCTGCTGGTGGACTCATTTTGTGTCCGCGAGGCATACAGTTCTGCTGGTCACAATTGGGTTTGGATTCCACAAGATGGCGATTTTCTTGGTGTTGCTGCAGTTGGGGACAATGCCGAGTTTGTATTCTTGGATTATGTGAGATATGGTGTTGTCCTTTATGTTCATCTGAGGAGCAGGGTGGTTGAGAAGGTGTATGAGCAGGCACCGTATCATCATGGATTTTTTCGGCTGGGTTTGAGCCACATACATGTCTCTCCCTTTATGATGATCTGGCCGCCTGTTTTCCCTACACTGAAAAGGGACACAATCAAGAGCAATGATCCGGCTGTGCTTTGGTCTTTGAACTATCATCGCTAGGTACGAATTCTATGATAGAAAGCTATGTTTCTCTGATGAGGTACTGAAATGTATGACTAATCAATATTGTTGGGATGGGCTTGACTACATCTCATTTAGCTAGTGTATGCCATTTTATCGTGTTTTATTCTTTAGTATTTGTCACTACTCTGCAGTAAACATGTGTTGCCTTGTCTGCTATTATGTCAATAAGTACGAGTAATAGGCTTGTACCTGGTTCCGAGTTCATTAACAAATATTAAGCGAAGCAACTCAAATGTGCAGATGCTCAGGCCACGTCGTAGAACACTAGATTCTGCGGAACATAAGTTGGATATTAAGAACCTCTGTTCATTTCACTGAAAAAATTCTGATGTTTGCAGAAGTGTATTGCAAGTTATCCAGCAGAAATACACCGAATCATCTAAGATTAACTGTGATGTGTATAGTACTTTGCTATTTATTTCTCTTCCTAAAACAGCAGATATTGCAGTCAATTGGTCATGTAAGCTGGGTCTTAGAACCTCTGATCATCGTTTTATTCGTCCGGGTACGAACCACATACATATCTCTCTCTTATGATGATCTGGCCTCCTAGTTCCCCTGCACTGAACGGGGGGCATGATCAAGAGCAATGATCCCCCTGTGCTTTGATCTTTGTACTATCGTCACTGGGTACAACTTCTATGATGGAAAGCTATGTTTCTTATGAGGTATGGAAATGTATGACCAATAAATATTATATTATTCAGATGGGCTTGAGTACATCTCATCTAGCTAGTGCATGCCTTTTTACCGTCTTCTATTCTTTAGTACTCCTTCCGTCTCAAAATAAGTGACTTAACTTTGTACTAACTTTGTACCAAGTCACTTAGTTTGGGACGGAGGGAGTATTTGTCACTACTCTGCAATCAACATGTGTCGTTCTGTCTACTATTTGGCCAATAAGTATGAGTAGGAATAATAGTCTCGTACTTAGTTCCGATTTTGATAGCAAATATTAAGCTTACAAATACAAATGTATAGACGTTCATGCCACGTCGTACAACCTCTGTTCATTTCACTGAAAAAACATGAAGTTAGTACAAGTGTATTGCAAGTTCTCCAGCAGAACTATACTCTGTCTTCTAAGATTAACCACGGTGCGTATAAGATATTGCATATAGTTGTTTCTCTTCCTGAAATAGTAGATATTGCAGTGAACCGGTCATGTAAGTTTGCAGAGGTATATTGCAAGATATCCAGCAGAACTGTACTGAATCTTCTAAGTTTATTGGCAGTGTGCATTAATATTGACTTTCTGGTAATGATGGGTAGTGTAGAAACTTGAAGAGACAGCGACATAAAAATGGCGAGCATCAACTGAAAGGGAAATAACTGAATATACAGTTTTTGCCAAGGAAGTTGTCCTGTACAGGGATGGCTCAAAGGATAAGACAAGGTACTCATGTTATTCGTGATATGCTATTTTTTTTAAATAAAAAAATCATCCATTTTGTCCAATTTTTATGTTACCAGAGCTGTAAGCCACCCATCATCACTAGTTACCAGTACACTAGCAATTCTAAGGGAAAATTTAGTGGATGCCATTTCATATAGTAGTTTTAATGTCATTCCTTGTCACGCACGACTCCACAACCATGATAAAAAGATATGTGATGCATGACATGCACAAACTCCACCCTGGTGCTACTCCTTGTCACACACGAATGGCCATTAGAGTGGATCTTAATCTAGTTTATCAGGAACCTAACAAGTCAACGGCTGAAGCATTGATTTTGATTGATCAATTAATACCATGGATCTTTTTTCTATATATGATACCTAAACTCCAGGTTATCTTGAATCCTATTCATCTTCATTTTTCACTTCTCGAAAACATTGTAAAATACTACGTATTAAAGATTGGCCACATTCCTAGTGATACCTAACTGTATGAAATTTTGCCCCTCTGAAAGGCAAAGGTTAAAGTGGTGCCAGAAAAGAACCTTTTCACACAGGATATATGTTATCCCTAATTTTCCACACGCCAGTGTTTACCTTACACCTCGATTAAGCACTTCCTCTTATCTATGCGCTTGCTCCAGCCATCTATAAATGTTGAGTCATCACCGTCACAAAGCTGCAAGAAGCAACAGCCTACTGCTAGCTCAAGTGAAGTGAGCTGATCGATCGAGATACATAGGAGAGAGAGCTAGGCAATTCAGCAATGGCGGAGAGGGTGACGACGATGGCATCACAGGGCATGGTGGTGATCTTTGGGGCGAGCTGCTGCTGCATGTCCCACGCCATGACGAGGCTCTTTGCGGAGCTGGGTGTTAGCTTACGGTGCACGAGCTGGACAAGGACCCCCAGAGGGAGGATCTGGAGAGGGCGCTCGCTGGCATGGTGGGCCAGAGCCCGGCAGTGCCGGCAGTATTTATCTGTGGCGCGCTAGTCGGCGGCATCAGGCAGGTCATGCAGCTGCATCTCGGCGGCCATCTCGTGCCGCTGCTCCACCAAGCTGGTGTCGTGTGGTCCTGAGGCATTATTAATAATAATGGCCGATGCGTACTTGTGTAGTAATCTACGTGTGATCATAACCTCAAAAGCTATAGCTAGTGATCGACAATACAGTGTGTGCCGCTACTTAATGTTGGAGTATATGAGAGAAGGGAACAATGCTTCTCGCCAGACATTGAACCCAACTCTCAGGCTTCTTGCCAGATAGATATATCTGTCCCACTATGATGATCTGGCACGGAACATAGGACATGATCGATAGGAATTCATTCCCCGTGTTTGATCTTTGTGATATCTTCACTGGCTATGTTTCTGATGAGGTTTGGTTGCATCTCCTCTGACCAATGTGTGCTATTTCACTGTCTTTAATTCCTCTCCTTAGTTTCAAACGTGTTTGCATGCATAGTACTTGTTATTACCTTCGAAACAACGTGTCCAATTATATCTGCAATTTGGCATGTACTGGTTACCAAATTGATTAGCAGATACTAAGCTTAGCAATGCGAATGTGTAGAGTTTGTATCACTGACTCAGAGTTGTAGAACACTAGATCTTGCAGTCATGTAAGTTTGATCTTAAGAGCCTCCGTTCATGACAACAGGAGAGCCTGAAGCTTATACACAAGTGTACTGCCAGATATCCAACAGAACTGCGCCGAATCTTGTAAGCCTGACAGCTGTGTGTTAAGATATTGCATATATGAAGACTTGCCAGTAATGCAGATTTTATCATAGCGATCAGTAATGCCAAAAAACCTTTGATGACAAGCAAGTAAATTGAGCAGCAACTGGAACAGAAATAACTGAAAGTATTGCTTGTGCTGGAAGTATTACTTGTTGTGAGGATGCTTCATTTCTATTTCTGGATAGGGATGGCTCAAAGGATACAACAAGGTGTGCATCTTTTCACATTAAAGCTTAATTTTGTTTCCAGTATTTTTTTCACAGCTTTTTTTTCATTATATTATGTCCACAAAAATATAAATCCGGCCATCATCACTAGTTCACTACTAGTATTTCCAAGGGAAAATCGTTAAGTATGAACTGGTTCGCTACTTAATTTTGTGATATCCTTTGGCCCAAGGCATCCGGAGAGAAAAATGTCATGCTAGATGTCCACGTTATGCACCGATGGTATTTCTCCTTGCGCACAAATGGCAAAAACAGTCAATTAGAGTGGATCCAAATCTAGCTTATCATGAACCCGTTGAAATTCAAGTTTGTAAGGGCTGTTGCCCGGATCTGGATCGTGTGTTCTGTTTGCCTGTTCAATAAAATGGGGCGGGGGACCCTATCTTTAAAAAAAAAACGTTGAATCATCAGCTGAAGCACTGAATTCGTTTGATACCGTCGTTCCTTTTTCTATACATCATACTAAACTTCAGGCTTTCTCAGAACTTTCTTCTTCTTCATTTTCACTTATATATTCACAATCCTGGCCATGGCTAACTGTAAGATTTTGGCCCCTTCAAAAGGCAAAGGTTACAAAACATGGTAGAAGATAACCTTTCAACAGAAGACATATTTTCAAAAGGTTAGAATGCAATATGCTCAACAAAGAAGCTAGTAGCTCATAGTGGATCCAATTAATATATCTTGCAGGTCCTGATGAGAATACATACATCTAGGATGCCGAGAAGCACCAGCCCACTAAACAACCTTCAGATGAAAGGCAGAGCATTCACAACATAACCCTCTAGTGTTGGAAAGAAGTTATGTGGAACAAGACTTTGCTTCAGCTGAAAATAAGTAGGATCAACTTCTTTGCGATGGAACGTGGCGACCAGCTTGCCATCCATACCAACCCGAAGTAGCCACTCGGCAAATTTGACCAGCACGAGCAACTCACCATCCCCAGGCACGACCACCAGATCCAAATCCAATGGACCGTCATAATTATTGGTTTGCCCCCTGATCTCTGGAACAGGTAATTCAATCCGGCAATTGAAGGCCCAGACCTCTCTTTCATAGTTTTGCAACATCCAGATATCAACGGTCGTCGCAAGATCCAAGATGGTCATGCCAAGCTTGCCGTCTACCTCAAACAGGTGAGCGTAGTCGGCAACGGGAACACGCATCTCTCGGAACGACTCGGATGTGGTGTCGAACAACACTATCATCTTGCCTTCAATGTCTTCATGTGACGGGAACCAATGCAAGTTACCACGGAATAGTACATGATGTTCACATTCCGGCATAATCACATCTGGCCACCCGATGCGCCTCGGTGGCTGGTCAGAGCCCAATGAAAAGACATGGCACGAAACTTGACCACCGGGTGCTAGCTCATCGTCATTGTCTGGGTTAGGCTTGTACGAGTAGAGCAGTAGTCTGTACTCCTCGGTAGGGGTGTGAGGGTACATTCCCAGGAGCGTCCACCTACGATCCGTAGGCAGCAGGAGGGGAGCATACTGACGAGTTGCCGGATTGCAGATGAAGAAGTCGTTGTCGTCGATGCAGAAAATGAGAATGCCATCACATGAGGCAACCGGATGAGAGTAGGCGAAGTTGCCGCCCAGATTCAATAAGGCGACGGACTGAAGCTGGTCAGGGGCGGCAAGACCTGGCCGATTGTTCAAGCAGCAGATGTCTATGGAGTTGTTGATGAGGTCTATATATTCGCCGTTGTCAAGGAGGGGGAGGGCAGGCTGGAGGGCGTGGTGGGCGAGGAGAAAGCCACGGGTGGAGGTGACGCTGCGCCAGGAGCGGCAGACGGCGCGGCAGTGAAGGAGGGCTTTGGGGGGCAAGCGGACGAGGATCTCCCAGATGACGATCTCCTCCAGGAGACCACTGAGGGAAGGCGTCGCTCGTGCCCTTGCAGCCTTGGCCATGGTCGCCGGCTGAGAGCTGTCGATCCGTCCCAGGAGCAGAGTAGGACGGCGGAGGTAGCTAGGTCTTCTTATACTTTCACGGAATATATGCATGCGCTGGGGAGCAGCGGTTATGAGATAAGTACGATCCATCTAATCTCTGCTATATATATAGCTCGTTTGTTTTCACCTCCGACGGACGGACGGAGAGTTGAAGACGGAGAGCAGACCGACCTCGATCGTGTGGTTTTACCGAACCTGCTGGCCATCCCGAATCGAACTTGGTGTACGTGTGTCGTCGTGGTCGGTGGTCCATCCAAGGGATCGATCAATTAACCTGTAAGTACCATGCATCAATCAATCAGACTTGTAATCCCTGAATTTCTTGGTTGACGCTGTTCACCGCTTGAATGTATAAAGTCCAGATGGGCGGTTCTCAAAAAATAACCTGTTTACTTGTACGCCTCACATCCTTGTTTACTTGTACAGTTTTTTTTCAGATTTTTTCGAAACTGAAATTTTCGAATTTTGAAATTTTCAAAAATTCAGCCTGCATGGAGGCCGAGATCCAAAACACCACTCTCCTATTTATGGCCTTTTGCATCTGATCTGCCAGCATTTATCCTATGTCATATACACAGGAGGGCTGAGCAGGTTATGTTCAGAGAGTGCTACATTGCACAAACACAGCCGCAAACCCATCCAGAGTTCCAGACTAGTCCATCAGGTTCGCTTTGGTCGCAACAAAGTTTCATGCCGCGGTCAATGGCTTCACTCTAGAGGAGCTCCTCAACAAAATTCAGCCCCTCAACAATCTGTGACCGCGAAACAATCACAGTCCATGCCGCCTCAGAGAAAGAAGCTATCTTTTCCTTCACCAATGAGCAAAATGTTTCTTCCGTTCAAGAAAATAGAAACATCACCCAGATAGTTCGGACACATTTCAAACGCGTATCAAAATGACTTTTGATAATCTTAGAATCAACACAAACATCACTCGCTTCCTTCAACATGGAAGGGTATCGACACACGTATAGATTTCATGCAACTATGTAACATTGAGCTTTGAGATTAGAATTTTATGCGCATAACAAAGAAGCTAGTAGCTCATAGTGCATCCAATTCATACACCTTGCAGCTCATGAGGATCAAGGTTTTGGTTACCGAATGAGTCAATTTTACCAAGGGGGACTGGTAAATGTGGTTACCACGGTTACCGAGAAATATCGAAAATATTTCGAGCGAATTTTGTAGTTGAATTTTGAATTCAAATAAGTGAATGAACGAATACTCGAACCAGAGACCTCTCAAAACAGGAACTAGGTTGCTACCAACACGCCAGAACCAACTCTCATGGCCTTAATTAGATCCTACGTACTTTACAGTAAATCGAGTGTTTAAATTCAGAATTTTCAAAAAATGGTATTTTTTGCTTGGTATGGCGATTTACCGAGGGGCACGGAAATACGCGGTAACCATGGAAAATCTTGAAATTTCGACCGGTAACCAAAACAGTGATGAGGATACAAACGTCTAGGATGTTAAGAAGCACCAGCTCACTCAACGGTCTTCAGATGAAAGGTAGAGCATTCACAACATAGCTCTCTAGTGTCTGAAAGAAGGTATGCGGGACAAGCGTTTGTTTGAGCTGAAAGTGAGTAAGATCCACTTCTTTGTGATGGAAGGTAGCAACCAACTGGCTAATCCATGCCAACCTGGAGTAGCCACCTGTCAACTTTGACTAGCAAGAGCAATTCACAATCCCTAGGCACGACAAGCACATCCACCTGCAGTCGACCGTTATACTTGTCGCAGTGCATCCTGATCTCCGCAACCGGCAATTTAATCCGGCAATTGAAGGCCCGGACCTCCCTTTCATAGTCTTGCAAGACCCAGATATCAATTATTTTCACACTATCAAAGATAATCATGCCGAGCATGCCATCCATCTCAAACAAGCCAGCCCAGTCAGTAGCAACGGGAGCACACATCTTCCTGAATGACTCAGATGTGGTGTCGAACACCAGTATCATATTTTCGCTGTCATCATCCAATGGAAACAAATGCAGACTACCACGGAATAGCACGTAAGTGTAGAATTCCAGGGAAATCGCATCTGGTGACCTGATGTGTCTCGGCCGCTGGTCGGAGCCTAATGGCCAGACGTAGCATGAATCTTCATTGCGAGGTACGGGCTCATGGTCCCGACCCTCAGGGTGGAGCAAAAACTTGTGCGAGTAGAGAAGTAGTCTGTACTTGCCGGTAGGTGGGTGAGGGTACAATCCCAAGGGCATGATACCATGGCGCAGTGGGAGGCAAGCATACTGACGAGTCGCCGGATTGCAGATGAAGTAGTTAACAACGTGGACGCAGAAGATGAGCAGACCATCGCAGGAGGCAACCAGTTCGAAGAAGCAGAGTTCCTCACAGCTGCCGGCATCCAGGTTGAAGAAGGTTTGGGCGAGCCGGGCGACGGGCTGGAGCTTATCGGCGGCGGCCAGCCCTGGCCGATGATCAAGGGGACGATTTCTAGGGAGTCACTGATGCGGTCCATATAATCGCCATTGTGGAGGAGGGGGAGGGAGGGCTGGTGCATGTGGTGTGCGAGGAGAAAGTCGTGGGTCGAGGTGAAGCGACGCCAAGCGCGGCAGACAGTGCGGCAGCGGAGGAGGGCTTTGGGGGGCAGGCGGACGAGGATCTCCCAGAGCAGGATCTCTTCCGGGAGGGAAGGCGTCGCTCCTGCCCTTGCGGCCTTGGCTGTTGTCGCCGGCTGAGAGCTCTTGATCCGTCCCAGGAGTTATGAGATACTACCATCGAGCTAATCTCTGCTATATACCGCGTGTGGCGGCGGCTCCACGGAGCGAGCGAGTTGAAGACGAACAGGATTCGACCCAGAGTAAACGCATCGCATACATATATAATTCTCGTGCACAAATAGAGGAGATCGATCGAGCCGGCCGTATCAAGATCAGACTAGACGGAGAGAGCACCTCACCTCGGTCGCAAGGATCTGACCACCCATCCATCGGCCGGCTGGCCCTCATGCAGCAGTGGTGCATCGACGTAGCACAAACACAGCCACAAACCCATCCATACTACTCCATCAGCTTCCCTTTGGTCGCAACAACGGTTCATGCCGCGGGCAATAGCTTCACTCTAGAGGAGCTCCTGAACAAAATTCAGCCCCTCGTCGATCTGTGACCGCGAAACAATCACAGTCCATGGCTCCATGCCGCCTCAGAGAAAGAAGGTATCTTTTCCTTCACCAATGACTGTGAAGCACGCCTAGGATATGAGCTGCTCACCGGCTGCATGGAGGCCATAACACACGGTGCAACCATCAAATTCAGGCGGTTCCTCCCAACAGATGAGCTCAGCTTCGATGTTGCCGAGCAGCGAGTGCGGGTTTCCATCACGGATCTTCCTCTCCACGATGTATGTGGGGGGCACCTACTTGTATGACAAAATATTATGATAGAAAATGGAATTTTCGTCCTGGGCAGATAGGCCGCACACCTACATCACGTTCTTTGGATCTTTCATGATGTAAAAAATCATGTAGAAGTGAGGGTGAGAGTTTTTTGGAGATTTCTCCGCCTCTCATGGTATACGGTGGGTGGTCGGGCCCGAACGATGCAGGGGTGGTTTGCGCATTCTCGTACGTGTGTGAGAGGCTTCACATTATTGACCCCGAGCGATCGGTGCTCATACACGCGTGGTACTTTCCCACGATCGATCGTTGCTTGTGCGAGGTAGTTTGAAGGGCCCCAATTGATCGATATGCTCGTGAGCGTGGTAGTTGCAGGCACCTGTGCCTTTTTGCATGCGCTCGACTTTCGCATTACAGAGAACAACCGATGCGAGTTTCTCGCTAGCCTGCAGCTGTGCGTGTGTGTGATAGTTGTGGAGAAGCCTGAATATGCGCGACTCGTGGCAATCGTGCACGATACGTAGGAGGCCCCGACCAATCGATATGAGCACTCTCTGTCACTTGCGATGCTACGTTGTGGTGTGTGGTGCGTGAAGCAGTATACGCTGTAGTTGGAGGCCAATCTGGATGCGTGATACAATAACCCCAGCCCCATCCAGTTGCCTCTCAAGGTATAGTCCCCATTGTCGTCGCGCGCCTACACCCCACCCCAGCCGGTTGCCTTTCCATGAACAGGAATCGTTGTGGCCGTTTATGATGAGCTGGTTGTCTGTTTTCCCAGCACCGAATGGAGGACATAATTAGGAGCAATAATCCCAGTGTGTTTGATCTTTATTCTATTGTCACTGGATACGACTTCTATGACAGAAAGCTCTGATGAGGTATGAAAATGGACTACCAAATCAATACTATTCCGAATTTCAGATGGACATGACTACATCTCATCTATCTAGTGCATGTCATTTTAGAGTGTTTAATTCTTTATTATTTGTCACTGCTCTGCAATCAACATGTGTTGTTCTGTTTGCTATTTGGCCAAAATTATGAGTAATAGGCTTGTATTTAGTTCCGAGTTTGTTAACAAATATCAAGCTTAGCAATGCAAATGTGTAGACGTTCATGCCACGCACTAGATTCTGCGGTCATGTAAGTAGAATCTTAAGAACCTCTATTCATTTCACTGAAAAAAAATTGAAGTTTGCGGAGGTGTATTGCAAGTTATCCTGCACAATCGCCTATATGCACTTGACAATATTTCCCTTCTAGTTATTTTTCTTCCTAAAGCAGTAGATATTGCAGCCAACTAGTGTAAGTTGGGTCTTAAATACCTCTATTCATTTCAGTAAAAAAAACTAAACTTTGCAGAGTTAAATTCCAAGATATCCATCAGAACTGCATGAATCTTCTAAGTTTGACGGGAGTGTGTATAATATTTCCTATATGAGGACTTTCTGTTAATGATCGGTAGTGTATAAAAACTTTGTAAGACAGCCAAAAAAAATGGCCAGCAGCAACTGAAAGAGAAAGAACTGAAAATACAGATTTTGTCAAGGAAGTTTCATCCCTGTTCTGGACAGGGATGGCTCAAACAACAAGACAAGGTACAAATGTCGAATGTTATCATCAATATCCATTTTTTTCAAAATTATATTCCTTCTTTCCAATTTCTGTCAGCAAACCTCTAATCCATCGATCGTCACCAGTTACCACTAGCAGTTATTCTAAGAGAAAATTTGATAGATGTTATTTTCTCCGTTCGAAAATAACTAAAACCACATCAATTATTTCTCCTAATGAGGGAATATTTCATATAGGGGTTTTAATGACATTCCTTGTCACACACAACTCCACACTTAAGAACATAAATGTAATGCATGATGTCAACAACTCCACACTAATGGTATTCCTTGTCATCATGCACCAACGGCAAAACTGGCTATTAGAGTGGATCCTAATCTAGCTTATCAGGAACCTAATGAATCATCAGTATAAGCATTGATGGAAGCAGTGATTCTAACAACTAAAGTTTGAATTATCTCGAATCTTGTTCCTCTTCATTTTTACTTATCCAGGACTACCTCCGTTATGTAAATATAAGTCTTTTTAGAGATTTCACTACGGACTACATACGGATGTATATAGACATATTTTGCAGTGTAGATCCACTCATTTTGCTCCATATATAATCTGTATTGTAATATTTAAAAAGACTTATATTTGGGAGCGGAGGTAGTATATGATTGTTGCCGCTCCAAAACAGTAGTGCTCCCAAAAGCAAAGGTCACAAGTGATGCTAGAATAGAACCCTTTTTAACACGGGACATACTCCCTCCATTCCAGATTGTAGTGCGCATAATTTGTAGCCCAGGTACCAATGTGTGTGCTGGCGATTATTTTTGGACGAAAAAGTCCTCAGCCCATGTGCAAGTAGTACTACTACGCTGTATGCCAGCCTCCTCTGTCTCGCATGACATGAGCGTCCACGACCAGCAAGCCGGAAGCGGGGATGCGGCCAAGGAGGCAAGGACACAGCAACGCCACCCATGGACGCGCTGGACGCGGAGACGGCGGCCGTGGCGAATGCGGAGCCACCCATGGACGCGCAGGAGACGCCGCCCGTGGCTGATGCGGAACCATCCGCCGTGGGCGCGGAAGGCACCAGGCGCCTGTGAGCCGCCGCCGCTACCGCATAGGAAGCTGGCGCTGGCGTGCTGCCACTCCATGTTCAAGAATCGCCCAGCCTCGTCGGCGGCCCGCTGGCGTCGGCATCGATCTTGAACCCAACGCGAAGTCCATTGGCACCCATAGAAGGTGGATGGGCAAATGGTGGAGTGCTCAGAGTGGCTCACTCGCAGGAGGGCGATGGTGCGCCTTGACCGGCGTCCATGGGCGTCGAGAGCTCCATGATTGGCCCGCCGGCCGTCATCTCCTGGATCTCGTCGGCACCTCGTCATCGCAACCTCCTGGGTCTCGTCGGCACAGAGGAGAGGAGGCTGGTCTAGAGCTCATCGGAGCACCACCGTGCGCCGGAGGTGGTGGGGAGGAAGCGCGCGGCGAGCGAGATGGGTCACTCCAGCCACTACCAGAATAACTGCTTGCGCCGACGGCCCCCGTCGGCATAGATGGACCTATGCCGACAGCCAAGGACAGGCCGTAGGCGTCGAAAAGCCGTCGGCATACATCCATCTATGCCGACGGGGCCGTCGGCATAGACGTGGCCGTCGGGACCGCTCGAGATATGCCTACGGGGACCGTCGGCATAGGCGCGGCCGTCGGCATAGCCCGGGCCCACCTCCCGGTCAGCGCTGACCGTTTGACGGCGTTGAAACTACGCCGACGGGAGGTAACGGCGGCCGTCGGCATATCTATGGCAGAGGTATGCCTACGACATAGCCGTCGGCATAGACCTGGCCCATGCCCCTCTGCCACGTCATCGATCCGTGTGCGCAGCTATGCCAACGGTCTTGCCGTCGGCATATATTTATTTAGTTTTATTTTTAATTTTGCTTTATACTATCTATGGCAAAGGTATGCCTACGGCATAGCCGTCGGCATAGGCCACTCTGCCACGTCATCGATCCGTGTGCGATGCCACGTCATCGATCCGTGGGACTGCATCTCCGTGTGTGCACAGATATGCCGACGGCCTTGCCGTCGGCATACATTTATTTTACTTTATTTTTAATTTATTTTGTTATTTTTACTTTATTTTAATTTTTGTTTTTCCATAAGATAATTATGCTTTATCTAAAAAAATGTACCCCGATGGTATATCGATTGCCCCCGTTACGAACGTCGCTATCGCCGTGTCATGGAGGGGGGAAATTGTCGACGCGGAGGGAATTCTGGTTGGTGGGGGGATTCGGGGTGTAGCTATGTCACCGAAACATCGCACGGGTCCCGATGCATATGTGAAAGTGTTCAGGCATGCGTAGACGCCCGTCTTGGGGCTCCGCGGTGTGCCCCCCTGCACGCAAGGCAGTGCCGCCGTCACTTGGAGGGGGCCAAACCCCAGACACGCGTGCCGCCTTTTCGGACATGCCACCACACCACCCCGCATGTATGGGGGCCCGGTGCGACGCTCGGGTGGCATTGCTACCCCCCAGGCCCCCCGTCCCGCCTAACCCTGTAGCGTTTGACCACGGGATCTAGCCCTTTGACTTTGCACGGACGGGCTTTGAGCAGTGGACCTATCCACCCAGTTGTGTTAGGTCAGCCCATAGGAACACTTTGGAGCAACATCCGGGCCAGACCCACAGCAAGATCCCCTCCATGTAGACCCGACGCGTCCGTTTCCCCCCTCCAGGTGCCGGCGGCGGCGCCGTCCGTGAGGGGGGGCACACCCCGGAGACGCGTGCCGGGCGTTTGCACCCGCCACAACACTTCCAGACTTGTGAGAGGCCGCCTACGCAAGATTTGGCGGCATGCTAGCCCCCGGAGGCCGCCGGCCACAGTCGTAGACACGCGAAGAGCAATCCGCATAGAGGGAATTGTTCAGATACTACTCCATCACGAACAATTATGAAAAATTACCATCAGTCCTACAGCACATGTGCCCGCGTCGTGTAAAAAACTCATGATTTTATCGCGCTCCGAGTATTTAACAATATTCACGCCGCATCATTACCGGAGAACGTCTACTACCGTGTCATCGCCGTTCGTGAGGGGGTGGGGGCACACCCCGGAGATGCGTGCCGCCTCTTCGAACATGCCACCACACCACCCCGCATGTATGGGGGCCCGGTGCGACGCTCGGGTGGCATTGCTAACCTCCCAGGGCCCCCGTCCCGCCTAAAGCTGTAGCGTTTGACCACGGGATCTAGCCCTTTGACTTTGCACGGACGGGCTCTGAGCAGTGGACCTATCCACCCGGTTGTGTTAGGTCAGCCCATAGGAACACTTTGGAGCAACATCCGGGCCAGACCCACAGCAAGATCCCCTCCGTGTAGACCCGACGCGTCCGTTTCCCCCCTCCAGGTGCCGGCGGCGGCGCTGTCCGTGAGGGGGGCACACACCGGACACGCGTGATGGGCGTTTGCACCCGCCACAACACTTCCAGACTTGTGAGAGGCCGCCTACGCAAGATTTGGCGGCATGCTGGCCCCCGGAGGCCGCCGGCCACAGTCGTAGACACGCGAAGAGCAAAACGCATAGAGGGAATTGTTCAGATACTACTCCATCACGAACAATTATGAAAAATTACAATCAGTCCTACAGCACATGTACCCGCGTCGTGTAAAAAATTCATGATTTTATCGAGCTCCGAGTATTTAATAATATTCACGCCGCATCGTTCCCGTAGAACGTCTACAACCGTGTCATCGCCGTTCGTGAGGGGGGCACCCCCCGGAGACGCGTGCCGCCTCTTCGGACATGCCACCATACCACCCCGCATGTATGAGGGCCTGGTGCGACGCTCGGGTGGCATTGCTACCCCCCCAGGCCCCCCGTCCCGCCCAACCCTGTAGCGTTTGACCACGGGATCTAGCCCTTTGACTTTGCACGGACGGGCTTTGAGTAGTGGACCTATCCACCCGGTTGTGTTAGGTAAGCCCATAGGAACACTTTGGAGCAACATCCGGGCCAGACCCACAGCAAGATCCCCTCCGTGTAGACCCGACGCGTCCGTTTCCCCCCTCCAGGTGCCGGCGGCGGCGCCGTCCGTGAGGGGGGGCACACCCCGGAGACGCGTGCCGGGCGTTTGCACCCGCCACAACACTTCCAGACTTGTGAGAGGCCGCCTACGCAAGATTTGGCGGCATGCTAGCCCCCGGAGGCCGCCGGCCACAGTCGTAGACACGCGAAGAGCAATCCGCATAGAGGGAATTGTTCAGATACTACTCCATCACGAACAATTATGAAAAATTACCATCAGTCCTACAGCACATGTGCCCGCGTCGTGTGAAAAACTCATGATTTTATTGCGCTCCGAGTATTTAATAATATTCACGCCGCATCGTTACCGCAGAACGTCTACTACCGTGTCATCGCCGTTCGTGAGGGGGGGCACCCCCCGGAGACGCGTGCCGCCTCTTCGGACATGCCACCACACCACCCCGCATGTATGAGGGCCCGGTGCGACGCTCGGGTGTCATTGCTACCCCCCCAGGCCCCCCGTCCCGCCAAACCCTGTAGCGTTTGACCACGGGATCTAGCCCTTTGACTTTGCACAGACGGGCTTTGAGTAGTGGACCTATCCACCCAGTTGTGTTAGGTAAGCCCATAGGAACACTTTGGGGCAACATCCGGGCCAGACCCACAGCAAGATCCCCTCCGTGTAGACCCGACGCGTCCGTTTCCCCCCTCCAGGTGCCGGCGGCGGCGCCGTCCGTGAGGGGGGGCACACCCCGGAGACGCGTGCCGGGCGTTTGCACCCGCCACAACACTTCCAGACTTGTGAGAGGCCGCCTACGCAAGATTTGGCGGCATGCTAGCCCCCGGAGGCCGCCGGCCACAGTCGTAGACACGCGAAGAGCAATCCGCATAGAGGGAATTGTTCAGATACTACTCCATCACGAACAATTATGAAAAATTACCATCAGTCCTACAGCACATGTGCCCGCGTCGTGTAAAAAACTCATGATTTTATCGCGCTCCGAGTATTTAATAATATTCACGCCGCATCGTTACCGCAGAACGTCTACTACCGTGTCATCGCCGTTCGTGAGGGGGGCACCCCCCGGAGACGCGTGCCGCCTCTTCGGACATGCCACCACACCACCCCGCATGTATGAGGGCCCGGTGCGACGCTCGGGTGGCATTGCTACCCCCCAGGCCCCCCGTCCCGCCAAACCCTGTAGCGTTTAATCACGGGATCTAGCCCTTTGACTTTGCACGGACGGGCTTTGAGTAGTGGACCTATCCACCCGGTTGTGTTAGGTAAGCCCATAGGAACACTTTGGAGCAACATCCGGGCCAGACCCACAGCAAGATCCCCTCCGTGTAGACCCGACGCGTCCGTTTCCCCCCTCCAGGTGCCGGCGGCGGCGCCGTCCGTGAAGGGGGGCACACCCCGGAGACGCGTGCCGGGCGTTTGCACCCGCCACAACACTTCCAGACTTGTGAGAGGCCGCCTACGCAAGATTTGGCGGCATGCTAGCCCCCGGAGGCCGCCGGCCACAGTCGTAGACACGCGAAGAGCAATCCGCATAGAGGGAATTGTTCAGATACTACTCCATCACGAACAATTATGAAAAATTACCATCAGTCCTACAGCACATGTGCCCGCGTCGTGTAAAAAACTCATGATTTTATCGCGCTCCGAGTATTTAATAATATTCACGCCGCATCGTTACCGCAGAACGTCTACTACCGTGTCATCGCCGTTCGTGAGGGGGGGCACCCCCCGGAGACGCGTGCCGCCTCTTCGGACATGCCACCACACCACCCCGCATGTATGAGGGCCCGGTGCGACGCTCGGGTGGCATTGCTACCCCCAGGCCCCCCGTCCCGCCAAACCCTGTAGCGTTTGACCACGGAATCTAGCCCTTTGACTTTGCACGGATGGGATTTGAGTAGTGGACCTTTCCACCCGGTTGTGTTAGGTAAGCCCATAGGAACACTTTGGAGCAACATCCGGGCCAGACCCACAGCAAGATCCCCTCCGTGTAGACCCGATGCGTCCGTTTCCCCCTCCAGGTGCCGGCGGCGGCGCCGTCCGTGAGGGGGGCACACCCCGGAGACGCGTGCCGGGCGTTTGCACCCGCCACAACACTTACAGACTTGTGAGAGGCCGCCTACGCAAGATTTGGCGGCATGCTAGCCCCCGGAGGCCGCCGGCCACAGTCGTAGACACGCGAAGAGCAATCTGCATAGAGGGAATTGTTCAGATACTACTCCATCACGAACAATTATGAAAAATTACCATCAGTCCTACAACACATGTGCCCGCGTCGTGTAAAAAACTCATGATTTTATCGCACTCTGAGTATTTAATAATATTCACGCCGCATCGTTACCGCAGAACGTCTACTACCGTGTCATCGCCGTTCGTGAGGGGGGGGGGGGCACACCCCGGAGACGCGTGCCGCCTCTTCGGACATTCCACCACACCATCCCGCATGTATGGGGGGCCGGTGCGACGCTCGGGTGGCATTGCTACCCCCCAGGGCCCCCGTCCCGCCTAACCCTGTAGCGTTTGACCACGGGATCTAGCCCTTTGACTTTGCACGGACGGGCTTTGAGAAGTGGACCTATCCACCCGGTTGTGGTAGGTCAGCCTATAGGAACACTTTGGAGCAACATCCGGGCCAGACCCACAGCAAGATCCCCTCCGTGTAGACCCAACGCGTCCGTTTCCCCCCTCCAGGTGCCGGGTACCGGGTCCCATACATACGGTAAACTATGAATCTAAAAATGTAATAATTGAATTGATTAAAAACTCCGGTATTCATCATTGAAAATGTACAATTGCTGTGAACCTTTTAGTGCTCGGGCACCGGGCCGGCTGCCCGGGCACGCCCGGTGCCCGAGCACTGAAAAGTTCACAGCAATTGTCCATTTTCTTCATATAAGTCTAATGAATACCGGAGCTTATAACGTATGGATTAGTGAACTATTTAAACAGGTCAAATTGCTTTTCCCTCAGCGAGGTGGGACTATTTTTTCAGGCCGTCGGCATAGAGCCACCCTTATCCACTCGATGGCCCTCTCGCTGTCAGGTGGGACCACTCCTATGCCGACGGCCTGGCCGTCGGCATAGGGCCACCTTATCCTCGACACCCCGACCTCCTCCTCCACTCGTTTCTCTCCTCGCACCCCGATCCAACTCCCTCTCCTCGACACCCAACCGCCGCCGCCACCCTCTCCGCGCCGTCGACGCCCCCCTAGCCGCTCGCCCCGCCACCGGCCGCCGCCATCTCCACCCACCCGCGCCGCGCCGCCGTCATCTCCGCCCTACCCGCCCCGCCACCATCTCCACCCACCCGCGCCGCCCCCCTCCCCCCCCCCGCCGGAGTCCCCGGCCTGATCTCCGGCCGCTGCTCCACCCCCTCCGCCGAAGCCCTCCCTAAGGGGGCCCCTGCCCCGACGCCCCCTTCTCCTGGCCCGGCTCCGACCGACCTCCTCCGCCACCGCGCCGACAACCGTCCGCCCGGCGCCGACCACCGTCTGCCAGGCCCCGCCCAAGCCTCGTCCCGGCCCCCTCCGACGTCGCCACCTCCCCCGCCCCTGCTGTCCTCCAGCCGCTCCGGTGCTGCTTCCCCTCGGTGAGCTCCGGTGCTGCTTCCCCTCTACATAATTTTGTATGTTTAGTGCAATTTTAGTAGATAGATAGAGAAATGTTAAAATTTGGATAGTTGAATGAAATGGATAGATAAGTAGATAAGTTTCTAGGTACATCAATGTATGGATAGGTAGGTACATTTTAGTTTTGACCAAAAAAATTAATCAATGCGGTAAAAATTTAATTTGAAGTATCATGATCATCTAAGTTTTTTACTTTATGTTTTGAATAATGTAGAATATATGCATTCTGTCCTACAATTTGAGATGTTGTTGAAATGCTACATGAGATGCGAAGTTCCAAAAATTTTACTCGGTGGAATTTAAAGGGTTTGTGGCATCGCATCTCTCGATATGATATGTAGATAGATGTTTTGTGAAGTAGATAGATAGACAGATGTTAAAATTCGGATCATGGCTAGTGGTTAGTTCATCATGATGATATTGCAAAAAAAATTGAAGACAAAATTTTGATTGACTCAGATGTGATGATCTAAGTTGTTCTTTCGGTGGATTTTGCAGGCTTTATGGTGTCGCATTTCATCGGAGTGACCGTTGTCCGACGCGTTGGTCCCCCTGAGCATCCCTCTGCTGTTCGACTACTTCCTCTACAGCCGAGGGTGAGCTACAAGTCCATCTCCTCCCTTTTTTCATATCACTAGATTTCATTCTCAAGTCACCTGGCGTAACCTAGGTCTCCCGTCCGAAAGGGTTGCATCGATAAATATGCATTCAATTGCATATTTATCACCGCAGCTCTTTCGGATTGTCCAGCATTTTCCACGGACAGCCCAAGGATGTGTAGATTGATTATGTTCTCCATGTTCTACCCTGTTCCGAGACAGGATTTCGGCGGCGCCTCCCCATTGTTCTCCGGAGCACATTCTCTCGGCTATTTGCCGAGACGTGTATCTGGAGAACAGCGGGGAGGTGCTGCCGAAATTTTGTCTCGGAACGGGGTAGAATGGAGAACGTACTCAATCTACACATCCTCGGGTGGGATTAGGACCCATCTTTACCTATTAGAGATGTAGGTGGATTCAACGTGGTAGAAACTGAAAATTTGATGTGATTAATTTAAGTGAATCCTTAATTATGTTGTGTGGCTTGCAAAAAAGCAGAGGATGGCTGATAATCAGTGGATGTACAGTGGTTTTATCCGTCGGAATCGAGTAACATCAGAGTGGATCGCGAAAACCGATGTGTATTTGAAGGAGATATTCCGTCGTCCAATGAGAATTATCCCACCATGCCCCTGTGCGAGATGTGCCAGACGTCACCGTAGAAATCAGACGGACATGAGTGAGCACCTTCGCACGCACGGATATATGCCAAACTTTGACATGCCGCCGATAAACATAGCCGAGCAGAACCATGGTAGAGAGGAGGTGATGCGACAACGCATCGATGGATATGAGGACGACGGGGTCAGGGACATGCTAGATGATGTCATTGTTGCAGAAACGGGAAATGCGACACCTTCAGAGAATGAACCGGAGGAGCCGGAGGCAACCGCAAAGGCCTTCTTGGAGGTCTTGGCCTCGTCGAAGAAACCTCTTTATGCGGGTGCGAAAATATCTCAGCTGGATGCCATCTCGCAACTGATTGCAGTCAAGGCTGAGTACGGCTGTAGCCAGAAATGCTTCGAAGCATTCTTGGGAGTATGGGCTAACAGCCTCCCTGAGGGTCATGAACTGCCGAAAAGCATGTACGATACAAAGAAAATCATGAAGGCACTCTCTATGGATTATGAGAAAATAGATGTTTGCCCGAAGAATTGCCTTTTGTTTAGGCACGAGTATGCGGATGACAAGTACTGTAGGCAGTGCGGTTCGTCTCGGTACATTGAGGTGGTCGGTGAGGATGGTGAGAAAAAGCAGCTAACCATCCCCGTTAAGGTTCTTCGGTATCTTGATTTTATAAAAAGACTGCAGCGCCTTTTCATCACGAAGGAGTCTGCCAAAATGATGAAGTGGCACAAGGAAGGTATAAGGTACAATCCAAAAAAATCGTACATCCATCGGAAGGGGAAGCATGGAAGTCGTTCGATGAAGAATACCCCGAGGAAGCAGCCGAGGCTGGGAATGTCAGAATAGCCATATCAGGTGATGGGTTGAATCCATATGGTATGTCGTCCAATCCATACAGCTGCTGGCCCGTGTTTGTAATTCCGCTCAATCTTCCTCCCGGTGCCCTAATGCAACGCAAGACCATGTTCTTGTCGCTCATCATTCCGGGGCCTGATTATCCGGGGAAGCAATTGGGTGTGTTTATGCAGCCGCTGGTGGATGCTTTGCACCATTCTTGGTACTTTCCGACGTTGACATACGACCGGGATCTGCAGAGAAATTTCTTGATGAAAGTTTGGTTGCACTATTGCATGCATGACTTTCCCGGCTATGCTCTATTCTGCGGATGGTGTACAAGTGGGAAGATGCCATGCCCAGTGTGCATGCAGGCTCTGCGAATGATTTGGCTGAGTAAGGGTGGCAAGTATGTAGCCTTTGACCTGCATCGACAGTTCCTCCCTCCAGACCATCCAGACAGGGAAGACAAGAAGAACTTCACGAAAGGCCGGGTTGTTCATGAAGTAACCGAGATTCCAACATTTTCGGGGGCAGATGTTCTTGCTCAGCTAAAAGCTCTCCAGCCTAAAGTCAAAGGCAAAGCCAAAGCCAAAGGCTTCGAGGGATATGGTGAGACGCACAACTGGACTCACATTACCCCCTTCTCACAGCTTCCCTATTTCAAGGACCTCAAACTTCCTTACAATATCGATGTGATGCACACCGAAAAGAATGTGGCAGAGTCCCTTTTCCACACGATCCTCAATATTCCTGATAAGACGAAGGATAACGTTAAAGCTAGAGCCGATCAACAGAGAATTTGTGATAGACCACGTCTGAACATGAAGCCTCCCACAGGCGGTCGAAAAAACTGGTTCAAGCCAGATGCTGACTTTGTCCTTAAACCGCCAGAAAAAAGGAAGTACTTATCTGGCTGAAACACATTTTGAAGTTCACCGATGGTTATGCATCGAATATAAGTAAGGGAGTCAATCTTTCAACGGGCAAAGTGACCGGCCTGAAGAGTCATGACTACCATGTATGGATTGAGCGGATAATGCCGGTGATGGTTCGAGGCTATGTCCCCGAGCATGTCTGGCGAGTGCTTGCCGAGCTAAGCCATTTCTTCCGCACGCTCTGTGCTAAAGAAGTAAGTAAAGACGTGATTGAAAAATTGCATAAGAAGGCACCGGAGTTGATAGTCAAGCTAGAGAAGATCTTTCCGCCAGGCTTCTTTACACCGATGACACATCTCATTCTGCACCTCGCGAACGAGGTATTGTTGGGGGGCCTGTGCAGAATCGCTGGCAGTACGGCCCTGAGAGACAGAACAAGCATCTCCGACAGAAATGTGGAAACAAAGCTAAGATTGAAGCTTCCATAGCTGAGGCAGTTATCCTAGAGGAGGTGTCAGACCTCAGGACATCATACTATCCAGACCACGTTCCCCATCTGCATAACAAGGTGCCTCGATACAATATAGAAGAGCCGAAGTATCAACCCAAGCTCCATCTATTCAACGCGCAAGGTGGGAGGGTTGGGGCCTCGAAACCTTATAACATGCCACGACAAGAGTGGGAGGACCTCATGTTCTATATCTTGCACAACATCAGGGAAGTTGAGGAAGTGTGGATGAGGTAATACCACTACACCATTCCTTTATGTCTTCCACATCATCATGTTTTATGTTCACTTAGTCCCGGTCTAACACCGGTTTTCTTTTTTTAGTGATTTCGTTCAAGAGGAATGGACGGGAATGAATCCTCCTACTGAGGCGGAGGCACTTACTCTTCTCCGTCATGGAAACCCTGGACGTAAAAATTTTGTTGCTTGGTTCATGGAGAAAGTAATTTTCCACACTCCCCTATTAAATACCTAGTTCAACATTTATTAGTTAACTAATGCACGCAACAATTTCAATTATACTTGTAGGGAAAAGATCCGAACATATCTATGGATGATGAATTGAGATGGGTTTCCATGGGTTTTGACCCTGCCGTCATGACATGTAAAAAGTATGATGTGAATGGGTATCGCTTCCATACAGAGGAGCACCAGAACAGCCGGCCTGATCCCAAAACTATAAATACCGGAGTGTACACCCCCGGTCAAAATTCAGTAGACTACTACGGAAGGGTACAAAATATATACGAGATTAAATTCCACCAGGGGCGCGAGACCCTAAGTCTGCCTGTGTTCAAATGTCGATGGTTCGATCCGCGGGAGGGGGTAAAACATACGCCTTCCATTGGTTTGGTCGAAGTTAAACCATCAACCGTCTATGCCGGAGCCGATCTCTTCATTGCGGCTACCCAAGCTACACAAGTATATTATCTGCCTTACCCATGCCAGAAAGAGTACCTAAAGGGTTGGGAAGTTGTGTTCAAGGTGTCGCCACATGGTAAGCTACCGAACCCGAATGAAGACGATTACTACAACATTAACCCCATGACATACGAGGGAGTGTTCTATCAAGAGCAACCTGATGATGATGATGTAGTTAGAAACGATGACGCTAGACCATTGGGTGATGATGATGTGGATCCAAACGACGACAAAGCACGGAATGATGGTGAGACATTGTCAATGAAAATGACATACTTATGCTAGAAAAGTTAAACGAAGACGCTGACGACGAGGAAGAGCCTCCACCTCCGTCAGACAACGAAGATGATATGATTGATAGTGATGATGAGACGGACCGAGAAAGAGGTTACAACAGTGATGATTCATATGGTTTCTAGCAGATGTACATGTCAAGTCTTTTTTTCTATAGTTTAGGAATATGCCTTTATGCATTTTTATTAATGTGTTTATTATCGTGCCTTTTCCTTCATTTCATTAATTTACTAATTGCTTATTCTCTTTTCAATGCAGGTTCGTGGAACATGGGCAAGGGGAAGGCCGACGGCGTGGGTTTCCTACGCAAGGTCGTTGGCCTGCCTAGTCGAAGTGGTCGAGCACGTAATCCTCCCCCCCCCCGGCTACTTGACGATGACTCCTCACAGGGAGGTCGAGGGAGAGGTGCCCCTAGAGGAGGAAGGGGCGGGGGGAGAGCCCCTAGAGGGCGAGGTGGTGGGGGGAGAGCCACTACAGGGGGTCGCGGCCAGAAAGAGCGCACCCTCACCGACTTAGGGGTGTTGTCTTCGAGGCCATCCTCTAGTGAGGTACCCTCCTCTAGTGAGGTACCCTCCTCTGGTGAGGAGGAGGAGGAGGACGAGGCAGGCGAGGAGGAGGAGGTTCGGGATGGGGCCGAGGAGGAGGTGGAGGAGGAGGACGAGGAGGAGGAGGATGAGGAGGAGGTTGGGGAGGGGGAGGCAGGCGAGGAGGAGGGTGGTGGCGGGGATGATGGTGCTGGCGGGGAGGGGGTTGACAACAGGGGGTGGCTGCGTGGTAACGCAAAGCTACCAAAGCAGGTTCCTGCTACTGAGGAGCAGAAGTGGCTCATTGAGCCCACGGGGAAAGAGTAAGTGCCACTTTATAATAATTTCATTATTTTGCTTGTCACATGCTCATTCCGGTTGTTATTTATTTTGCTTGTCACATGCTAATAGTTCATTCTTTTGCAGCAACTGGATATATTCTAAAGGGGTCCGTATTCCCAACGGCCTCATCACCGTCTTGCTGAAGTTACACTGGCCGGGGTTGTACTGTCCGGATCCAGTCAGGCACCCGAACCATCAGGTCTTGGCCACGAGCTGGGAGCACTGGGAAGCGGCCCTCCACGCGGACCATGGGACCCATTCCAAGGCCGTGATCACTGTTGGGAATCGTAGCATAATTTTAAAATTTTCCTACGCTCACCAAGATGCATCTATGGAGTCTACTAGCAACGAGGGGAAAGGAGTGGATCTACATACCCTTGTAGATCGCGAGCGGAAGCGTTCCAATGAACGTGGATGACGGAGTCGTACTCGCCGTGATCCAAATCACCGATGACCGAGTGCCGAACATACGGCACCTCCGCGTTCAACACACGTACGGTGCAGCGACGTCTCCTCCTTCTTGATCCAGCAAGGGGGAGGAGAGGTTGATGGAGATCCAACAGCACGACGGCGTGGTGGTGGATGTAGCGGCTCTCCGGCAGGGCTTCGCCAAGCTTCTGCGAGAGAGAGAGAGAGAGGTGTTGCAGGGGAGGAGGGAGGCGCCCAAGGCTTAGATGTTGCTGCCCTCCCTTCCCCCCTACTATATATAGGGCCAATGGAGAGGGGGGGCGCAGCCTTGCCCCTTCCTCCAAGGAAGGGTGCGGCCAGGAGGGAGTCCTTCCCCCCCAAGGCACCTCGGAGGTGCCTTCCCCCTTTAGGACTCTCCCTTTTTTCTTATCTCTTGCGCATGGGCCTCTTGGGGCTGGTGCCCTTGGCCCATATAGGCCAAGGCGCACCCCTTACAGCCCATGTGGCCCCCCGGGGCTGGTGGACCCCCTTGGTGGACCCCCGGACCCCTTTCGGCACTCCCGGTACAATACCGATAAAGCGCGAAACTTTTCCGGCGACCAAAATAAGACTTCCCATATATAAATCTTTACCTCCGGACCATTCCGGAACCTCTCGTGACGTCCGGGATCTCATCCGGGACTCCGAACAACTTTCGGGTTTCCGCATACATATATCTCTACAACCCTAGTGTCACCGGACCTTAAGTGTGTAGACCCTACGGGTTCGGGAGACATGCAGACATGACCGAGACGCCTCTCCGGTCAATAACCAACAGCGGGATCTGGATACCCATGTTGGCTCCCACATGCTCCACGATGATCTCATCGGATGAACCACGGTGTCGAGGATTCAATCAATCCGTATGCAATTCCCTTTGTCAATCGATATGTTACTTGCCCGAGATTCGATCGTCGGTATCCCAATACCTTGTTCAATCTCGTTACCGGCAAGTCTCTTTACTCGTACCGCAATGCATGATCCCGTGACTAACGCCTTAGTCACATTGAGCTCATTATGATGATGCATTACCGAGTGGGCCCAGAGATACCTCTCCGTCACACGGAGTGACAAATCCCAGTCCCGATCCATGCCAACCCAACAGACACTTTCGGAGATACCCGTAATGCACCTTTATAGTCACCCAGTTACGTTGTGACGTTTGGCACACCCAAAGCACTCCTACGGTATCCGGGAGTTGCACGATCTCATGGTCTAAGGAAAAGATACTTGACATTGGAAAAAGCTCTAGCAAACGAAACTACACGATCTTTTATGCTATGCTTAAGTTGGGTCTTGTCCATCACATCATTCTCCTAATGATGTGATCCCGTTATCAATGACATCCAGTGTCCATAGTCAGGAAACCATGACTATCTGTTGATCAACGAGCTAGTCAACTAGAGGCTTACTAGGGACAGGTTGTGGTCTATGTATTCACACATGTATTACGATTTCCGGACAATACAATTATAGCATGAATAATAGACAACTACCATGAACAAAGAAATATAATAATAACCATTTATTATTGCCTCTAGGGCATATTTCCAACAGTCTCCCACTTGCACTAGAGTTAATAATCTAGTTCACATCATCATGTGATTAACACTCACTGGTCACATCACCATGTGACCAACATCTAAAGAGTTTACTAGAGTCAACAATCTAGTTCACATCACTATGTGATTATCACTCAATGTGTTCTGGTTTGGTCATGTTATGCTTGTGAGAGAGGTTATTAGTCAACGGGTCTGAACCTTTCAGAACCGTGTGCTTTACGAATATCTATGTCATCTTGTGGATGCTACCACGCGCTATTTGGAGCCATTTCAAATAATTGCTCTACTATACGAATCCGGTTTACTACTCAGAGTCATCCGGATTAGTGTCAAAGTTCGCATCGACGTAACCCTTTACGACGAACTCCTTTCCACCTCCATAATCGAGAAAATTCCTTAATCCACTAGGTACTAAGGATAAGTTCGACCGCTGTCATGAGATCCTTTCCCGGATCACCATTGTACCCTCTTGACCAACTCAAGGCACACTACATGTGCGGTACACAGCATAGCATACTATAGAGCCTATGTCTAAAGCATAGGGGACGGCCTTCGTCCTTTCTCTATCTTCTGCTGTGGTCAGGTCTTGAGTCTTACTCAATACTCACACCTTGTAACATAGCCAAGAACTCCTTCTTTGCTGATCTATTTTGAACTCTTTCAAAATCATGTCAAGGTGTGCTGTCTTTTGAAAGTATCATCAGGCGTCTTGATCTATCTCTATGGATCTTGATGCCCAATATGTAAGTAGCTTTATCCAGGTCTTCTTTTGAAAAACTCCTTTCAAACAACCCTTTATGCTTTCCAGAAATTTTACATCATTTCGGATCATCAATATGTCATTCACATATACTTATCAGAAATGTTGTAGCGCTCCCACTCACTTTATTGTAAATACAAGTTTCTAACAAACTTTGTATAAACCCAAAAACTTTGATCACCCCATCAAAGCGTATATTCTGACTCCGAGATGCTTGCTCTGATCCATGGAAGGATCGCTGGAGCTAGCATACCTTTTAGCATCCTTAGGATCGACAAAACCTTTCTGATTGTATCACATACAACCTTTCCTTACGAAAACTGGTAAGGAAACTTGTTTTGACATCCATCTGCCAGATTTCATAAATGTAGCTAATGCTAACATGATTCCGACGGACCTAAGCATCGCTACAGATGAGAAAAACTCATCGTAGTCAACTCCTTGAACTTGTGAAAATACTCTTTGCCACAAGTCGAGCTTCATAGACGGTAACATTACCGTCCATGTCCGTCTTCTTCTTAAAGATCCATTTATCTCAATGGCTTGCCGATCATCGGGCAAGTTCACCAAAGTCCATGCTTTGTTCTGATACATGGATTCTATCTCGGATTTCATGGCCTCGAGCCATTCGTCGGAATATGGGCCTACCATCGCTTCTCCATAGCTCGTAGGTTCATTTTTGTCTAGCAACATGACTTCCAAGACAGGATCACGCATTACTCTGAAGTAGTGCGCATCCTCGTCATCCTACGAGGTTTGGTAGTGACTTGATCCGAAGTTTCATGATCACTATCATAAGCTTCCACTTCAATTGGTGTAGGTGCCACAGGAACAACTTCCTATGCCCTGCTACACACTAGTTGAAGTGACGGTTCAATAACCTTATCAAGTCTCCACCATCCTCCCACTCAATTCTTTCGAGAGAAACTTTTCCTCGAGAAAGGACTCGTTTCTAGAAGCAATTACTTTTGCTTCCAGATCTGAAATAGGAGGTATACCCAACTGTTTTTGGGTATTCTATGAAGATGCATTTATCCGCTTTGGGTTCGAGCTTATCACCTGAAACTTTTTCACATAAGCATCGCAGCCCCAAACTTTTAAGAAACGACAACTTAGGTTTCTATAAACGGTGTCATCTCAACGGAATTGCGTGGTGCCCCTTTTAAAGTGAATGCGGTTGTCTCTAATGCCTAACCCATAAACGATAGTGGTAATTTGATAAGAAACATCATGGTATGCACCATATCCAATAGGGTGCAGTTATGATGTTCGGACACACCATCACATTATGGTGTTCCAGGCGGTATTAATTGTGAAACACTTTCCACAATGTCTCAATTTTGTGCCAAACTCGTAACTCAGATACTCATCTCTATGATCATATCACAGACATTTTATCCTCTTGTCAGGATGATCTTCAACTTCACTCTGAAATTACTTGAACATTTCAATAATTCAGACTTGTGTTTCATCAAGTAAATACACTCAGCATCTACTCAAATCATCTGTGAAGTAAGAACACAACGATATCCACTGCATGCCTCAGCACTCATTGGACTGCATACATCAAAATGTATTACTTCCAATAAGTTGCTCTCTTGTTCCATCTTACCGAAAACGAGGCCTTTCAGTCATCTTGCCCATGTGGTATGATTTGCATGTCTCAAGTGATTCAAAATCAAGTGAGTCCAAACGATCCATCTGCATGGAGTTTCTTCATGCACATATACCAATAGACATGGTTCGCATGTCTCAATCTTTTCAAAAACGAGTGAGTCCAAAGATCCATCTACATGGAGCTTCTTCATGCGTTCTACACCAATATGACTCAAGTTGCAGTGCCACAAGTATGTGGTACTATCATTACTATTTTATATCTTTTGGCACGAACATGTCTATCACTACGATCGAGATTCATTTTAGGTGCAAGACCATTGAAGGTATTATTCAAATAAACAGAGTAACCATTATTCTCCTTAAATGAATAACCGTTTTGCGATAAACATAATCCAATCATGTTCAACGCAAACGCCAAATCTCGATAGTAGAGGGAGCATGCGATGCTTGATCACATCAACCTTGGAAACACTTCCAACGCACATCGTCATCTCACCTTTAGCTAGTCTCCGTTTATTCCGCAGCTTTTATGTCGAGTTACTAACACTTAGCAACCGAACCAGTATCTAATACCCTGGTGCTGCTAGGAGTACTAGTAAAGTACACATTCATATAACGTATATCCAATATACTTCTGTCGACCTTGCCTGCCTTCTCATCCACCAAGTATCTAGGGTAGTACTGCTTCAGTGACCGTTCCTCTCATTACAGAAGCACTTAGTCTCGGGTTTGGGTTCAACCTTGGGATTCTTCACTAGAGCAGCAAACGACTTGCTGTTTCATGAAGTATCCCTTTTGCCCTTGCCCTTCTTAAACTAGTGGTTTTACTAACCATCAACAATTGATGCTCCTTCTTGATTTCTACTCTCGCGGTGTCAAACATCACGAATAGCTCAAGGATCATCATGATTATCCTTGATATGTTATAGTTCATCACGAAGCTCTACTAGCTTGGTGGCAGTGACTATGGAGAACTATCACTATCTCATCTGGGAGATTAACTCCCACCCGATTCAAGCGATTGTGGCACTCAGACAATCTGAGCACACGCTCAACGATTGAGCTTTTCTCCCTTAGTTTGCAGGCTTAAGAAACTTGTCAGAGGTCTCATACCTCTTGACGTGGGCACTAGTCTGAAATCCCAATTTCAGTCTTCGGAACATCTCACATGTTCTGCGACGTTTCAAAAAACATCTTTGGTGCCACAATTCTAAACCGCACTGAACTATCACGTAGTCATCAAAACGTGTATGTCAGATGTTTCGTAACATCTACAGAAGACGCTGAGGTTCAGCACACCGAGCGGTGCATTAAGGACATAAGCCTTCTGTGCAGCAATGAGGACAATCCTCAGTTTACGGACCCAGTCCGCATAATTGCTACTACCAACTTTCAACTAAATTTTCTCTAGGAACATATCTTAACGAGTAGAACTAAAACGCAAGCTATGACATAATTTGCAAATACCTTTTTGACTATGTTCATGATAATGAAGTTCATCTGATTATGAACTCCTACTCAGATAGACATCCCTCTAGTCATCTAAGTGAAACATGATCCGAGTTCAACTAGGTCGTGTCCGATCATCACGTGAGACGGACTAGTCAAGATCGGTGAACATCTCCATGTTGATCGTATCTTCTATACGACTCATGCTCGACCTTTCGGTCCTCCGTGTTCCGAGGCCATGTCTGTACATGCTAGGCTCGTCAAGTCAACCTAAGTGTATTGCGTGTGTTCCGAGGCCATGTCTGTACATGCTAGGCTCGTCAACACCCGTTGTATTCGAACGTAAGAATCTATCACACCCGATCATCACGTGGTGCTTCGAAACGACGAACCTTCGCAACGGTGCACAGTTAGGGTGAACACTTTCTTGAAATTATTGTAAGGGATCATCCTACTTGCTACCGTCGTTCTAAGCAAATAAGATGCAGAAACATGATAAACATCACATGCAATCAAATAGTGACATGATATGGCCAATATCATCATGCTCCTTTGATCTCCATCTTCGAGGCACCATGATCATCTTTGTCACCGGCATGACACCATGATCTCCATCATCATGATCTCCATCATTGTGTCTTCATGAAGTTGTCACGCCAACGATTACTTCTACTTCTATGGCCAACTCGTTTAGCAACAAAGTAAAGTAATTTACATGGCGTTATTCAATGACTC
Organism: Triticum aestivum; assembly: GCF_018294505.1. Classification (NCBI taxonomy): domain Eukaryota; kingdom Viridiplantae; phylum Streptophyta; class Magnoliopsida; order Poales; family Poaceae; genus Triticum; species Triticum aestivum. Next base: position 563,841,036 of record NC_057802.1, read on the forward strand.
GCAGGTCATGCAAAATAATAAAGACAACTCATATGGCTCCTGCCGGTTGTCATACTCATCGACATGCAAGTCGTGATTCCTATTACAAGAATATGATCAATCTCATACATCACATATATCATTCATCACATCTTCTGGCCATATCATATCACATAGCACTTGCTGCAAAAACAAGTTAGACGTCCTCTAATTGTTGTTGCAAGTTTTTTCGTGGTTTGTAGGTTTCTAGCAAGAATGTTTCTTACCTACGTATGACCACAACGTGATTTGCCAATTTCTATTTACCCTTCATAAGGACCCTTTTCATCGAATCTGTTCCGACTAAAGTAGGAGAGACAGACACCCGCTAGCCACCTTATGCAACTAGTGCATGTCAGTCAGTGGAACCTGTCTCACGTAAGAGTACGTGTAAGGTCGGTCCGGGCCGCTTCATCCTACAATGCCGCCGAAACAAGAAAAGACTAGTAGCGGCAAGAAGAATTGGCAAACTCAACGCCCACAGCTACTTTGTGTTCTACTCGTGCATAGTAACTACGCATAGACCTGGCTCATGATGCCACTGTTGGGAATCGTAGCATAATTTTAAAATTTTCCTACGCTCACCAAGATGCATCTATGGAGTCTACTAGCAACGAGGGGAAAGGAGTGGATCTACATACCCTTGTAGATCGCGAGCGGAAGCGTTCCAATGAACGTGGATGACGGAGTCGTACTCGCCGTGATCCAAATCACCGATGACCGAGTGCCGAACGTACGGCACCTCCGCGTTCAACACACGTACGGTGCAGCGACGTCTCCTCCTTCTTGATCCAGCAAGGGGGGAGGAGAGGTTGATGGAGATCCAACAGCACGACGGCGTGGTGGTGGATGTAGCGGCTCTCCGGCAGGGCTTCGCCAAGCTTCTGCGAGAGAGAGAGAGGTGTTGCAGGGGAGGAGGGAGGCGCCCAAGGCTTAGATGTTGCTGCCCTCCCTTCCCCCCTACTATATATAGGGCCAAGGGAGAGGGGGGGCGCAGCCTTGCCCCTTCCTCCAAGGAAGGGTGCGGCCAGGGGGGAGTCCTTCCCCCCCAAGGCACCTCGGAGGTGCCTTCCCCCTTTAGGACTCTCCCTTTTTTCTTATCTCTTGTGCATGGGCCTCTTGGGGCTGGTGCCCTTGGCCCATATAGGCCAAGGCGCACCCCTTACAGCCCATGTGGCCCCCCGGGGCTGGTGGACCCCCTTGGTGGACCCCCGGACCCCTTTCGGCACTCCCGGTACAATACCGATAAAGCGCGAAACTTTTCCGGCGACCAAAATAAGACTTCCCATATATAAATCTTTACCTCCGGACCATTCCGGAACCTCTCGTGACGTCCGGGATCTCATCCGGGACTCCGAACAACTTTTGGGTTTCCGCATACATATATCTCTACAACCCTAGCGTCACCGGACCTTAAGTGTGTAGACCCTACGGGTTCGGGAGACATGCAGACATGACCGAGACGCCTCTCCGGTCAATAACCAACAGCGGGATCTGGATACCCATGTTGGCTCCCACATGCTCCACGATGATCTCATCGGATGAACCACGGTGTCGAGGATTCAATCAATCCGTATGCAATTCCCTTTGTCAATCGGTATGTTACTTGCCCGAGATTCGATCGTCGGTATCCCAATACCTTGTTCAATCTCGTTACCGGCAAGTCTCTTTACTCGTACCGCAATGCATGATCCCGTGACTAACGCCTTAGTCACATTGAGCTCATTATGATGATGCATTACCGAGTGGGCCCAGAGATACCTCTCCGTCACACGGAGTGACAAATCCCAGTCTCGATCCATGCCAACCCAACAGACACTTTCGGAGATACCCGTAATGCACCTTTATAGTCACCCAGTTACGTTGTGACGTTTGGCACACCCAAAGCACTCCTACGGTATCCGGGAGTTGCACGATCTCATGGTCTAAGGAAAAGATACTTGACATTGGAAAAGCTCTAGCAAACGAAACTACACGATCTTTTATGCTATGCTTAAGTTGGGTCTTGTCCATCACATCATTCTCCTAATGATGTGATCCCGTTATCAATGACATCCAATGTCCATAGTCAGGAAACCATGACTATCTGTTGATCAACGAGCTAGTCAACTAGAGGCTTACTAGGGACAGGTTGTGGTCTATGTATTCACACATGTATTACGATTTCCGGACAATACAATTATAGCATGAATAATAGACAACTACCATGAACAAAGAAATATAATAATAACCATTTATTATTGCCTCTAGGGCATATTTCCAACAATCACCACTTTCTGGGTGAGTTCTCTTCAGAAGCACAAGTCCATTCTAGTTTCATGAATGATTTAACTCATGGCTTCTTCCATTCTTGTTTCGTGCATGATTGTAGAAATTCTATCGAGTTCTCCCGGAGCACAGGGCCAGAGCGGACCAGATCGTGCTGCGCCAATGCAAGAAGAAGGCCCGCCAGATGCAGTACGAGGTGCGCTATGTGGCCATCTCGACATACCATCATGACTATCTTGGTGTGAAGATGACCAAGGAAGACGCGCGGAGGATGGGCATTACCTTGGAGAGGGACGAGTTCTTGAAGGTAAGTATAAAAGATTTTTCATTATGCTTTCATTACCTTGTGGTACATTTCACCGTTTCGTGTTGACATGCCATTATGCTTTCATTATGTAGGTGTTACCAAATTGGTGTTATGGAAAAGACGAGTCCTGGGCGGCATTGGTGGATCTTTGGTGTGATGAGGCTGGAGCCTGGGCGGCTATGAGAGTCAAAAACAAGGCTAACCGAGGGAAGGAGGGAGTACATGCTCAGGGAAACCGAAACCACTATCTCCACAAGGCAGTTAATGTATGACTAACCCCATTAAAATTCTTCTTCTTCTATTTATCATTACTTTCTTATGTATGACTAACCTCTGTTTGGTGGTGCAGGAGGAGAAACTGAAGCGGCCGCTCTCACACATGCAGGCGTGGGAAATCGCCCATACGCGGAAGGACCCCAAGCCTGGCGAGCCCAAGTACTACGGCAAGAAGATCGCGCATAGGAAGAAGGCCTACTCCGATGGGTATCTGGCGTTACATCCTGACACACCTGACCCCATTGCGGCGGATCTTGACGAAAGGGTGGTGGTGAGCATGGGGCCGAAGGAGCACGGTCGGGAGGCGGTTCTCGATGTTGTGATCACTCCTACTATCTCCTACACACAGCTCCGTCGGATCGACCCGACCCTGAGCCAGCGCACGAGCACGCCCATGAGCAGTGCACCGTCACTGTCCCTCTTTCAGGAGCAGCAAACTGTAAGTATTTTCCCTTTTATCTTCATTGCCCCCTTTATTTTCCGCATTTAGTAGTTTTATGAGTTTCATCATGTCATACTGTAGGCCTACATGGAGTACACACGCCAGGAGACCATGGCGTGGCACGACCGCCTTCATGCATACCATCAGCAGAGGGATCGCCAGATGCAGCACGCTTTTCAGGAAATGGCGGCCGGCAGGTGTCCTCAATGGCCATCAGCAGAGGGTCCTCCAGCACAACCAATGTTGCTGACCTTTGAGGAGTTTGTGGCATAGAACGCTGGCCCCTCGCCGGTTAGTTCATCCCCAATCTATTCACTCAAAGCATATCATGCCTTTCAACACAGTCATATATCCCGTTAATATGTCTTTTCAACATCCAGGGAACCGGTGGATCAACCGTTGGCGGTGGTCTTCGCAGCACTCCCGAGTCACGGAGCCCGACCACTCCGATCCATGGAGGCGGAGACGGAGGTGGAGGCGGTCTTGGCGGTAGCGCTGCCGCTAGCACTGACGACCTGGGCTTCAGCGGTCTTGGCGGTGACGACCTCCGCGGTGCTCGACGTCCTGGCGCTTAAGCCTTTTGGTTACTTGTGTGCTTATGCTTATGTATCTTTAGATGACTTGTGTGTGGTGATGATGATAAACTTGTGGTCTTTGATGGTCCTTTAGATGACTTGCGTGCTTCTTTATATGCTTATGCTTATCTTTATGTTGATTATGATGATGCTTATGCATATATTGTTGTGATGGTGACGGATGATACTTAGATGTGTTCTATATGTCTATTTCCATCATATATATCTGCTGATATGTGCTGTATATCTGAATTGAATTGATTTGAAAACAAACAGAAAAAAGAAAAAAAAATCAAATACAAACTATGCCGACGGCTAGGCCGTCGGCATAGGGCTGGCCGGAGCTCCCAGTTGCTGACGCGTGGCATCTATGCCGTCGGCCTAGCCGTCGGCATAGATTTAAACTAAGCCGACGGCTAGGCCGTCAGCATAGACGCCACGTGTCAGCAACTGGGAGCTCCTCGGGCAAGTCTATGCCAACGGCCTGGCCGTCGGCATACATATAAACTAAGCCGACGGCCAGGCCGTCGGCATAGCCTTGCCCCAGGAGAGCCCAGTTGCTGCCACGTGGCAGGCCTATGCCGACGGCCTGGCCGACGGGTTAGTTTAAATCTATGCCTACGGCTAGGCCGTCGGCATAGGCTTGCCATGTGGCGAGCAGGCGTTGGTCAGCACTTGACGGCGGCCGCCGTTAGGAGGTAACGTTGCCGACGGCCAGGGCCGTCGGCATAGATGTACGGACACCGTCGGGATAGGGCCTATGCCGACGGCCTCCCGGGCTACGCCGACGGATATGTTGCCGACGGTCCTATGCCGACGGGGGCGGTCGGCATAGGCCTGTCCCGACGGCCAATCAGGGCTATGCCGACGGCCAGGGCCGTCGGCATAGGGTGCGATTCCGGTAGTGAGCCATCGTGGTCCTCAATCAGTGTGGTGCTGGTGCGGGAGGAGGGGGATAAGGCGAGGCTATTTTCGTCCAAAATCGGTTGCAGCTGTTAATACGCAGTACAATATGGAATATGCCTAAAAGACTTATGCGCATTATAATCTGGAACGGAGGGAGTATATACATTATCCCCTATTTGCTACACGTCACAGCAATTCCCTTACACCTCGATTAAGCACTTTCTCTTCTTAAAGCACTTGCCCCCGGCCATCTATTGGGTCGTCTCATATTCTCATCACCATCACTAAGCTGCAAGAAGCAAAACCCCATAGCTATAGCTCAAGTGAAGTGAGCTGAGGGATTGAAATTTAGAGGAGAAGCCTAGGCAATTCAGCTAGCAATGGCGGACATGCATGGTGACGGCGCTCGTCTTGTGTAGGGCACCGTGGTGATCTTCGGGGTGAGCAACTGCTGCATGTTAAACACGATGAAGCGCTATTTGCAGACCTGGGCGTGAGCTCGACGACGGTGCACGAGCTGGACAAGGACCCCCAGGGCGAGGAGGTCGAGAGGGCACTGGCCGGTATGGTCAGCCAGAGACACGATCATGTCGCTGCACCTCAAGGGCCAGCTAGTGCCGCTCCTCCGCCAAGCCCGCGCCCTGTAGTCCTTGGAAAGCCCGCGCCCTGATCACAACCTAAAAACCTAGTGATGGTATAAATACAGTGCATGCCACCCTCTTGTTATTTCAGTTGTACTACTTCTTGTCAAGAGAGGCGTAATAATCTTGGTTATTAGAGGAGAGCTAACGACCTAAATCATCATCATATCTTAAGGTCTGCTGTGATCAGGCCTGAATCACCGGCTCTGTTTGGCTGGATCGGTGAGCCTGTTCTCAACCATCCTGTTAACTCCAGCGCCTCTCCTTCAGTCCGGTGGCACTGACATGGAATGCAATATCATTGCTCACAAGTCGTGCCGTCGCCATCTATAGCTGCTGGAACATTTGGAAGGAACACATCACAAAAGGCTAATGCAAAACACACTAGGCTACCAAATTGATTAATACTTCTAGATACTAAGCTTAGTAGTGCAAATTGTGTCTTAACAGACTCACAGTTGTAGAATGCACGCGTTTCAGTCATGTAAGTTTGACCTTAAGAGCCTCTGTTCATTTCAACAAAAGAACCTGACACTGCGTTGCCAGATATCCAGCCGGACTGCACTGGATCTTCTAAGATTCGACTGCAATGCGTATAAGATATTCCCTAGGTGAAGAATTGCTAGTGATGAAGATTTTTCTGGTAGCAATCACTAGTGTAAACCAAACATTGAAAGAGAGGCAAGTAAAAAAGAGGAGCAGCAACTGGAACAGAAATAGCTGAACCTACAACTTGTGGCAAGGAAGCTTAGCTCAAGCAAACAAGAGCCTCTAGCTAGCTAGCTCAAGTGAACTAGCTGACAACAGCTTCAGCTAGCTCAAGTGAACTAGCTAGCAACAGCCTCTTCTAAACATCAGGTAAAACTCACCAGAAAACAAATCAGGAGGATAAACTGCCACACATTTATTAGTCAGCTAGAACAAGCTTAGAGAGAGGAAACAACACGCTTGGATTGCTAATTAAGTAGCAAGTACTAAAAAGGCCAATAGATAAAAGAACAGTATAATTCTTCAGTCCAGGAAAAAAGAAACATCACGTGGATCAAACAGTTAGCACATATTTCAAACTCGCATCAAAATGACTTTTGATAATCTTAAAATCACATGCACATTAGTGACTTTCTTCAGCATGGAAGGATATCAACACAAGCGTAGCTATATATCAGGCATAGCTTCGTGATTAAAAAATTTATGCATCAACAAACAAGCTGGTAGCTTATAGTGGATCCAATTCATACATATTGCAGCTCTTGAGGGTACGACAACCTTCAGATAAAAGGTGGAGCATTCATAGCATAATCCTCTAGTGCATGAAAGAAGGTATGCGAAACAAGAGATTGTTTAAGCTGAAAATAAGTACGATCTAATCCTTTGCGATGTAAAGTGGCGACCAACTTGCCATCCGTGCCAACCCGAAATAGCCAATCGGCAAATTTGACCAACACAAGCAACTCACCATCCCCTGGCATGACAGACACATAAAACGACGACCGAATGTATGTATCATACTTATCGCACTGCACCCTGATCTCCGCAAACGGCAATTCAATCCGGTGATTTAAGACCCATATCTCCCTTTCATAATCTTGCAACACCCATATATCAATGATTTTCTCACAATCAAGGATGGCCACGCCAAACATGTCATCCATTTCAAACAGGTCAACGCAGCAAGCAACAACGGGAGTACGCATCTCCCGGAACAATTCAGATCTGGTGTCGAACACCCCTATCGTTTTGCATTCTCCGTCATAATCAGATGTGCACCAATGCAGGCTACCACGGAATAGCACATGCGGGTCGTCTAATCCCAGCGTAATCGCATTTGGCAACCCAATATGCCTCGGTGGATGGCCGGAGCCCAATGCCAAGACGCGACACGCATCTTGACGCTCATCTTCTGTGATACGCTTGTATGAGTAGAGCAATAGTCTGTACTCGTCAGTAGAAGGGTGAGGGTACATTCCCAGGAGCCACCACGCATGACCCAAAGGGAGCGGGAGGCGAGCATACTGGCGAGTTGCCGGATTGCAGATGAAGAAGCCGCTGTCCTTGACGCAGAGGACGAGGAGGCCATCGCAGGAGACAACCGGATGATAGTAGGAGATGTTGTCGCTTCCGCAGTCGACCCTCATCAAGGCGGCATCTAGATGAAAGGAGGTTTGGGCAGTAAGTCGGGCGATGGGCTGGAGCTGGTCGGGGGTGGCCACCCCTGCCCGATGGTCGAAGCAGATGATGTTTAGCGAGTCGGAGATGCCTTTTTCATAGTTGGTGCAGTCGTCGAGAAGGAGGAGGGCGGGCTGGTGGACATGGTGGGCGAGGAGGAAGTCGCGGGTGGAGGTTATGCTGCGCCAGGCACGGCAGACGGTGCGGCAGCGGAGGAGGGCTTTGGGAGGCAGGCGGACGAGGATCTCCCATATCACCATCTCCTCGGGGAGGGCACGGAGGGGAGCCATCGCTCCTGCCTGTGCGGCCTTGGCCACGGTCGCCGGTTGAGAGCTCTCGATCCGTCCTAGATGCAAAGCAGGCGTTGTGACGGCGGCGGATGTAGCTAGGTCTTCTTCCTCTTTCAAGGAATATGCATGCTCTGCTGTTATGAGATACGATCCAACAAACCCGCTGCTGTATATAGCCCGTTTTCCCCTCGGACGGAAAGTTGAAGAAGGATAGGATCCGGTCCAGGGCCAACGCGTCCGCGTTATTCGTATGGGAAGAGAGAGCGCGTCTGCCTGCCCGCCCGGTCGCGTATGTGTTTCAAACGTGGTGTACCTGTGTCCAAGCCTCCAAGGGATCCATCATCGATGAATTAGCTTTTTTTTTGTCATGGTAATACATGACTCATTTATATATCATAAAAAAAGTACAAGTCACGTAAGGACTGACATGACAAAACTGAAAAGATAGCAGAACATATCTAAGTTTAACACAAACGCCCGTCACCTGCCTCCGGCACCACCACAGCAGCCACCGAAGAAATGAATGACGGATCACCTCCTCACCCAAGCTCGGCGCGGCTCCATCGTTGATATGCAGCTTTGCGGACCTCCAAGATAGCTCACCAAAGATGAAACAATTGCCGTTGAACGAATCAGACCGGCCACGGCCACCATATACCATGCATCGGTCATGGACGGCGCTGGTACGTATACACTCCAAGCGAGAATCATATCAGCGTAGGTGCGCGGCTGCTCGAATCTAAGCATTGATTTTGTTTTTTGGTGAGGCCTCCCCAAATGGCGATATTTGTGACCGAAATTTTGCAAGTACCTTAAATATTTGATCAAGTTTGATTTCCCAAAAATTCAGAATTTTTTGATTTTGCTTTGTATTTGTTTTGATTTTACTATTCACCTGGGTGTAGGTGCACCGAGAGCAGCCACACATTTCTCATATTTTTCTGGGAAGACATCATATCTCATGATGCTAACTAATGGACTCCCTCTGCATCTTTTTCCCTTTCATAACAAGAATAATTAGTAAAAGCATCTCTATTTCAGCAATTATCTTGTACGAAGACCCATTGACACCATCGCAAAAATCGACATCACTGTGAGTGTTGTCTTGACAAAGACAAGTATGCCAGCGCGCTAGCAATGTAGCTCTCCAAGCATTTTATTTTTTTTGTTATAGTGGTTTTTTAATGGTCATTTTAGTGCTATAGTAGAGGTGGAACTAGCTCCTCCTCTTTAGTCCTATAGTAGTGGTGGGGCTAGGTAGAACTCGGAGCCTGGGTACCGAGGCCCAAGCCCATAAGCGATTGTTGCTAGGGCACGGCTTTGTCTTGGTGCAGCGAATGTTTGCCTCTAGCGATGTCGTAGTGGGGCGGCCCATTAGTTGCTGCAAACGCTAGTTCAGTTCATCTGTTTTGTTTCTTCTTTATTCCCCTTCTTTTCTTACCTTTTTAAAAATGTTTGTACCATTTAAAAAATGTGCGTACCATTAAAAAATGTTTGTGATATTTAAAAATTGTTCACGCGCTTCAAAAAAAGGGAAAACTTTACTTTTGTCACTCTAGTGTTTGTCCACTTTGCCTATTCCACTCTAAAACTAGATATTTTACTTTTGTCCCTCTTAGCTTTTGACAATTTATCACAATTGCCATTCTATGACAAAAGCAAAATTTTCAGAGTGACAAATTATTATACATTGTCAAAAGTTAAGAATAGCAAAAGTGAAATGAATACATATTACTTTTGCCACAAAAATGGCCTTTGTGATACACTATCAAAAGATAAGAGGGGCAAAAGTGAGTGGCATAAGCAAAATGGGCAAAAGCTAGAGTAGCAAAATAAAGTTTTACTCAAAAACATGGTTCTGTTATTTTTTTGAAAATCTTACCATTCAAAAATAATGTATTTGACATTTCAAAAAAATTGTTCACACATTTCAAAAAATGTTCATCACATCAAAAAACTGTATACACAATGTAAAAAAATGTTGGTGGGGTTTAAGAAAAATGGTTCATACCATTCAGAAAAATGTCCATAACACTAAACAAGTATTCACACGTTTCAAAAATCTTTTCGTTATTTAAAAGAATGTATATACAACGTAAAAACTGTTTGTGTAATTTAAGAAATGTCTATACCATTGAATGTCTAAAGTGTATTTGAAAAATGTTTAACATGTATTCGAAAAATTGTTCAAACATGTATTTGGAAAAGTTTCAACATGTCTCAAAAAAAAGATTTCACATGTATACCAAAAATATGTAACTTGTATTAAAAGTAGACATGTATTTGGGGAAAAAACTTAGAAAACTGAAAAGTGACACGCGAAAACAGAAAAAGAAAAAATCATGGAAAAATTCTGAAACAGGTCCATAAAAAGCTATGGAAACCTTCCAAGAACCTGTTTATTGGCTTGGCCCACTAAGTTGAGGGCACACCCATCGCCAAAGGCTAGGCAAGGCTACATCTCGCCATAAACGAGATATAGCCCTAGTGATGTGAAAAGCCTAACAGAGGGGCCGACAGAGAGGCATGGCCAAGCAAGAAAAATCGCCCCGAGCATCTGACTAACATCATCTTCTTTAGTCAGAATGCAATTTGGGTTGTTGGTTGCTCGTAGGTAAGACGTTCTTTGGATGCCGCCACAAAGCCTGGGCACCTGTCTATGGTGCAGGTACGGTTGATCCGCCACTAATTGCTAGCATCCTAGATCGGTTATGGTGGATTCCCGTGGGATCACCGTAGGACAAGAAAATCCATAGAAAGCTAGGGTTAAAAGGAGTGCAAGACCTTAAGCGGTCAAAACTCGTGTCTTATAGGCAGTTAGGCACCGGCGAAATGTTAGGTGGACTATACTAGGTCGTGGTAGAATCTTCCAAAAGTGCCAGGCTATGGGCTCCTCCTGTGCCGTGAGGAAGTTAAGGTTTACCATGGTGTATTATGTCTCTCTAGACCGTGGGCTTATTGTGGTATGTTGATCTGGGTCAGCTCCTCCTATGTTGCACGTGAGTCCCGTGGCTGTCACCCCCTCTTTCTCATCTCATTGACTCGTTTCCCGAATTTCTCGTGATGACTTCGCTAGTTCTTCTTTCTTCCCCCCAAATCCCCATATTCTAGCCCTCTCTTTCTTTTTTCGTGTGTTCTAGCTAGCATAGATGGTCCCTACCACTTCGTTTTCTGACTGTGGCGGCAATTCTCTTCTTATTCCCTAACACACATGTTTGTTTTCTCGTTGCTGGGACAAAGGCCAACACACTCCCATGTTGTGTCGTCGGGTCACATCGCACCAAAAATTGCCACTTGTTTTTGTTGTTGTTGCTACTGCTAGGCGGTGCTACGAAAGTGACCACCAGATGCTACGACGACCACCACCCGCGGTGCGACGGGAGCTGTGACCAACGACGACGTGTGCTTCTAGCCGTGATGACAGTCAGCATCGAGGCTGCGAGCGCCGACACACGCAGCTTCAACAGACGACACCAAATGTTGCGACCGACACACCGGGGGTGTTGGAACCAGGAAACCTGACATGGCAATGCTGGAATCGGCGTCCTTTGTGCGAGAACTAGTGTGCGCATGTGCTACAATGGTTGCAACCTGCTTCGACCTATGTCATGACTAGTGGTGGAAAAAGCTGCAACCGGCATCGGTTGTGTTACGCCTGCAGCGAAAGCTGCAACTGGCCATAGCAGACTGTAAACATCGGTGACCTGTGTCAGGACTAGAGGTGGAAAAGGTTGTAATCGGTGTCGGCCCGTGCCACGACATGTGTCGGCGGAAGCTGCAACCCGCGGCGACCCTGCTACAACCGGAGACCTGGCTATGGCGTGTGCCTGTGCTGCGACGACAACGACAAGTGCTACAATAGGAGTGACTGGTGCTACAAGCGCAGTCGGCAGTGCGCGCGGCCAGGGCAGGCGACGATGATGCGACTGTAGAGGTGGACTGGTGGCTAGCGATTCCCTTTTTACGGTGATGCAAACATGGCGACAATGGGGAAGACCTTCTGCGCAACGGCACCCTAAGGTCCTAATGCGCGACGACGTCACAGGGTCCTACTGCGACCTGCTCGAGGGTGTTGGTGCTTGCTCGTGCAAGAGGTTGAGAACTTGGGATGTGCGTGTGCCGTGTGAGGCGAAAATGACATAAGGGATGACGCGAGGCACAATCCAATCGTTATGAGTGTCGTAATCCAACAGTAACAAGCATGAGATGCACGTATGAGGCGAAAATGACGCAAGGCATGACGCGAGGGTACAAACCACCCGTTACTAGTGTCCTGTATAATCCAACGATGGAAAACGGATCAGGAAGAACGAGGAAGGAAACGTTCGATTCAGCCGGCGTGTCCATTCTGCCTAAATATTTCCTGCTCCGCTCCCACCGAAACCCCTCCAAACCCCTCCCACCGGAAAATCCCAAAACTATGGACGGAGATCGACGGCCGACGGCGGCTGCTGCGCTCGCATCAGCGGTGGCGGCGGTTCTCGGCGACGACAACCTCCTGCGCGAGATCCTTCTCCACCTCGGCTTTCCCACCTGCCTCGTCCACGCCGCCCTCGTCTCCAAGCGGTGGCTCCACCACGCTTCCGACCCGGCCTTCCTCCGCCGCTTCCGCGAGCGCAACCCGCCCTGCCTCCTCGGCGCCTGCGTCGGCTACCCCGGCCGGTATCGTTTTGTGCCTCTTCCGCAGCAGCCCCCGGAGCTCGCCGCCCCCATACGCCGCGCGACCTCCTCCTGCGATGCCGCCTTCGCCCGCAGATGCCCGCGCATCAAGCACTGCCGGAATGGCCGCCTCATCATCGAGGTCTTCCACGCCGGCAGATTCGATCACCCCCTCGTGGTGCCGCTTCTCGCCGGGGAGTCTTCAACCGTCCTCCCACAGATCCGGCCCCACCGTGACCGATGGGTGCAGGGCACTCAAACAGGATTCACTGAGATGTTCCTACCCGAGGAAGGGGGCCGCGACGGCATCACCTTGGTGAATCTGTGGAAGGACTGGCCAAAAGTGTATGCGGAGGTGTGCGTACTTGGATCTGCCAGGTCTGGCGTCCCTGCCAGGGGCTCGACAGAGATACAGCTCCCGGATGACACCGTCTTCCATGAAATGCTACCACCCATCCATGGCAAAGTCTTCATGGTGACCAACTTAGGGTACACCTTGTGTCTAGATTTAGCCACCAGGAGCCTTTTCACCCTAGAGCTACCAGTTGGAGTGCGGGGCAACTATATGCTCTCATGTGCGGAGGATTCTGGGCTCTATCTTGTCAGTGCAGATGGGTTTCAGCTCAGTGTGTGGCTCCATTCGATGTTGGACGATGACAATGGTGCAGGCTGGCTGCTGCTGGACACATTTTGTGTCCGTGAGGCTGAGGCATGCACACCTCGTGCAGAGGACAGTTGGGCTCCTCATGATGTTTGCCTTGATGTTGTCGCGGTCGGGGACAATGCTGACTTTGTGTTCCTGAATCATCCAGCAAGTGGCGCTCTCTTTTATGTTCATCTGAGGAGCAGGGTGGTTGAGAAGGTCTATCAGAGGGGGGCAGATGAATGTGGGTATAAACGTGCGGCTGCTGGCTACGTACGTGTCTCTCCTGTTATGATGATCTGGCCGCCTATCTTCCCAGCGCGGAACATGAGACGTGAAGAATGATCCCCCTGTGTTTGATCGTTGTACTATCTAAACTGAGTATGAATTCTGCAATAGAGAGGTATGTACTTTGAGTTATTTCTCTTCCTAAAGACAATAGATATTGCAGTCATGTATGTTGGGTCTTAAGAACATGTGTTTCATTTCAGTTAAAAAACCTGAAGTTTGCAGAGGTTTATTGAAATATATCCAGCAAAACTGCACTGATCTTCTAAGCTGACAGTAGTTTGTATAAGATATTCCATATATGATTGCTTTCTGGTAATGATCAGTTGCGTAGAAAAACTTTGAATGGTGGCCAAATAAAAATGACAAGCAGAAAATGGAAGAGAAATAACTGAAAATATAGCTTTTGGCAAGGAAGTTTCTTTTGTATTCTTGACAGGGATGGCTCAAGCAATAAGACGGTGTGCATGTGTTGTGATGCCCATTTTTATTAAAACTGACTTGTCTACAAGCTATAATCCACCCATCATCACTAGTTCACTACTATTAGTTCTAAGGGAAAATTTGATAGATGCCATTAGATGAAGTTTTATCCCAATGGCAGCCAGAAAAAAAAAGTGATGCTTGGTGTCCACAAACTCCACAACAATGGTATTCCTCGTCACGGACAAATGGCAAAACAGTAAATTAGAGTGCATCCAGTCCTAGCTTATCAGAAACCTGAGTAATAATCAACTGAAGCATTGATTTGATTGATACCACCATCCATTTTTCTATATATGATAGTAATAACTAAAGTTCAGCCTATCTCGAATCCTGACTCTTCTTCATTTTTACGCATTCGAGGCATCATTACAAAAAAATATCAAAGATTAGCCACACTCCTGACTATAGCTAACTGTATCACTTTGCTCCCTCACAAAAGCAAAGATTACACGAGGTGCTAGAATTCATTAGATGGAGTTTTATCCCAAATTCCCAATGGTGTCCAGAAAAAAGAATCCAAATCTAGCTTATCAGGAACTTGATGAATCATCAGCTGAAGCAGCGATTTCATTCGGTACCACCATCCTTTTTTCCGTAGATATGATACTAGTAGCTAAACTTCTGCCTGTCTTTAATCTCGATTCTTCTTAAAAAAGTACTTATTGAGCACATCATTAAAAATGTTATCAGAGATTAGCCACTCTTCTGGCCATAGCTAACTATGATTTTGGCCCCTCCCAAAAGCAAAGATACAAAAGGTGGTAGAATAGAACCTTCCAACAGAGAACATATATTCTACCCAATCAGACACATCTATAAATAAGCACCGTTGGGTCATCAGCATCATAAAACACCAAGAAACAACAGCCTACATATAGCTCAGGTGAACTGAACTGATCAGATGATCGACCGCAAAGCCCCAAGAAACAACATCCTACAGTTAGCCACCAATTGGCTCGATCAGCTTGGCCGACAGGGTGACGAAGCTGGCGTCGCAGCGCGCGGTGGTGATCTTTGGGGTGAGCAACCGCTTCATGTGCCACACGGTGAAGACGCGCTCTTCGCGGAGCTGGGCGTGAGCTGGACAGTGCACAAGCTGACAAAGGACCCCTGGGGGAAGAACGTGGAGAGGGCGTTTGCTGGCATGGTCATGACACTGCACCTTGGCGGCCAGCTCGTGCCGCTCCTCAGCCAGGCTGGCGCTCTCTGGCTCTAAAGTCAAGGACAGCAGTGGCTGATGCGTGTGTGCAGTTATGTGTGATCGCAGCCTCAAAATCGAGCCAAGCTAGTGATCATATAGTGTGTGCAGTGCAGCTACATAGTTTTGGAAAGCTCATCAAACATATTAACGGTTAGGGACGAAAATGGAGTGAAAACTTTCCGCTTTTCCGGAGGAAAAACGAAAATGGAGAGAAAATATGGAAATGGAAATTTGCAAAATGAAAACAAAAATGGAATTTTTTACGCGGAAATGGAAACAAAACGGAACGTTGTTTTCCGGCGGAACAGACATGGAAACGGAACTTTCCGTTTTCGCGAATATGAAATTTCCATCTTTACTATGGACTTCATGGGCCAGGGTGACCTCCATGTCGCTTTACAAACCCCACGGAAACTCCAAATACATGCTGTCGTCATAAGTACAGACACACCGATTGGCTGCTCTTTGTTTAACCCTTTTCTTGTATACTTTTGTTGCTAATTTTCCATCGCAGATTACAAAATAAGTACATGCAACACAATTCAGAAACCACAAACTGAGCGGGTTTAGATACATTTGTTGCTAATTTCCATCGCAGATTAACAAATTAGTACTGTAGATTGCAACGCCATTCACTTTGTTACAGAAGTCTTGGCATCGAACAGGCATGCGTCATCCTAAGTACAGACACACTGATTCGGTGTTATTTGTGTAACCCTTTATTTTGTATACTTTTGTTGCTAATTTCGGTCGCAGATTAACAAATTAGTACTGTAGATTGCAATGCCATTCAGTAACCTTAAACTGAGTGGGTTTAGATAGTACTCCCTCCGTCCCATAATATAAGAGCGTTTTTGACACTACACTAGTGTCAAAAACGCTCTTATATTATGAGACAGAAGGAGTAGTTGATATAAAGGTCTAAAAGATATGGTAGGTCAAGATTAACCTTCTTTTCATTCTAGGTTCTTTTCGGTAATCTCATCCCTATCACGAGAAATTAAGAGATATGTCAAGACTTCTGTAACAAAGTGAAAAGGTGTTTTTCACTATCAAGTTCGCACACTAGCTAGTTTCAGTGCAATGTAATCCTGGTATCCACGCATAGGATCGGCGGTCTTTTTTGGGAAGTTTGTACCCCTATTTGTTGAAACACTATCCCTCATGACATAGCTTATCATCGCATCCTAAATAGGAAGGTATGTTGCTGACGAGGTAATGGAAATTGATGAGAAATCAAAATTATCTGGATGGGTTTGATTGGACTCTGACTAATGTATGCTATTTCACTTGTTTAATTTCTCTCCTTGGTTTGAATAACGTTAGCATTCATAGAATCTGTCATGACTGTCGAAACAATGTGTGCAATTCTATATGCTATATCCCCGATGCAAAATACAATAGATTCTTGCATGTAATGGTTACCAACCTGATTAGCAGATACTGAGCTTAGCAATGCAAATGTGTAGTGTTCATGTCACAGACTCACAGCCGTAGAACACCAGGTGTTGCAGTCATGTCAGATTGATCTTAATAACTTTTGTCATTTCATTAAAAGAAGGTGTGAAGTTTACAGAAGTGTATTGCAAGATATCCACCCGAACTGCACTGAATCTTCTAAGCTTGACTGCAGTGTGTATAAGTTAATGCATATATGAAGACTTGTTAGTAATGAAGTTTTTTTTCTTTTGGGCCAAAACAGAAGGACACCAGGTGTTGCAGTCATGTCAGATTGATCTTAATAACTCTTGTCATTTCATTAAAAGAAGGTGTGAAGTTTACAGAAGTGTATTGCAAGATATCCACCCGAACTGCACTGAATCTTCTAAGCTTGACTGCAGTGTGTATAAGTTAATGCATATATGAAGACTTGTTAGTAATGAAGTTTTTTTTCTTTTGGGCCAAAACAGAAGGACACCAGGTGTTGCAGTCATGTCAGATTGATCTTAATAACTTTTGTCATTTCATTAAAAGAAGGTGTGAAGTTTACAGAAGTGTATTGCAAGATATCCACCCGAACTGCACTGAATCTTCTAAGCTTGACTGCAGTGTGTATAAGTTAATGCATATATGAAGACTTGTTAGTAATGAAGTTTTTTTTCTTTTGGGCCAAAACAGAAGGAGCTCTGCCTTTGCATTGAAGATAAGGAATTTATCACAGCGACCAGTGGTGTAAAAAAACCTTTGGAAGACAAGTAAGTAGAAATGAGGAGCAGCAACTGGAACAGAAATGACTGGAAGTACAACCTGTGGCAAGGAAACTTCATTTGTGTTCAGAAGGGAAGGCTCAAACGATACAACAAGGTGAGCATGTTGAGTGTTAGTTGTGATATCCATCTTCCACAATAAAACTTACTTATTTTTTTGCAAAAAAAGTACAATCCATCCATCATCACCAGTTCACTACTAGTAGTTCTAGGGGAGATCGTTAGGTGTGATCTGGAGCTAGTTTTCTACTTAATTTGTGGCATCCATTAAATGGAGGGGTTTTAGATGTGATGCATCATGTCCACAACTCTACACAACCAGTATTCCTTCTCACGCACAAATGGCAAAAAACTAGAAATTAGAGTGGATCTAAACCTAGCTTATCAGGACCTGTTAAATCATCAGCTGAAGCACTGATTTAGTTGATACCACAGAAGTTAAGCCTATGATCTCGAAGATTCTTGGCATCATTTTTCTATGTGTGATACTAACAACAAAAGTTCAGCTTGTCAAGAATCTTGATTCTTCTTCATCTTTACTTATTCGAGACACTATTTAAAAATATCAAAGATCAGCCGCTCTCCTTGCCATAGCAAATATTAAAAAATATCAAATACCCACGTGGCGATCGAGGTCTCCTCCTATGAAGAGCTTCTCGCCAATTGGAACACTCCTAACCATGTCCTCTAGGCCTTCCCAGAACTCTTGTTGATCAAGATGCCTACGCAATTTCTGTTTGCAGCCGCCCCTGTGTACCATAGCTTGAAGCCGGTATCCTTCACCTTCTGTCCCCTACATTTAGTTTCTTGGACGCAAAGGTTATCAACACCTCTCCTTACCGTTGCATCCACTAGCTCCCGAAGCTTACCTGTCAGGGACCCTACATTCCAGCCACCTAAGCGGATCCTCCTAGGCCCGGCTAGCTTCCATACCATTCGCACTCGTTGAATCAAATGCGAAGACCCTTGCTCATTTTCCACTACAGCTGGGCGTAGATGTAGCGCGTCACTAAGGATGCGATGCCCCGATCCTCACTCACTTGCCACTGTATCCAGATCAAGATACGGCGCGCCACCGGGGCGGGGGGGGGGGGGAGGGGGTGGTGACGGCCTGACCCTTGCCCATTTGACACCACACCCGGGTCTCGATGTGCCGCGTCGCTAAGAGGGTTACACCCCAATGAAAAACTTTTGTGTTTCATCTCCATATTGAGACAACATAGGCGGAGTTTGATTAGGTGCTATTTGTTTAACTCTTTTTTAATACTTTTGTTGCTAATTTTCCATCGCTGATTACAAAATAAGTACATTGCAACGCAATTCATTAACCACAAACTGAGTGTGTTTAGATAGTAGTTGATATAATGGTCTAAAAGATATGGTAGGTCAAAATTAACCTTTTTATTCTATGTTCTTTCGGTAATCTCACCCCTATCACGGAGTTAAGAGATATCTCAAGGCTTCTGTTACAAAGTGAAAATGTGTTTTCACTATCAAGTTCGAACACTAGCTAAGTTTGACTCTGTGTAATGTAATCCTTTTATCCATGCATAAGGTTGGCGGTCTTTTTTGGGAAGTTTGTGCCCCTATTTGTTGAAAGGACTATCCCATATTACATAGCTTATCGAGGTAACAGAAATTGATGAGAAATCAAAATTCCGTGGATGGGTTTGAGTGGATCTCCTCTGACTAATGTATGCTATTTCACTATGTTTAATTCCTCTCCTTGGTTTGAAACATGTCTGCATGCATAGAATTTGTCATGACTGTCGAAACAATGTGTGCAACTCTATCTGCTATTTGCCGGAATACAAAATATAGTAGATTCTTGCATGTACTGGTTACCAACTTTATTAGCAGATACTGAGCTTAGCAATGCAAATGTGTAGAGTTCATGTCGCAGACTCGCATCCGTAGAACACTAGGTGTTGTAGTCATCTAAGATTGATCTTAATAACCTTTGTCATTTGATTAGAAGAACGTGAAGTTTACATAAGTGTATTGCGAGATATCCACCTGAACTGCACTGAATCTTCTCAGCTTGACTGCAGTGTGTATAAGATATTGCATATATGAAGACTTGTCAATAATGAGCACTTTTTTTAGCTGAAACAGAAGGAGCTCTGCCTTTGCCCTGTGTTTGACCTTTGTAATATCTTCACTGGGTATGACTTCTAAGCTTGACTGCAGTGTTTATAAGATATTGCCAATATGAAGACTTGTCGGTAATGAAGATTTTATCATGGCGATCAGTCGTGTGAAAAATACTTGAGAAAATATGTAAGTAGAAATGAGGAGAAGCAACTGGAACAGAAATGACTGAAACTGCAAGTTGTGGCAAGGAAGCTTCATTTGTGTTCAGGAGGGATGGCTCAAACGATACAACAAGGTGAGCATGTTGAATGTTTGTTGTGATATCTATCTTTCACATTAGACCTTTTATTTTTTCCCAAAAAAATATTGCCCAATCCATCCATCATCACTAGTTCACTACTAGTAGTTCTAAGGGAGATAGTTAGGTGTGATCTGTAGCTAGTTCTGTACTTAATTTTGTGATATCCATTAGATAAAGGGGTTTAGATGTGATGCATCGTGTCCACAACTCCACACAATTGGTATTCCTTCTGATGCACAAATGGCAAAAGCAGCTGATTAGAGTGTATCCAAACCTAGCTTATCAAGGACCTGTTGAATCATCAGCTGAAGCATCGATTCAGTCGATACCACGAAAGTTCAGCCTATCTCGAATCTTGATTCTACACCATTTTTCTATGTGTGATACTGAAAACAAAAGGTCAACCTGTCTCGAATCTTGATTCTTGTTTATCTTACTCGAGACTATTAAAAAATATCAATGGTTAGCAACTCTACTGTCCATAGCTAACTGTATGATTTTGGCCCCTCCCCAAAAGCAAAGATTACAAAAGGTGGTAGAATAGAACCTTTAGACAGAGAACATATATTCTACCCGATTAGCCACATCTCATAGCGATTCCCTTGCACTTCAATTAAGCATGCAATCCTGCGCCGACCACTCCCTCCTCTTTACCCGCCGCGGTCATCTATAAATAAGCACGCTGGGTCATCACTATCATCCAACTCCAAGAAACAACAGCTTACACCAAGTTCAAGTGAAGTGAGCTGATCAGATCGATCGGACACAAAGCCCAAAGAAACAATAGCCTACAGCTAAGCTAGCCACCAATTTGCTCGATCAGCGATGGTGGACAGAGTGACGAATCTGGCGTCGCAGCGGGCGGTGGTGATCTTCGGAGCGAGCACTGCAGTGCAGCTACATAATTTTGGAAAGGTCATCAAACATATTAACGGTCATGATCTTTCAGTTGTACCTCTTTTTGTCATGAAAACAGTAGAAAGGATGCTCTGTAAGAGATAAGCATCCTGAGCAATATTAAAAGAGCTTATTCTTGTTATCTTGTTGTCGCTGCTTAACTAATTTGATGCTTTGCTTAATCTTGCTGGCTGTTGTGCTAAAGCCGTGAGAGAGAATCCACGGTATATATATAACGTTGCTCGGTAAATTGGAGTATATTGTGTCATAGCACACACGTTTTTGTCGGACTTCTGTGTCATAGCACACACAGTGGCTGGTGCGTACGTGCAGTTACGTGTTATCTCAGCCTCAAAATTGAGGTATTAAGCTAGTGTTCACATAGCGCGTGCAGTGCAGCTACTGATTTTGGAAAGGTCGTCGAACATATTAACGGCATGATCTTTCAGTTTTACCCAACGTCTTGAATAGACAATAGTGGGCTATAGCTCCGCGATAGCGCCGCTATTGTTGATTTAGAGGACTGCCGCTATTTAAAACAATGGTTTTACCTGTTGTTGTTATATGACAGGAATGGATGCTTTGTAAGAGATGAGCATCCTGAGCAATATTAAAGGAGTTTTGCTTATCTTTTCATTGCTTAATTTGATTTGATGCTTTGCTTAATTTAGCTGGTTGTTGTGTTAAAACTTTGAGAGAATCTACGGTCTATATAATGCTCCTTAGTAAATGGAGAATATAGTGTCATATCGTACACCTTTTTCGGAGCTATATAATGGTAGTACATAACTGGAGGTAGATGGACTGATTCAGGGAGGTTAGTATGTTTAGGTAGATGCACTGGTCCAGTGAGCTCGGTATGGCACGAGCTCGGTACTAAGGATCTACCTAGGCTGCATTTGGCATCGCAGTGGATCACTTATTCGTCCAATAAATGTTTTTCTGCCTGCCGTCATCCTTCTCTTTTTACACTTTTGTTGCTGATTTTCCGCCACAGATTAGAAAATAAGTGCATTTCAACGCAGTTCAGTAACCACAAACTTAGTGGGTTTAAATAGTAAAATTGATATAAAGGTCTAAAAGAGATACGTCGAGGCTTCTGTAACAAAGTGAACAAGTGTTTTTCATTCTACGTTCTTTTTGGTAATTTCATCCCTATGATGGAGAAATTAAGAGATACGTCGAGGCTTCTGTAACAAAGTGAACAGGTGTTTTTCACTATCAAGTTCGCACACTAACTCAATTTCGGACCAGCAAAGCCTCCTCCCCAAGAAAAGTTTAGTATTCCTTTGCCTCCCGTCGGTGCCGCCGCCGGTCCATCTCGTCTCCGGTGGCCTTAGGGCCATGGCGGCGCGGTGGATCCCGGCCTTTGCCGGCGGGAGGGCTCCGTTTTTAGATGTTTCTTCAAGTTTTGTTAGGGTTTGTGTCCTTCTCAGGAAGACGAGACGGCGGCGGCTCCGTGAAGATGGAATAAGGTCTTTCCCGCCTAGCCCCCATTCCGGTGATGTGTCTAGCATTGTCGGTGGGCGTGTGGAGGTGTGTCTCCGACAGATCTATCCTTGGTGGATTTGCTCGGATCTGGTCGTAGTTCATCTATGTTTGTGTTTCTTCAGGTTGAATCCTTCCGATCTATGCTACTCTTCATCGCCGGCGGTTGCTATTCTGCTGCGCTGGTCCTATGGGGCCTTAGCACGACAACTTCCCGACTGTCTACTACAACAAGTTTTGCCCGGCTCCGACGAGGGAGGGGCGATGACGGTGGCGCGCCTTCGGCTCGCTTTAGTGCTTGTAGTCGTCGCTAGGTGGTCTACGGACCTAGATGTAACTTTTATTATTTCTGGTGTTCGTTGTATAGCCATGATTGAAGATGAATAGATTGGAAGTTTTCTAAAAAAAAAAGTTCGCACACTAACTCCCTCGCAAAAGAAAAGTTCGCACACTAACTAGTTTGAAAGTGTAATGTGGTCCTGGTATCCATGCATAAGATTGAGGTGGTGTTTTTTTCTTTTTTTCGATAAAGGGAATATATTAATATCGCGATGATACCAAATACACCCGGCCTCTGCACCAACAAGATGTCCAAAAACATCAGGGATGCACACAGCCAAGAAATAAAATAAAAAAGAGAAGAAAGAAAACAAAGGCCCCGTCACGATGTTGAACCACTCGCAACAGTAGCACCCTAACCACCATCGAAGA
Organism: Triticum aestivum; assembly: GCF_018294505.1. Classification (NCBI taxonomy): domain Eukaryota; kingdom Viridiplantae; phylum Streptophyta; class Magnoliopsida; order Poales; family Poaceae; genus Triticum; species Triticum aestivum. The sequence goes on from NC_057802.1 coordinate 563,863,900, forward strand.
CAACACCAGTAATACAAACAAGATTCTCCAAAAGCGACGCCTCCAAGAAGGAAACAAAGCACACGCGTTGTCGTCGCCTAATCGAAGATCTTGGGTTTTCACCCTGGAGAAAGCCCAAGATCCAAAACAATGCCTTCAACAAGGCCATCGCCAGGTACAACCAATGAAGGCCAGACCTTAGATTTACACCCTGGAAACCGTGGCTTGATACTCGAGGAGCACCACCAAGAATGCAGTCCACCTATGTTGCCACCCCCGCTTGCCAAGGTTGCTGCTGCAAGTCGCCAAACACCTGACAAACAGAGAGAACATGTGCCGCATTGTCTTCAACAGAACCAGTACTCTCTCTGCCAATACCAACCTCGGATCGCAGCCACCATGATTTCTCCACCTCTGTCCATTTCATGAAAATCTATATTAAGACATGTCCCATGGTACCGACAAGAAGGCGAAGCTTCGCGCCTCGCCCAAATGAAGCCAATTGGCTGATGATAAGGGCGCGAGCGACCGCATCGATTCCGCTCAAGATATCCAGTAGCGCCCTACGCTAAACTGCGGAAATCTCCGAGAGGAAGCCCGGAACTCGACGGCGGTCAAATCAAGGAGGCAGACTTGAAGCAGATCGACGCCTTGGTGCTCGAAGAACAGCAAGGCCATACCACCTTTATTCTTTGAAGCGGACCAGCAGGCCCCACGCCGCCATCCGCCGCCCAACGGGCCCGACCGCCCCCGACGAAGGAGGAGGCCACCACCACCATGCCCTGGACCGATGCCGCGGACAGTCCTCGTGCCGCCGGACTAGCCCAGGAGTTCCTTGGCGTGCCTTCGTTGGAGACATGGCAATGCAGCAAGCGCAAAAATGGTCATGGTCCGTCTAGGTTGTACTAGATCGGGGGCTCAACACCACCAGCCGGTGTCATCGTCCATCGCCGAAGATGCTCGCCGAGATCTGTTGGTCGTCGCCGTCCCACGCCACCATCGAAACCTTGGCCGGTGCGGGCGCTGCCACTGCTGCGAGATCTGCGCCGCCGCGCCAGGGAGGCCCCCACCACGAGATCCACGCCATCCGTGCTAGGACGTCGGTCGAGGAAGCTCCGCCGCCGCCGCGCCGCCGGGACTTTGCCCAGCTACGATGCCAGCGGCGGCGGGAGGAGGGGCAAGGATGGGGGAGGCTAGCCGGGAGTGGGCGGCGGCGCTCCGGTGCGGCCCGGCGCGGCCGCACGGGAGCGGTGTTACAGGAGCGGTGTTGAAGGCGCTGCCCCTCATGACATAGCCTATCATCCCATCCTGAACAAAGTTTTTTTGCCAGCTCTCCTTTGGTACAATGACAAAATCACCATAGGAACAGTGTCCTGCATATACATGTGAATGAAATTTCCATAAAAGGAAAAGGTACATGCTGAACTTAAGATTTTCTCGTTTAGATTTTACAATCTTCAGTGGTTGGCTGGTTGCTTAACTAAAACCTGGTCTAGAAAGGATAAAAGTACAGTCAAGTCAAGGAATTCGAAATAGTCAAACCGATATCTCTCCCTTTATGATGATCTGGCCGCCAGTTTTCCCGGCACGGAATGTAGGGCATGATAAGAGGAACGACCCCCCCTGTGTTTGGTCTTTGTAATATCATCACTGGGTATGACTTCTGTAATAGGAAGGTATGTTGCCGATGAGGTAATGGAAATTGATGAGAGAAAAATTATCTGGATGGGTTTGATGGCATCTCCTTTGACTAATGTATGTTGTTTCACTATGTTTAATTCCATTCTTTAGTTTGAAACGTGTTTATGCATGCATTGAATTTGTCATGACTGTCTAACAATGTGTGCAACTCTATCTGCAGTCGTGCAAGATTCATCTTAATAACATCTGTCATTTCACTAGATGAACTTGAAGTTCACAGAAGTGTATTGTGAGAAATCAACCGGAACTGCACTGAATCTTCTAAGCTTGAATGCAGTGTTTATAGGATATTTTCCAATATGAAGACTTGTTGGTAATGAAGATTTTATCATGGCGATCAGTAGTGTAAAAATTCGTTGGGAAGAGGGGTAACTAAAAATGAGGAGCATCAATTGGAACAGAATGACTGAAAGTACAGCTTGTGGTAGGGAAGCTTCATTTGTATTCTGGACAGGTATGGCTCAAATGATACAACAAGGTGAGCATGTTGAAAGTTAGTTGTGATATCCATCTTCCACATTAAAAGTTATTTATTTTTTCCAAAATATTTTTGTCCAATCCGTCCATCATCACTAGTTCACTACTTGTAGTTGTCGGGGGGATCGTTAGTGTGTTTTCTACTTAATTTTGTGGTATCCATTAGATAAAGGGGTTTTAGATGTGATGCATCATGTCCACTGGTATTCCTTCTCACGCACAAACGGCAAAACAGGCGATTAGAATGTATCTAAACCTAGCTTATCAGGAACCTGTTGAATCATCAGCTGAAGCATTGATTCAGTTGGTACCACAAAAGTTAAGCCTATCTCGAATCTTGATTCTTAACGCCATATTTCTATGTATGATACTAACAACAAAAGTTCAGCCTGTCCCGAATCTTGATTCTTCTTCATCTTTACTTATTCGAGACCAATCACTATTTAAAAATAAATAACAAGGATCAGCCACTCTCATGGTCATAGCTAACTGTATGATTTTGGCCTCTCTCAATTCTCAAAAGCAAAGATTACAAAAGGTGTGGTAGAATAGAACCTTTAGACAGAGAACATATATTCTTCCCGATTAGCCACATCTCATTCCATTGCACCCCAATCAAGCCTGCAACACTGCGCCGACCACTCCGTCTTTACCCGCCGCAGTCATCTATAAATAAGCACCGTTGGTTCATCACTATCATCCAACTCCAAGAAACCACAGCCTACAGCAAGCTCAAGCGAAGTGAGTTGAGCAGATATATCAATCACAAAGCCCCAAGAACAACAGCATACAGACTAGCCACCAATTCGCTCGATCTGCAATGGCGGAAAGAGTGACGAAGCTGGCATCGCAGCGGGCGGTGGTGATCTTCGGGGTGAGCAACTGCTGCATGTGCCACGCGGTGAAGACGCTCTTCACGGAGCTGGGCGTGAGCTGGGTGGTGCACGAGCTGGACAAGGACCCCCGTGGGAAGGACGTCGAGAGGGCGCTCGCCGGCATGGTCGGACGGAGCCCGCCCGTGCCAGCGGTCTTCATCGGCGGCAGGCTCGTCGGCCCCACAGACAAGGTCATGACGCTGCACCTCAGTGGCCAGCTGGTGCCGCTCCTCCGCCAGGCCGGCGCCCTTTGGCTCTGAACTGAAGAGTCAGGGACAGCAGTGGCTGTGCGTGCGTGCAGTTATGTGTGATCCCTAGGGATCATATAATAGTGCGTGCAGTGCAGCTACATAATTTTGGAAAGGTCATCAAACATATTAAGGGTCATGATCTTTCAGTTGTACCTCTTCTTGTCATATGACAGAAGGAAAGGATGCTTTGTGTTGCTTAATATCAAATGAGCAATATCAAATGAGCTTATGCTTATCTTGTGTTGCTTAATTCGATTTGATGATTTGCTTAATTTAGCTAGCTGTTGTGCTATGGACGTTATATATAGTATCATCTCGCACACGTTTTTCTCGGAGCTATAGAATACTCCGTAGGTAACCGGATTGATTCAGAGAGGTTAGTATGTTGATGTAGATACCTGATCCAGCGAGCTCAGTTTGTTGAGGTAGATGCGCTGGTCCAATTGCTCGGTATGGTACGAGTGCTGATGTGGCACACTGCATTTGAAAGAGACTGTACTTATGGTATAGCGTATTCATATATAGTACTCTCTCTGTAAAGAAATACGGAATCGATAACTCCCGAACGCGCTGCGTTTTGATGTTTCCCTCCGAACGCCTCCTGCGCCGTCAGATTTACAGTACGAATCTTAAATCGGCTGGGTTGCCACGTCACGCAAAAAACTCGTTCGGGCCCGATACTACCGACCCCGAACGCCTCAGTCTGTCTCTCTCTCTCTCTTATCCAAAAACTCGTTCACGCAAAAAACTCGTTTCTCTTTTTTGTTTCTCGATGTATGTTTCGAATTTTGATCTGAATTTTTTAATGGTTATCTTAATGTATGCTGTGAACATGCATGATTTTTTTCAGTTTTTTTCGCAATATTTAAATTTGAATTCCGGCCGCAAGGCACACAGTTACATGCAAACGTGCATGTCACTTGATCTGGTTGGCCCAACCACACCTTTGCTCTCTTTGCTGCGCATTCTCGCCGCCGTCGCCAACATCGACCGCAGATCAGCTCCCGCCCGACCACCGCCTCCGCCGCGCGCATCGACGGCGACCGCGGGACGAGGAGGCAAGCAGTTCCCTCGACGCCCTCGCGTGGGGAGCATGGCAAGCCTGCGGCAGGCGCGCGGGGAGGAGCCCCGTAGGTCCCGCGGCGGCCTTGGGGTGGAGCATGGCAAGTTCCGGCGGCGGCTGGGCGATGATGAGGTGCGGCCACCACCTATCCACCTGGTGCGCCGCCGATGCCGTCGAAGTTGGTGTTTGGTGCGGGCAGAGAGGAGCGACGAGAGGGAGATGGGGGGAGAGGCGGTGGGCGACACAGGGTGAGGGCGGATCCGGCGAGGCACGCGGACCACCCTGATGCGCCTTCGGCTTCCATGCGGGAGCCAGCCGCCCCGTTCCCCGTGACGGCCATGAGCGCCAAGCTCCTCAAAGCTACAGCCATGGCGTGGTGGCTACCGCGCCGCCGGGGAGGAGATGCAAGCCACCGCGTGCCGCAAGGACGAGGTACCGGCCACCGTGCCGCCGGCGTGGAGAAGGGGTAGGCACGGCACCCGTTCTAGAGAAGTGGAGTGTGTTCTACAGGCTTACATCTCGCCGCGCGTTCTACAAATTGTGCAGCTCCCTTCTAAGGTATGAATCGTGCCCATGCCTCTCCCGTTCTAGTTCTTCTACTAACTAATGTGAGTTTTTCCGAGACGAGTTGCCGTCCTGCTGATTGCTAGATTTTTAGAAGATAATCAATAGAGGTGTTGGTTAGTATTAGCTGCAGGAGAGGAAAGCGCTGGGTGCTCCCGTCGTCGTACACGGTCGCTGAGGAGAGCCGACGGCTATGGAGGACGTCGAGTGGCAGTGGCAGTTGCTCCCGTTTCTGCTACGAGTGTATCAACGGCGTCGTCAGCCATCGACCCCTCCATTTCGGGCTTGCTCGAGATACAAAATGCATACGTCCATCTCATCGCTACGAAATTTGTTGAAGCTGCAAGTCTGATTAATCAATCCATTCCACCGATGTTGTTTCAGTATTTGCCATGCTTTTGTTTTAATTGTGTTTTTGCACTGACAGTCAGTACAAGTAGTAGAATAGAGTGTCAAGCATATCAGACATACATAACCTGGTCCCATGTTGCTTTCATGTTGATTCAATCAAATCTAATTGATCGTTTGAGACAATCTCTATTTTGGTTCAGTAATGTCATGTTCATTTTACTGTCGGAGTGATCCATCGAGTCCATGCATGCATTTTTGGTTGATTGGTTCAGTACATATGGCCATGCAATTGAAGAAGAATCAGTCTACCATCATTGATCGAGCATACTATGGGCAAACATTTTTTATTGCCATGCCAATTTAAACTTTTTATTTGACATGGCGAATTAACTTCTATTGCCAAGACGAAGGCCATTTTTTCGGCAAATAACAATGGAAATTTTAGTTCAGGAATCATGGCGAATTTCTAAATTTAACCATGGCAACTCTATTTTCATTTGACCATGGAAAATTTTGTTCAAAGATCATGGCAAGTTTCAATTTCTCATTGAGTAACCATGGCAACTTTTTTTTCATTTGATCTTGATAAGTTTAGAAATTGATCATGGCAATTTTAGTTTGTAGATCATGGCATTTTTTAGTTTCATGTATTTCGCTTGGCAACATTTTTTTAGCCAGGACGATGGCAATTTTTAGTAAATGACCATGGGAAATTAAGTTTATGATGCATGGTAAATTTAATTATTTAAACATGGCAAAAGAATATTTAGTAAATCACGATGGCAATTTTTCTAAATGTTAAGTACATCCACAACTTCTGTCGCACCCTTATTTGGCAAATTTTACTCCATTTTTTGCCATGGCAAAAATACCTTTATTCACACGTCAAATTTTAGTTTAAGTTTCCATGGCAATTTTTTTGTTTAAGTTTCCATGGAAAATTTATTGTAAAGTGCATGGAAATTTTGTTTTAAATATGATGGCAAATTTACATTTCCAGAACATGGCAAATTTAACTATGTAGCACGGCAAGTATACTTGCATAGCCATGGCAGTTTTTTTATTTATTTGCCATGGCAAAAGTACTCCATTTTTTGCCATGGCAATTGTTTACTCCATTTTTGTCATGGCAAATTTAACTTCATTTTTTGCCATGGAAAAAATACTTTTATTTTGCACATGGCAAATTTTAGTTTTAGTTGCCATTGGAAATTTTATTTTTAGTTGCCATGGCAAATTTATTGTAAAGAGCATGGAAAATTAATTTAAATATTATGGCAAATTTACATTTGTAGAACATGGCAAGTTTTACTATGTAGCATCTTAAATATATTTGTGTATCCATGATATTTTTTAATTTATTTTCCATGGCAAAAGTACTACATTTTTGCCATGGCAAAAATTAACTTTTGCCATGACAAATTTAACTCCATTTTATGCCATGGCAAACTTCTTTAGTTAACATGTTCAAAAACATGCAAACTTGCTATGGCAAAGTTATAGATGTTCAAAACATGGCAATCTTTGCCATGGCAACATAAGATGTTAAAAAAATATGGCAAATTTGCCATTGCATTTTAAAATGTTCAAAAACATGGCAAACTTTAATATGTGCAAAAACATGGTAATTTCTTTTAATTAAGTTTTGTCCAAAAACATGACAAACTTCTTTTAATTAACATGTTCACAAACATGCAAACTTGCCATGGCAACTAAATATGTTCAGAAAAATGCCAACGTTGTAGATCTTAAAATATTCGTAAACTTACCATGGCAAATTTAAGATGTGCAAAAACATGGCAAAATTCTTTTTTAATTAAGTTTGTACAAAAACATGGCAAACATGCAAACTTTCTTTAACTAAGATGTTCAAAAAACATGGCAACTTGCTATGGCAACTAAAGATACTCAAAAACATGGCAACCTAAGATGTTCAAAAACATGGCAAACTTGCCATGGAAACTAAAATGAGTATTGTTGATAGAAGTTTTTTTTCCATGGCAACTAAATGCATTTTTTGCCATGGTTAGTTGTGTCTTTTTGCCATGTCCATCCGAAGAATGTTTGTCATGGCCATTGCACTTTAGATTCAGAACACGACGAGTTTGTTCTTTTCAAATTTCTTTTTGCCATGGCAAAAAGTTTTGATCCTTTGAAGTTTGTTTTGCCATGGATATTACATGTACGATATCATCACAACTTAAGATGTTTTCTCCATTCTTTTTCCGAAAATTTTCTATGTTTCTGGAGAGAACTTCTTTCACCATATCACTTCATGGCAACTTTTCATTTTTTTTATAAACATCATACTGATGGCAATTTTTCGTACAGTTGAGATGCAGATTGCCATGACTTCTTCCTTTTTTTGAGCCATTTTTTAAAACATAAACTTGAACACGGTAATTTTTTTCATAGAATTGCAAAAGTCCGTGGCAATTTTGTTGTGCACAGAAAAACTGGGCCTTTTACTAGTCATAACTTTGCCTAAAAAAAAGTAGTCATAACTTAATATGGGCTTTATTTATTTTTTGTTTTGCTTTTCATAGGAAAAGGCCTGAAGGCCCGGTGGGTGGGGCGTTCGCTCTGGGGCGATCTCCTCCCGTACGAGTTGTCGTTCGATCCATGCTCCCTCCCATCCCGAACAAAACATTCGGTCTGGGGTGCTCCCAGACCGAACGGTCGGGAGTTATCGACGTCCAAGAAATATAAGATCGTAATATACGTTACGATCTTATATTTCTTTACAAAGGGAGTATCTCTTGCCAGGAACTAGTTCCTCTGGTGCCAAGACAAAATCCTGAAGGCGAAAGTATATATCATGCATGGGAAGAAAACAAATTGTACATGAAAACAATTTGACGTTGAGCTCAGTATCCTCCAAGACGCAAACTGGTCAATTTCCACCATCAAACTTTGGTGCCTGCTTGCGATGAAACTCAAACCCTCGAGAGCAAAGCAGAGTCAAGAACGCAGGAAGCAGGGCAGAGCCAGAAAGGAGGAATTGAGCTGCTGCTACGGCCCGTTTTCCATGTCACCGCTGAAAAATTCAATATAGGCAGCCTAGGTGGCAGTAGCCTTTTCATTTAGCAAAAAATCAACAAGGTGAAGTGATTCTTCAGACCTTTCTTTCACGCTCTATTTACGGCTCGAGGCAGGAATATAATCTAGTTTTGGATATTGTTAGTTAGATATACTGCCAGATGTGTGCACGTACGCTTGGTGATTCGAGTGCGTGGTGGCACATATTCGTGTTATCGTATCCTCCTGCTTATTCATTCACTCGTACTGTGGCGCACCGACGGGGTGCAATGCGATCGATGGATGCGATGCGAGCCATAAGAATCCTCATGGATATTATATATGCATGTTCCGGGCCGGCTGAGTCGACCTTGATCCATTCCAGCGGGGCAGATGAGAAATGCTCGCCGGGCCGAAAGGTGAACCGTGTGGCCAACCCAGATTCGAGGAACTTTCTCCTGGTTTATGCTATAGATTTATTAAAACACAAGTGCGTAATGGAGAAAAGAAAGTAGGTTTGGAAAAGATACCTTTTTTTTAACATGTCTGGAAAAGATACATGACTAGGAGATAAACCTTTATGTTCGATATATTTTCCATAGATTGTATAATGTTAATACAAGTTTTAACATTACTGAAGTTCAAAGGGTTTCTCTTTCCCTCTTCTGTCTATGGCGGCTAGGGCGCTTATCCCCTCCAAACTTCATCGGCGAGCCTGTAGATCCACCTCTCCTTCACCTGCCGCTTAGTTTCACCTCTTGCTGTCATGCAACAGAAGGAATGGATGCTCTGCAAAAGATGAGCGTTCTGAGCAATATAAAATGAGCTTATGCTTATCTCGTCGTTGCTAAATTTGATGCTTTGCTTAATTTAGCTCAGTGTTGTGCTTACCGTGAGAGAATCCTCAGTATATATACAACGTTGCTCAGTTAATTGGAGTATATTGTGTCATATCGCACACGTTTTTGTCGGAGTTATAGAATATACGTATAGCTGGAGGTAGGTGCACTGCTTCAAAGAGCTCAGTGTGTTGAGTAGAGAAGTTAGCTGTATGTTGAGGTAGATGCAGTGAGCTCAGTATGTTGAGGTAGATGAGCGCTGATGTGGCACACCGTATATATTTTATATATAGCACCTCTTGGCAAGAGCTATGGTTCCCTTCGTGCCAAGGCAAAATCCTCATGCATGGTGTTAGCGTCCCTGACAGGGGCGCCCCGCAGGACAGCAACACCGCCAAGACACAAGCCGCGCCACGCGCGGCCCGAGTCCGGAAGCCCAACTGCAGGACCTGCGGCCCAGAGTGGTCCAAGTGAAGCCCACCGCACCGATATGAAAGGAGACGGCAACGCCAGGGTTCGGTATCCAGTGGATCACGGCAACGGCGGCTCGGCTCATTCCCCTTCCCCCTCGTCACGAACCCTAGCCTCCATTCTTGTATTTCTCCTGTAATCGCCACTAAATTGTGTACCTGAGAGTGCTGCCACTATAATTCGAGCTAGTTCCTACCCATAGCCTATCATCTGGTATCAGAGACCAGTAAAATTCCTCGGCCGCTCCATTCTGGCGCAGCTAATCGAGACCAGAGGCCTCCGGCAAGCGCGTACGCAATTGGTAGCCATGGATTCGGCGATCGAAGCCTTCCTCGACCGCCTCGACAACACCCTCAAGGCCCAGAACAAGGCCATCGCGGAGATCCAAGTCTCCACCGCCAAGATCGACGATCTGGTTCACTGGTCCAGATCTGGAGAAGCGGGTGGCCGATCTCGGCGACGCGGTGGCGGCGCTCCAGATGGCGCAGCCACTCGTAGGCAGGACGGGCGAAGAGCATCAAGGGGTGGTTCAGAAGCAAGGCCCTTCTGCGACGACCGGCGTCCTTCCGGGGGCCGGTGGCGGCGCGGGCAACGAGCTTCAAGGGCCAAGCGGCCACGGCGTGTTCAACTTGCCACAGGGGAACGTGGCGGCGTCCTTCCAGACGCCGCCACCACCCCCGGCAATAGGTCCGTCGTCCTCTCTGACCACGTCTTCGTCCTCTCTGTCGCCGTTTGCACATGCGAGTCAACTGCTAGCAGGTTTAGGGCAGTCCCACCCGTCCATCGCCTTCCCACAGTTCACGGGTGACAACCCAAGCTTGTGGAAGACGATGTGCGAACAGTACTTTCAAATGTTCGGCATATTACCGTCGTTCTGGGTTCCCATGGCGGCTCTGAACTTCTCTGGCTCAGCTGCCGTATGGCTGCAGTCGGTGCAAAAGCGTTTGTCAGAGTTTGATTGGGAGCAGTTTTCTGCCCTGCTGTGCACACGTTTTGGTCGCGATAGACATCAAACGCTGATCAGACAGTTCTATTATGTTCGACAAACATCATCAGTGGCGCATTACATTGAGCAATTCGAGTTGATTATCAATCATTTAGCTTCCTACTCTGACACGATTCATCCGTTTATTTTCTGACTCGTTTTGTCGAGGGATTACGGAAGGACATCAGGGCGGTGGTCCTGGTTCAGGGACCATCGGACTTGGACACGGCATGCGCGCTGGCGCTGCTACAAGAAGAGGTGATGGAAGGATCGTTTGGCTCGCTACCTCGACCACCCGAGCAGGCGCCAAGACAGGGCACACCACTGCCCCTGCCTCCTCCACCGGCGCGAGCGGTACCATCAGCGCCCGCGGTAGATCGCCGCGGTACGGACGCCGCCCGCGCCGATCAGTCCAAGCTCAAGACTCTTCGTGACTACCGGCGCGCCCACGGACTGTGTTTCAAGTGCGGCGAACGGTGGGGGCACGACCACGTGTGCCCCACTACGGTGCAGCTGCATGTTGTCGAGGAACTCCTCGATATGTTCGGCCTCGACAACGGCATCGACACACAGATCGCAGAGGAGGGCGCCAGCGAGGTGGCAATGGCGATTTCCCTCTCAGCGGTGACAGGAGGGGTCTCGGCCAAGGCGTTTCAGCTTAGAGCGTGGCTACAAGGAAGAGAAGTGCTCATGCTGGTGGACTCGGGCAGCTCAAACTCCTTCGTCAATGAGCAACTAGCAGCGCAACTGAAGGGCGTGCACCCCCTACCCAAGCCAGGCCGCGTCCGTGTGGCAAACGGCGGCGAGCTGCTGTGTACACAAGTCGCCACCGCGTGTGCCTGGTACGCCCAGGGCCACGAATTCTACACAGATCTGAAGGTGCTTGCTCTGGGCACCTATGACGTCATCCTGGGCATGGACTGGCTCGAGGAGCATAGCCCAATGACGGTCGACTGGCGCGCTCGCTTCCTGGAAATACCTACTCCAGCGGGGCCGCTCCGACTCATGGGTCACGACGCAGCTTTGACTAGTTGCCAAGAGATCAACAGCATACAGCTCCAGAGCCTGTGCAACAAGGGCGCGATCACTCATGTCGTTCACCTGTGCGTGGTCGCACCACAGGCAGAAGAGCTCGAACCAACTCCGTCGTGCATCCAGAGTGTGGTTGACCAGTTTCCGGAGTTGTTCGAGGAGCCAGTGGGTTTACCTCCTCGGCGAGCGTGCGACCACCGCATTCCACTTATTCCGGGGGCACAACCAGTCAACGTCAGACAGTACAGATACAAGCCAGCCCAGAAAATAGAGATCGAAGCACAAGTTGAAGCTCTGCTCCGCTCGGGAGTTATACAACGCAGCAACAGTCCATTCTCATCACCTGTCATCCTGGTTAAGAAGAAGGACGGTACTTGGCGGCTTTGCATCGACTACAGGCAACTGAATGCCATCACAGTTCCCAGTAAGTATCCTGTCCCAGTCATTGAAGAGCTGCTCGACGAGCTGCATGGGGCAGCATGGTTCTCCAAGCTGGACCTCCGCGCGGGCTATCATCAAATACGCCTCGCGCCAGGGGAGGAGCACAAGACAGCCTTCTCCACGCACCAGGGCCACTTCGAGTTCCGCGTGGTGTCGTTCGGCCTCACCGGCGCACCACCCACATTCCTGGGTGCAATCCACGGCACGCTCAAACCAGTGGTCAGAGTCTGCGTGATATACTTCTTTGATGATATCCTCATCTTCAGCGCTACGCTGGAAGAGCACGTGACACACGTCAGACAGGTGCTGGAACTCCTTCGCAAAGATCAGTGGAAAGTGAAGCGTAGCAAGTGTGCCTTTGGACAAAGCAAAATAGCATACCTGGGGCATGTCATCAGCGCACAAGGTGTGGCGACCGATCCGACCAAGATTGCAGCAGTAGCCAACTGGTCTGTCCCCCGGGACGTCAAAGGTGTGCGTATTTTTTTGGGACTGGCAGGGTATTATCGCCGATTCGTCCGTAACTTCGGGATCATCGCCAAACCTCTGTTCCACCTACTGAAGAAAGGCGTTCCCTTCTTGTGGACATCAACAACTGAAACAGCCTTTCAGGTTCTGAAACAGCACTTGACAACAGCACCTGTCCTCGCTCTGCCCAATTTCGAACAGCCGTTCACAGTGGAAACTGACGCAAGTGATAAGGGCATAGGAGCAATTCTGCAACAGAAGGGGCACCCAATAGCGTTCATGAGCAAGGCACTCAGTCCATGATACCAAGGATTGTCGACATATGAAAAAGAGTACCTCGCAATCATCGTGGCCGTGCACCAATGGCGTCCGTACCTGCAGCATGCGGAGTTCGACATCTACACGGACCAAAAGAGCTTGACACACCTGGAAGAACAAAGGCTCACCACTCCGTGGCAGCAGAAAGCATTTGCAAAACTTCTGGGGCTGAGATACATAATCAGGTACAAGAAAGGAGCAGAGAACAACGGAGCAGATGCGCTGTCTCGAGCTAATCCAACAATGACGCTGTCAACGGTCTCCTCCTGCCAACCCAGGTGGCTGGAAGATGTTGTTAGCAGCTACAACAACAACCCACACGCACAGAAGCTGCTGGAGCAGTTGGCGGTGCGAGAAGATCCCAAGGGCAGGTTCCAGTTGCAGCAGGGCATACTGCGTTTCAGAGGAAGGATCTGGCTAGGAGGAGGGACTCAAATACAGCAGCAGATCATGAGAGCCTTCCATGACAGCCCAATGGGCGGACACTCAGGCTTTCCCGTCACATATCGGCGCGTTCGTCGCCTCTTTGCGTGGCCCAAGATGAAGGAACAGATCAAGAACTATGTGCAATGCTGCCCAGTCTGCCAACAAGCAAAGCCGGACCGCGCAGCATCCCCAGGACTGCTAGCCCCCCTTCCAGTCCCAACTCAGCCCTGGGAAATGATCTCCATGGACTTCGTGGACGGATTACCGCAATCGAGGAGGTTCAATTGCCTGCTCGTGATCGTCGACAAGCGCACCAAGTTCAGCTACTTCTTGCCGCTGGCACACCCATATACAGCAGCATCAGTGGCACAGCTGTACATGCAACAAGTGTACAAGATCCACGGCCTCCCAGGGGCTATCGTGTCAGACCGCGACCCGGTTTTCACAAGCCATTTCTGGCAGGAGCTGTTCAAGTCAGCAGGCACCCAGCTGCGCCTCAGCACGGCCAATCACCCGCAAACAGACGGACAGATGGAACGAGTCAACCAGCGTGTCGAGACGTTCCTGCGATGCTTCACTCAAGCGTGTCCACGACGCTGGAGCTTCTGGATCCCCTTAGCCCAGTTTTGGTACAACAATGCTTATCATTCAGCGATTGGAATGACCCCCTTCAAAGCAATGTTTGGCTATGAACCTAAGCATTGGGGCATCTCAGCTGCAAACACCACATCGGTACCGGCGCTGAACTCATGGATCGAGGAGAGGGACACAGTTCAAGAACTGCTGCAACAACACCTGAACAGAGCTCGTCAACTAATGAAGAACCAAGCAGACAAGAAAAGATCGTTCAGATCATTCAAACCAGGGGACCAGGTATACCTGAAACTCCAACCGTATATCCAGACTTCGGTGGCGCCAAGAGCAAACCACAAGCTATCCTACAAGTTCTACAGACCATTTACAATCCTGGACAAGATCAATGAGGTGGCCTACAAGTTGCAACTTCCTGCCAATGCAACAATCCACCCGGTTTTCCACGTCTCACTGCTTCGTCGAGCTCTGAACCCGGGTATGACTGCAGAGCCTTGTCTTCCTCACTGTGCTGATGAACTTGCAGTCCCTGTAGCCATACTACAGACGCGGTGGAAACAAAAGAAGGGCAAGATGTGCGAACAGGTCCAAGTGCGCTGGTCCAACTCCGACGCGCTAGGATCAACATGGGAGGACAAGGCGAGTCTACAGGCAAGGTTTCCCTTTGCAGAGGCTTGGGGACAAGCCTCGTCTCAAGAAGTGGGGGATGTTAGCGTCCCTGACAGGGGCGCCCCGCAGGACAGCGACACCGCCAAGACACAAGCCGCGCCACGCGCGGCCCAAGTCCGGAAGCCCAACTGTAGGACCTGCGGCCCAGAGTGGTCCAAGGTGAAGCCCACCGCACCGATATGAAAGGAGACGGCAACGCCAGGGTTCGGTATCCAGTGGATCACGGCAACGGCGGCTCGGCTCATTCCCCTTCCCCCTCGTCACGAACCCTAGCCTCCATTCTTGTATTTCTCCTGTAATCGCCACTAAATTGTGTACCTGAGAGTGCTGCCACTATAATTCGAGCTAGTTCCTACCCATAGCCTATCACATGGGAGCAAATTTGATGGTGAGCTACTGAGCTTAGTATTGATGGTGAGCTGCACGTCGGTGGCCAGCTCGTGCCGCTCCTCCGTCAGGCCGGCGTCGTCCGGCTCTGAAGTGTCAAGGGGCATGTGATCGCAGCCTCGAAGTCGAGCTAAGCTTGTGATCATGTAGTGCGTGCACTGCAGTGCTGCTACATAATTTTGGAAAGGTCATCAAACATATTAACGGTCATGATCTTTCAGTTGCACCTTTATTATTTCTAGAGAAAACTTCACAAAGCGAATTGGCTACAACTCGAAGTCTTTGCATGGAAGAGAATTTACATATTCTGCTCACTCTGTACTAATCTATATCTATCTATATACTCCCTCCGTTCCTTTATATAAGTCTTTTTAGGGATTTCAATATGGACTACATGCAGATGTATATAGATGTAGTTTAGAGTGTAGATTCACACATTTTGTTCCGTATGTAGTCCATATTGGAATCTCTACAAATGCTTGTTTTAGTAACGAAGGGGGTACCTAATCTTCTATTCTTAAATAGCTGCATCCCACTACCTATTTTTCCTCCTCATGCAAACCATGCCACATCATCAAGTCATGCATGTGGTCATAAGTACTTATTTTTCCTCTTCATGTAACCATGCCACATCATGCAAGTCATGCATGTGGTCATAATTTATAATGTGTGCACTAATCTACCCATAGTTTCACTAATTTTTGTGTGGGCATAATTGTTATATACATTGGACGCATAGTGCAACAATATGTAGATCATGTTACAATATTTTGTGTAAAATGGCACCCCGTTTACTTCAATCCAATAGTTTCTATTTTTGTCAAATGCTTCATATGATTTATTGTTTCTAAAATATAAACCGAGAGCAATCCTATATTTCTTTCTGCAATAGTTTTAGTTTTTAGCACCTATTACGCATTTGTTTATCATGTTTTTCGCATCAATGCGTGGGGCATCGTCTAGTAATAAAGGGGCTATTGCTTCTAAAGATACGTCACGAAATTGCCTCAAATACTGTAAAATGTTACCCACTAATGCCACCTATAAGTGATAAAAAAAGTGTTTCACACAGAGGAATCCCCTGCCTGGGCCGGCCCATGCAGTAGGGACCTCCTATACTACGCTCTGCACGCTGGCAGAAGACACAGCCCGCCCGTTTGGGCCGGCCCATGTCCGGGCAGCCTGCTTTTTAAATTTCCTTTTTTTTGTTTTCGTTTTTCTACTTTAAATAATTTGGGACTTCAAATGTTTCAAAAAAAAATAAAAATGTCAATTTTAAACTAAAATATTTAATAAATCATAATTTTTTGTTGAATAAAAAAATGTTCATGATTTTATAAAAAACTATTGCTTATTCAAGCAATGTATGAAAATTTGAAACAAATGTTCAGGAAATAAAAAATGTCATGATTTTAAAATTTTCGTGTATTAAAAAATGTTAACGAAATTCAACAAAATTTCGCTAATTCTAAAAATGTTCATGAATAGAAAAATATCTTAAAATTACAAAATCTGTTTGTGACTTACAAAATAGTCTATTCATTCCAAAAATGATAATGCATTTCAAAAAATGTTTCTTAAATCAAAAAAAATGTTCATTACTTCCAAAAATTGTTCCACAAATTTCCAAAACAATGTTCGTCCATTCTCGTAATTTCGGCCGACTCAAGAAAATTGTTAAAAAATGTTCACGACTTTCGAAAAAATGTTTGCAAACAGTATAAAATGTTCTTGATTTTATAATTGTTCGAAAATTTGTAAAAGTATTAATGAATTTGAAAAATATTCACGATTTCAAAAAAATGTTCATGATTTCACGAAATTGAGAGTGATAGTGTATCTCGGTGATGCAGCAAAATATGATCATGGCCATTGAAGATTATGATTTGTTTTTCTTTCGTTCCTACGCATAGCCCGTTTGCTATAATAATAATAAAGGGGCTATTGTTTCTGACAGTTCGTCATAAGATTGCCCCAAAAGTTGTCAACAATTAACCCCCATATCACCTATAAGTGAGAAAAAATGGTTTGCAAGTCGCTCCACCGTATTTTAGTTTATCACTAGCCAACCCACCATGTCACCTACTGGCTAGAGTTTCACGCCTCCACCTGAGATATCCAGCTTTGATTCTAGCTTAGCCTATTTTTATTTCTATTTTTTATTAGGTATATTTAAAAAAAATCATATCTTTCAAATCCTAACTCGAAATCTAACATATTATATATGACAATTTCTCAAAAAAATGTGTAGATTTCAAATATGTTGTTATCATGCATGTTAATCATTCCTAAAATTAGGTTTAGAATGCAACCTTAATTAATACCTTCTTTATATGGGATATTTTGTAAATGCCTATTGTATATGTTCCCACACCATTTAAATTGAATACATGTGATAGTTTCATTAGTTTGAGACAAAAATAATGCTCTTATGCACAAGTTATCGTTGTGTACTAAAATGTACTTCTCTATTTTCATCATAATGCAATATTTGTTGGGCATCACTAAGGAGGAACGAGAACAAAAGTGTAAACAGATAGCGACAACTAGGTACATATTTTTGTTGTCTAATAAATTAGAAACACCTTAAGTACACTTCAAAAATCATCTCATCTTTATGTTTTTTGCGCAACACCACTTATCATGTTGTTTGTCGCGCAGCATCGTGAAAGATTTTAAGGGATTTGCTGATGTCGTCGGATGTGTGTATGAGGGACGATTTTTTTTCTCCCGGTGCAACGCATGAGCATATTTGCTAATCAAAACATATGTGTGGATACTATGCTCATTCTGGTCCATGATGCTACTTGATTATAAGCGCTTCTTTTATGAGCTTTTATCTTACCCAAATAATGTACTCCCTCCATCTGAAAATACTTGTGGGAGAACTGGATAAAAATGGATGTATCTGGAATTAAAATACATCTAGATGCATCCATCTTTAGTCATGCCGGTTTCTGTTGTGGCTTTGTTGTATGATTGTTTATTTTAGATGTACCAGTTTTTAGCATGTACCCTACGTCCCAAATTACTTGTCGCTAAAATGGATGGTCTAGCAATAAAATATGTCTAGATACATCCGTTTGAGCGACAAGTAATTTCAGAACATCTAGATTCATCCGTTGAGTGACAAGTAATTTTGGATGAAGGAAGTAGCACACTGTTACTTATTTGTTTCAGCCGGGCAAGATTTCATCTTGGTCGATTCACTTTCTGTTGATTGATCCCCTATGAAGTAATCGAACATGGCCTAATGATGTGGTTTAAGTTTGATCAATCCACACCTCTTGGTTTGATTTAGATAAGACCAACTAGACTACAATATTCAACACATGTTGGAAAAACTGAGAACAATGAGCATCTACAGGAGAGACGTGGAAATCTGTTGCGAGTTTGTAAAGACAGGCTGTTTTTGGGGTGCAGATGCAAATGTATCAAGGGGGCACCTGTAAATGATAAGTGAGTTGATCATGTCCCTTGCATGTAGATTGAACATACCACACAGTTTTAGAGCAGTGTATCATGTGATGAGCGGTATCACTGGATATTTTTCCTCGGAAATTGCTTAGGGGGTAAATAGACGAATGGATATCAGCGGAATAATTATGGATCCCTTCATACTAATAATCTCACCTCCCCCCTCCTAAATTTAACGGAGGTGGCCCCCTCCTCCCCTTTAGGCTTTGTTTGGTTTCACGGGATCCTTCGGGGATCCTCATCAAAAACCAGGGCGTCCAGCCCACAGGGCAAGTCAGCCCATGTAAGACCACCGAAGCATTTGGTTGCCCACTGGGATTCTGCATCACGATTCACGTCGTTTCCACGGGAAGGTTTTCCACGTCTTGAGGGGTTGGGGAGGAAAGCCTCGGCTCGCCCACCCTCACGACGCAACGCCTGCTGATTTCTCCGCCTAGTGACATGTTGCTTCCTACGCCTTCCTCCAGCGACAATCCTCTGTTGTGGCTGTCATCCTTCCCGTTCCCCCCAAGATTCGATCAGCCTCAAATCTCATGTCCCGTCCAGCAGCGATGAGCGTCTTCCTACTCCTTCGACCAAGGTAGCCTCTCCTCCTCCCTCCTCCCCTGCGTCCAAATAGCAACATAGCTTTTTCCATGGTTTGTACAAGGATCTCACGTGAGCAGGGAGATCCCCACTTGGGGGTTTATTGCCCAGCCTTTTCCGTCCACAACAACCAAATGAGCCTTTAATCTCCATTAGAAATTGCCACATATCAAGGCCGCGATTGAATTGAGTATAATTTAATACATGTGTATAATTTTACAAGTGTATCTGTGACGCCCCCGATTTGACCGTACACTAATCATGCACGCAAATGTGTACGATCACGATCAGGGACTCACGGGAAGATATCACAACACAACTCTAAAACATAAATAAGTCATACAAGCATCATAATACAAGCCAGGGGCCTCGAGGGCTCGAATACAAGTGCTCGATCATAGACGAGTCAGCGGAAGCAACAATATCTGAGTACAGACATAAGTTAAACAAGTTTGCCTTAAGAAGGCTAGCACAAAAGTAGCAACGATCGAAAAGGCAAGGCCTCCTGCCTGGGACCTCCTAACTACTCCTCGAAGCCGAACTCCATGTAGAATCATCCTCGAAATCTCTAGCTCCTGGACTCCAGCATCTGGTTGCGACAATCAGGTATAGAAAGGGGAAAAGAGGGAGAAAAGCAACCGTGAGTACTCATCCAAAGTACTCGCAAGCAAGGAGGTACACTACATATGCATGGGTATATGTGTAAAGGGGCATATCAGTGGACTGAACTGCAGAATGCCAGAATAAGAGGGGGATAGCTAATCCTGTCGAAGACTACGCTTCTGGCCATCTCCATCTTGCAGCATGTAGAAGAGAGTAGATTGAAGTCCTCTAGGTAGCATCGCATAACATAATCCTACCCGGCGATCCCCTCCTCGTCGCCCTGTTAGAGAGCGATCACCGGGTTGTATCTGGCACTTGGAAGGGTGTATTTTATTAAGTATCCAGTTCTAGTTGTCATAAGGTCAAGGTACAACTCCGGGTCGTCCTTTTACCGAGGGACACGGCTATTCGAATAGATAAACTTCCCTGCAGGGGTGCACCACATAACCCAACACGCTCGATCCCATTTGGCCGGACACACTTTTCTGGGTCATGCCCGGCCTCGGAAGATCAACACGTCGCAGCCCCACCTAGGCTCAACTGAGAGGTCAACACGCCGGTCTAAATCCTATGCGCGCAGGGGTCTGGGCCCATCGCCCATTGCACACCTGCACGTTGCGAGGGCGGCCGGAAGCAGACCTAGCCTAGTGGCGTTCCAGTCCAATCCGGCGCGCGCCGCTCCGTCGCTGACGTCAAAAAGAGCTTCGGCTGATACCACGACGCCGGGATACCCATAACTACTCCCGCGTAGATGGCTAGTGCGTATAGACCAAATGGCCAGACTCAGATCAAATACCAAGATCTCGTTAAGCGTGTTAAGTAACCGCGAACGTCGACCAGGGCCAGGCCCACCTCTCACCTAGGCGGTCTCAACCTGCCCTGTCGCTCCGCCACAAAGATCCACTTGCGGGTACTCCTACGAGCCGACCCGACTTTATTTACCACATGTGTCATGTATAGAGTATATAAGTATATACCCGTGATCACCGCCCAGGTGATCACGGCCCGATAGTATAGCACAACAGACGGACAAGAATGTAGGGCCACTGATGGAAAACTAGCATCCTATACTAAGCATGTAGGATTGCAGGTAAAGGTAACAACAGTAGTAGCAAGGATAGGCTATGCATCAGGATAGGATATCGGAAAACAGTAACATGCTACACTACTCTAATGCAAGCAGTATAGAGAAGAATAGGCGATATCTGGTGATCAAGGGGGGGCTTGCCTGGTTGCTCTGGCAAGTAGGAGGGGTCATCAACTCCGTAGTCGAACTGGGCAGCAGCAGTGTCGGTCTCGTAGTCTACCGGAGAGAAGAGGGGGGAAGAAACAGTAAATACAAAGCAAACATAAGCATGACGATGCGTGACATGACAATGAGCGGTGCTAGGTGTGTCCTAACGCGGCAGTAGGTGGTACCGGCGAAGGGGGGAACATCCGGGAAAGTATTCCTGATGTTTCGCATTTTCGGACAGATGAAACGGAGGGGGAAAGTTGCGTGTTCGATAGGTTAGGGAGGTGTGGTGGACGAACGGGCTACGTATTCGGATTCGTCTCGTCGTTCTGCGCAACTTTCATGTAGAAAGTATTTTCATCTGAGCTACGGTTTATTTTATATGATTTTCTAAAGTTTTAAATCATTTTAGAATTTATTTAACTTATTTAATTCAACATTATCCAGAACAGTGCCTGCTGATGTCATCATGACGTCAGCAGTCAACAGGGCGTTGACTAGGTCAAACTGACGTGCGGGACCCACCTGTCATTGACTGATTAATTAATTAACTAACAGTTTAATTAGTTTAGTTATTAGATTAGTTTAATTAATCAAAAATTAATTAGGTTAATTAATTCTTTAATTAATTAAATATTTTTAATATATTATTATTATTATTTATATTTATTTATTTATTTAATTCCCTTTTTTCTTTTTTTTAAACGTTCAGGGGGCTGGGACCCTACTGCCAGTGGCCCAGGAGGCCACTGGAACGGGTGCTAGCGGGCGAACCCGACGGGCGCGGGCAAGGTGCTGCCCGCCAGGACGCGGGGTGAGGCCGTGGCCCGGTCATGACCAGCGGCCACAGCCGGGGCTCCGGCGCGGCGGAGGCAGCCCCAGGAGGAGGGCCGCGGCCAAGTGCAGAGGAGGGGGCGCGCTTGCGGGGGAGCAGGGAAGGCGACGGAGCCGAGGGCGCCGGCGACGGGGCGAGCGGCGAGTGATCTGCGCGAAGGCGAGGGATAGCATAGCGGCGGAGGCGGCCACGGTGGGCACGCGCAGGGCGGGGCGTGTGCGAGGCGAGGCCACGGTTCAGCGAGGCGAGAGGGGAGAGGAGGTCGGGCCTCACCGCGCGCGTAGGGAAGTGGCAGTGGGGCGTGACGAGGAGGACGGGGACGTCACGGTGGAGGGGAAGAAGGCCGGCGAGGTGGAGGAAGCAGGCCGGTGATGGAGCTCCGGCGACTGGCGGCGGCGGCGTCGACGTGCAGGAGGTGGCGAGGCGTCGGCGTTAGTAGGCGTCGGGTCGACGAGGGAGGAGCTGCGAGGAGGCCGGGAGGGGCGGCGATTGGCGCGGAAATAGTCCGGCGAGGGGGTCCGAGAGGCGATGGGGTTCGGCGTCGATAGGCGCAGGTGGCGGCGGGACGCGCCGGGCGGCGGCGTCGCGACGTCGGGAGTGAGCGATGTGCGCCTGCGTCGTGGAAGGCGGCGGCGCTAAGGGAGAGCGAGGGGAAGGGAGGTCGGGCGTGGAGGCGCCTGGCGGCGGGGGGAGGCGCCAGGGGCGCGATCCAGATGTGGATCGTGAGGGGGAACGGGGACCGTGGGGAACGAGGTGGGAGTGGGGGTAGCAGTTAGGGTTTGGTCGGGGGAGCCGGGCCATATAGGCCAGGGAGGGGTGCGGGGAGTGGGCCGGCTGGGCCGACTGGCTCCTTCGGCCAACTGGGCCAAGGCCCAGTCAGAGGGGGGCTTCTTTTATTTCTTTAGCTTTGTTTTCTGTTTTCTTTTCTTTATATATTTTCTTTTCTATTTTATTCTTTTAATTACTGTTTTATAAAATATAAATACAACTCCTAAATTAATATTATAATTTATTCTACTGCCCCAAAAAGTTTGACACTTAATTAAAATAGTTTGCATTATTATTATTTTTAAAAGACATTTAATTAATTGTCATAGCTGTTGTTTTAATTACTTTAGAGCCTTTAAACATTTTATTAAAGTGTGGTTTCTCCACAATAATTACCTATGCATTATTTGACAACACCCCAACGGTTTAGTTTCAATATTTGAAAATCTTTACCGTTTGATTTTATTAAGTTTGAATTTCAAATCGATTTTGAACTAACACGAGATTAACAACAATAATCGTGGTGACGTGACATCATTAACGTGAGATTAATGTAGCCTAATTATCCGGGCGTCACAGTATCTTACCGGATTAGACTGATTTCCGGCCGGAAACAATAAGACGTCTAGGGGCGTGTATCCTTTACCTGTATCTAAAGGAAACACGATAATCCAAGCGCGACCTAAATTGCGTAGAAACCGTAAAATGGGATTTGTTGCTGTAGCATTACTTGGAGGAAATCGCTTGAGGCCTTGGTTTTGTTTCACTCTTTTTTTTAATCAAATAAAATATGATTTGGCAGTTCTCGTGTTAACATTAAAAAAAAAAGTTTTGACTAGTGTTATTTTGCTCCCCCGTAGTATTCTGCTCGCTCCCACCGACACCCCCTCCCCCAGAAAAATTCCCCAAATTTGGCCGGCCAAAATCATGGACGGAGATCGACGGACGCCGGCGGCCGCGGCCGCCGCCGCATCGGCGGCATCGGTCCTTGACGACGACAACCTCCTCCGCGAGATCCTCCTCTGCGTCGCCTTCCCCACCTGCCTCGTCAACGCCGCTCTCGTCTGCAAGCGGTGGCTCCTCCACGCCTCCAGCCCGGCCTTCCTCCGCCGCTTCCGCGAGTGCAACCCGCCCCGCCTCCTCGGCGCCTGCGTCGGCTACCCCGGCAGGTATCGCTTCGTGCCTCTCCCGCGGCAGCCCCCGGAGCTCGCCGCCCCCATACGCCGCGCGACCTCCTGCTGCGACGCCGCCTTCGCCCGCAGATGCCCGCGAATCAAGCACTGCCGGAGCGGCCGCCTCATCATCGAGGTCTTCCGCGACGGCAGCTTCAATCACCCCCTTGTGGTGCCGGTTCTCGCCGGGGAGTCTTCAACCGTCCTCCCACCAACCCTGCTGTCCCACGCCCACCGTAACTACTGGGAGAGGCGCACTCAATTCACTGAGATGTTCCTACCCGAGGATGGGGGCCGCGACGGCATATCGTTGGTGAATCTGTGGAAGGACCGGCAAAAAGTGTATGCGGAGGTGTGCATCCTCAGATCTGGCCGATGGTGCGTCCCTGACATGGAATCAGAGATAGAGCCCCCAGATGGCACAGTCTTCCTTGAAATGCTACCACCCGTCCATGGCAAAGTCTTCATGGTGACCAACTCTGGGCACACCGTGGGTCTAGATTTGGCCGCGGGGAGCCTTTTCACCCTAGAGCTACCAGTTGGAGTGCGGAGCAACTATATGCTCTCATGTGCAGAGGATTCAGGGATCTATCTTGTCAGCGCAGACGGGTTTCAGCTCAGTGTGTGGCTCCATCGGATGTCGGGCGATGACAATGATGCAGGCTGGCTGCTGCTGGACACATTTTGTGTCCGTGAGGGTCAGGCATGCACGCCCCGTGCAGAGGACAGTTGGGTTCCTCCTCGCAATGTTTGTCTTGATGTTGTTGCGGTCGGGGACAATGCCGACTTTGTGTTCTTGGATCATCCAGCAAGTGGCACTCTCTTTTATGTTCATCTGAGGAGCAGGGTGGTTGAGAAGGTCTATCAGAGGGGGGCAGATGAATGTGGGTATAAACGTGCGGCTGCTGGCCATGTGCGTGTCTCTCCTGTTATGATGATCTGGCCACCTATCTTCCCAGCGCGGAACGTGAGACGTGAAGAATGATCCCCCTGTGTTTGATCGTTGTACTATCTAAACTGAGTATGAGGTCTGTAATAGAGAGGTATGTACTTTGAGTTATTTCTCTTCCTAGATCAGCAGATATTGCAGTCATGTAAGTTGGGTCTTACGAACCTATGTTCATTTCAGTAAAAAAAACTGAAGTTCTCAGAGGTATATTGCAATATATTTAGTAAGACTGCACTGATCTTCTAAGCTGACAGTAGTTTGTATAAGATATTCCATATATGAGGACTTTCTGGTAATGATCGGTTGCGTAGAAGAACTTTAAATGGTGGCCAAATAAAAATGACAAGCAGCAACTGGAAGACAAATAACTGAAAATACAGCTCTTGTCAAGGAAGTTTCTTTTGTGTTCTCGGCAAGGTGGCTTAGACGGTAAGACAAGGTATGAATGTGCTGTGATGTCCATTTTTATTCACATTAAAACTGACTTCTGTTTTCCATTTTCTATGTCCACAAAGCTATAATCCACCAATCATCACTAGTTCACTACTATGATAGATGCCATTGAATGAAGTTTTATCCCAATGTCATGCTGGTAAAAATGTGGCGTGTGATGTCGACAAACTCCACAACAATGGTATTCCTCGTTACACGCACAAATGGCAAAAACAGTAAATTAGAGTGCATCCAATCCTAGCTTGTCAGGAACCTGATGAATCATCAACTGAAGCATTGATTTGATTAATACCACCATCCATTTTTCTACGTATGGTACTAATAACTAAAGTTCAGCCTATCTGGAATCCTGATTCTTCATTTTTACTCATTCGAGGCATCATTACAAGAGATATCAAAGATTAGCCAGGGTCCTGACCATAGCTAACTGTATGATTTTGCCCCCTCCCAAAAGCAAAGATTACAGGAGGTGCTCGAATTCATTAGATGGAGTTTTATCCCAAATTCGCAATGGTATCCAGAAAAGGAAAATGTGATGCATGATGTCCACAACTCCACACAATTGGTATTCCTTCTCACGTACAAATGGCAAAAAACAAGGAATTAGAGTGTATCTAAACCTACCTTATCTGGAATCTGATGAATCATCAGCTGAAGCATTGATTCAGTTGATACCACAAAAGTTCAGCCTATCTCGAATCTTTATTCTTCACACCATTTTTCTATATAAGATACTAACAACAAAAGTTCAGCCTGTCTCGAATCTTGATTCTTCTTCTTCTTTACTTATTCGAGACAATATTAAAAAAAAATTCAAAGATCAGCCACTACCCTGGCCATAGCTAACTGTATGATTTTGGCCCCTCCCAAAAGGTGGTAGCTAGAACTAAGTTTTGTTGCCATGTCTCCTTTGGTACAATGGCAAAATCACCATAGGAACAGTGCCATTTATATAATGAAACTCCATTAAAGAAAAAGGTACATGCTGAACTCAAGATTTTCTCGTTTGGTCTTTACAATCTTCAGTGGTTGGCTGGTTGCTTAATTAAAATCTGGTCTAGAAAGGATAAAAGAACAGTCAAACAGTTCTGGCCGCCTGTATTCCAGGCACGGAATGTAGGGCATGATCAAGAGGAATGATCCCTTCTGTGTTTGATCTTTGTAATATTACTAGTAAGATGCCCGTGCGTTGCACGGAGCACCAAAATGCATTGATCCATGAATAGTTTCATGTTGGGGCCACTCATGTGTAACAAATATTGATAGGCTTCTATTATTCATTCTGCTTACAAGTACCCTTGTGAATAGTAAATGCAGACAAATAGCAAAAAAAAAACTACCTTTTGCAAACAAACATGTTTGAGTGTTCAACCTGCATGCAAAACTTCATGAAAAGATAACACTCGTGGTGCTTTGAAAAGAAAATGCACAAAAAGTTTTTAAAAAAGCTTTCAGTATCAATTTTGTTTATTTTCTACTACCTCGATGAGTAATTTGGAACGGAGGGAGTAGAACACAGTGACGAGCCCTACCCCAACGGCGTTTTCTGCTGACCTTTTCTTGCCTCCCCTGCAGGTGGTGGTGTCCCATCCCACTAATCATAGATACATGCTCTGAGAGGCTACTATGTGAATTAGTACAGATTATTGTTTTAGAAACAGATGGTTAATATGCATCCAAAATTCTAAATACAGATGAGATTCTCTGCCAGCAGCACAATAGACACACAGTCCCTGAAATTCCTGTTTACTGAACCCATTCCTCTATTCCGAAAGGCTCCAAAAATAGTTCCTCAATAGATTACAAATACAACATTACAATGGCATGCGTGCATTTACACTTTTGCACAAGAATGTAATTAAAATAGATTAATCTATAGGATGTAATATAGAAGAATCTGGGCATAAAAACATTAAATAGATGGAGAGCACGTGTTGAAATCATGAGAAAGCAACCATGCACTGGTTATCCTTCTTAGACCACATATCAGATGGATATTATAATGTTGCACCCATTTCTACATGTCATTCTCAATTAGAACTTCTAGAGAGAAATCTTCTGCAAGTGGATGCTATAGAGACAATTTTGCCGCATGCCCTCCTTGCTCTATTGTCCTCACAACACTGTACAAAGATATTTTTTTCTAAAGAGAGATTATCTCAGTTTGCATTCAATCGAGTGACAACAGACGGCTACATACTTGAGTTGCAGTTTTCATGTATCCGTACAGTTTGTATCATGTATCCAGTGACAACTTCCAACTGGAAATGCACACTAAAATTGAATTGTACAGCTAATGGGCTTATTCTCTGCACACATCACATTTTCATGTATCCGTGCAAATTTAGACTCAAGTTGTAGCCTGAAAAAATAATCTTTGCTGGGATCTAGGCAGCTCCTGACCATTCACAAGGCGGAAGATTGAAACTACTTCTCCATATATATTTACAAAATGGCATGGCGTATATTATCTCTGCTAATGTCGATGTCAAGATCAAGGTCTGTGTTAGCAATAAAGATCCTTGAGATAAGGTCACGTCACTCTAGAGATATGTGAACATAGTCCGGAATCGAGTACTGAACACCCATTATTTTTCAGCAATTTGAGCTCAATACATACTTAGTTGTTTGGCTAGAACTACACCTTATGGAATTACTAAGCTGAACAACCGACAACATACCTGAATTGTCATTTGAAGTTCTTGGGATCTTCTGGATCCTCGAAAGGGTAGGCACCAACCAACATCACCGAAAGGGTTACCACACATCCACACATTGGGTATGCCCATTCAAAAAAAAATTATTAGTGCTCGAGCAGAAAACATAAGAGTATTGAAATGGTTACTCCTCATGATCATGCATCACTTATGGCAACGAATGTGGATGGAAGATTCAGAATGCAAGTAAAGCGTCTATGGCCGAGCAAAATGAATTAAGTTAGGAGTAGTAACCTCCATAGTCAACCCTGCAGCGGTAACTGCAACGCAACACCTTGCCGATTCCTACATTCCTTGCGATCGCCCATCTTTGTGTCACGATCATGCACCTCGCCCTTCTTGTCGCCACCTCATAATTTAGAATTAGTTGAACCCTACAATGCAAATTTCTTTGAGAAAATTCAGAAGTACAATTGCCCTACACACATCAAAATTGATGGGACGCTCTTATGCAGTAGTTTGCAATTACCATCAGACACATCAAGCTGCTCAAAGGTTACCATTAATCCTAACCAAAATTCTAACTTTGCATAAGTAAACCACCCAGCACAATTTTGCTAGACAAATAATTTCCACTACTCTTTAAAAGGTGGCAAGCTCCATCTGGTCAGTTCGAAATCATACAGGGAACTAAGTACTTGGTCGGTTTCTTTGTGACATGAAACATCAAGCCTCCTGACCATCACAGCATGCCCATGCAAGGAAGGAATAATTTATAGTTTTACTTCATAGCCAGAATGCACAATTTTTATGCACATGTAAATGTTTGAAGTATGAAGCAACCTTAATATGCATTGACAACCACATTGCAAAGATAATACTTTCTCGCAATTAAACTATCCTGCAAACCAGCCACTAAATCACCTCAGTATGAACACAAAAATGACCAAACAACATACTTATCAAGTGAAAGCAATGAACGACTCACGTTCAGGGCTGTAACATTTTCCAATATCGGTGAACTTTTCTAAAATTCAATGAACTTTTTTCAAATTGGATGAACTTTTTTTGAATTCGATGAAAGGTTTTCAATTTCGATGAACTTCCCAAAATTGATGAACTTTTTTTCTAGAACATGTGAACACTTTTGAATCCATGTTTTGATTTTTCATCATCCAAATTTGTTACCTACGTTTATTCTTTACTTCGGAAAATAAAGTGTTCACTAGTTAGAATCAATCAATCCAATAGCTGACACTAGTTAGCAAAAGAGTTCTCAAAAAAAAAAACAGCGAACGAACCAGTTTCTCGCTAAGGAGTCACGCACATGGCGTCCTAAAGAAAGGCCTAGAACGAACCAGCTTCAGACGCGCGAATGAAAACAGCGAATGAACCAGCGGTGATGGGCCAAATGAAATCAGGCCACAGAAGATCGCTGTAGGCGCCACGTCTCGCAACGGGCGCATACAGCGCTCAATAGGAGCTCCCATTTAAAGGACCGACGCTTTCGTTAGCCAGGGGTACCCCTAGCACGAACCCAACAGCCCGATGGCACGACCAGGCCTATTAATGGGCCTCCCCACTACCCCACGTCAGTTTAGTGGCATAAAGAAAAAAAAGACATAATAAGCCCAATTTTCTGCTCACTACCATCAAGTCTTGAAGCTGGACTGAACCAGATTATGAATATCATAAAATATTTTTTCATAATATGTATAATAAAATTGTCATCAAGTTAAAAAAATGGATCCATACTAGTTATGAAAACTTAAAAATGCCAGAATTTAAGAAAACATAGAAGAAACCCTGGCCAAAAAAAGTTTCAACATAAGGATACCCATGTTTATATAAACAAATTTGCCATGGTCCAAAGCAATTAGTTTGCCATGGTTTAAATTCATAAAGTTTGCCATGTTCCAAACAATATAAAATTTGCCATGATTTGAAGTAGGGATTTGCCATGATCCAAATAATGAATTTTCCCATGGTTTGATTTTTTATTTATTTTTGCATTCGATAAAAAGTCAATTTGCCATGTTGAAAAATAAAAAAATTCCATGATCTGAGGTATGAATTTTCCATTGTCCAAAAAAATTGTTATTGGTTAAAGCGATGGTCTAACCTACATCTTTTCCATAGGCAAAACAATAATTTTTCCATGAACAAAACCATTTGGGAACCTACGGGAGTCACTGGTGCTACCGCCGCATGACCTCGATGTGTCTGGGGGGTGTCGCTGTGAGTTGGTGGGTGGGGACGAGAAGAAGATAAGGTGAGGGGAATAAGCGAGTGGGCGACTGAGCGAGGGGAAGATGTGAAGGATTCTAAAATGTCACCGACAACAAGGCATAAAAATTTGCTCCGTGGTTCGTATTAATAATTCAACGATAGGAAGCACGTTCGTGATGAGATTCTAAAATTTTGATGTCAGATTTTAATGGATTCCATGATTTTAACAAGTTTAAAACATAATAATTTTGTGTAGTATAGCCTAGAAGAAAAAGGAAGGAAACGATCGATTCAGCTGGCCTATCGATTCTGCTCCTCTCCCACCGAAACCCTCCCCTCCGGAAAATCCCCAAAACTTTGGTTTGCCAAAAATCATGGACGGAGATCGACGGACGCCGGCGGCCGCGGCCGCATCGGCGGCATCGGTGCTTGACGACGACGAACTCCTCCGCGAGATCCTCCTCCGCCTCGGCTTCCCCACCTGCCTCGTCCGCGCCGCCCTCGTCTCCAAGCGGTGGCTCCACCACGCCTCCGACCCGGCCTTCCTCCGCCGCTTCCGCGACCGCAACCCGCCCCGCCTCCTCGGCTTCTGCCTCTGCTTCTCCGGCCGGTACCGGTTCGTGCCGTTCCCGCAGCCCCCGGAGCTCGCCGCTCCCATTCGCCGGGCGACCTCCTCCTGCACCGCCGCCTTCGCCCGCAGAATCCTGCCAATCAAGCACTGCCGGAACGGCCGCCTCATAATAGAGTTCTTCAACGACGGCAGATTCGATTACTCCCTGGCTCCGCTGCTCGCCGGGGAGCCCGTAGCCGTCCTCCCGACGACCCCGCTACCCCACCTTGACTGGGACACCACTCAAGGTAGATTGGTTCAGATGTTCCTGCCCGAGGATGGGGGTCGCAACGGCATCACCTTGCTGTATCTCTGGGCGGTCCGGCGAAAAGTGTACGCCGAGGTGTACGTCCTGGGATCCGGCGGATGGGGCGTCCCTGCCACCGCGACAGAGATAGAGCTCTCGTTTGACGCACACTTCCTTCAAATTCTACCACCCATCCATGGCAAGGTCTTCGTGATGACCGACTCTCGGTACGCCCTGGGTCTAGATTTGGCAGCAGCGAGCTTCTTCACCCTTGAGCTCCCAGTTGGAGTGCGCCACAATTACAAGCTCTCCTGTGCGGAGGATTCCAGGCTCTATCTTGTCAGTGCAGACGGGTTTCAGCTCAGTGTGTGGCTCCATCTGATGTCGGGCGACGGCAATGGTGCTGGCTGGCTGCTGGTTGACACATTTTGTGTCCGTGAGGCTGAGGCATGCGCACGTCTTGTAAGGGACCGTTGGATCCCTCCCAGTAATTATCTTGATGTTGCTGCGGTCGGGGACAATGCCGACTTTGTGTTCTTGGATCATACAGCAAGTGGCACTCTCTTTTATGTTCATCTGAGGAGCAGGGTAGTTGAGAAAGTCCATCAGAGGGTGCCAGAAAAATGCTATGTACCTCCCCAAATAGCTCTCTCTCCCATTGTGATGATCTGGCCGCCTGTTTTCCCTGCACGAGAGGTAGGACATGATCAAGAGGAATGACCCCCCTGTGTTTGATCTTTGTAATATCTTCACCGGGTATGACTTCTGTAATAGAGAGGTATGTTTCTGACTGTGCTAATGGAAATTGATGAAAAATCAAAATTATGCGGATGGGCTTGGTTGCATCTCGT
The DNA here is from genome assembly GCF_018294505.1 of Triticum aestivum. Classification (NCBI taxonomy): domain Eukaryota; kingdom Viridiplantae; phylum Streptophyta; class Magnoliopsida; order Poales; family Poaceae; genus Triticum; species Triticum aestivum. The sequence goes on from NC_057802.1 coordinate 563,895,476, forward strand.
CTGACTAATGTAATGTATGCTATTTCACCGTGCTGTTCCTCTCCTTAGTTTGAAATGTGTTTGCAATGTGTTGAAACAATGTGTGCAAGTCTATCTGCTATTACTGCATTGACGATTGTCTATCGGCACAGAGCCAAATATTTGATTATCTCATGTAGTACATAGATGATTGATTTCCAGTAATATTTTCATTCACCTCTGAATGTTATTAGTTTGTTACTTATGTACTGACATTATTGTCCTGTTTTATGTTGTCCACATGAAGGTTGTTCTTCTCATTCAACAGATCTGCAGCTATCAGTAATATAATGAGTTGTTGTTTTGTTTCCAGGCATGGTTCTTCCATCCCACCCTTATCTTCTCAAGGAAACACACATCCATATTCCTCATATGGTGGTGGATACCAGAGTGGTAGTACAACAAAGAAGATTGATATCCCAAATGGAAGGTATGCCACTTGGGAGTTTACTTGTTTGGTTTTTGCATTCTTGCAGTGTTGTTAAAATTATGTGGGTTTAATTATCAATTTTTTTATGTTACTGTATTTTTTGTCTCGTCGGATTTGTATTTCTCTACTTGACCTTCCTTTTCCATTGTTTGCTTGTGAAACTCTTCTCTTTAGTTATGACATACCCTATATTCTTGTCAAAATGTACATGTCCAAAACGTTATCTCAACGAGTTGTCTTGTAAACAAGGTGGTCATGGAGCAGCATCAGTATGGCTTTGACATGATTGTATACTTTATACAATTGTGTGCTTGCTTCTGAGATGTTCAGAGACGCACAACAAATCTGAAATTATATTTGTAATTTGCGCAGTCTCTTTGTTATTAGCTGCTATGCTCTGTGTAGTCTCTCTAATGAAGATACTAGAAATCTTTAAACAATCATAGTTAAATATTGGCAAATCCATACTTCCATTAGGAGGTTTATATACCCTATACGTCTTCACCACATGTCATACCGGTGCTTGTGGTGTTATCCATATATCGCAGGCTATACTGTCTATTGATCATTATCTTGACATAAGGCCAAATTAGTGTCAGTAACTAGTTCTGAGGGCTGCACACATCAATCCCAGAGGCAGATTTGTTACTACCTAATGTTAATATACTTGATGCTGATGGATGAAAGATAAAATTATGAACTGCTCCATCTGTTTTGGTATAAAAGTCTCATGTGTACCATTGTAGTATACCATTAAAATATAATACATACATCAAGGAACATGCCTGGTCTTATATCGAAACAGAAGGAACTGGTTTGTATTTGGATTATATGATTGGATTTCATGTACCTGGTCTTGTCCTGTCAAATTTTCCTTTGCTATTTCTATACATCTTTGGCCCACAATACCATTTCTCTTTTTCTAAAATTCAGGGTACTTCCAGAATTCATCTAAAGTTTCCTCTTTCCAATGATATTACATTTGTAAATTTTGGAGCCCTTTGCACATATTGTTTATTGATTGTGTGTTAATTTTATTTTTCCAACGAATAGAAATCATTATCTTTCGAAAGATTCAAGGACGTTCGAGGAGTGACCAGTACCATTGAAGACTTTGCTGAGCGAGGCAAGCAACCTACTTTGATCATGTTGAACCCATATTTGCATTACACTTAGAATTATTTTTCATGCATAAAGTATTGTTTACTAGTATTGCTATTAAGTAAATTAGCTAGGGTTTAGCTATGCCCTATGTGCTTGATATTGACACCCCTTTGACATTCTTATGCCAAGTAAATTAGCTAGGGTTTAGCTATGCTCTATTTGCTTGATATCGACACCCTCCTTTGATAATACCCCTCCTTCCTAACCATGTAGTGGTCACAGATAAATGTGGGTCATATGTGCAAGTTTAATAGTAATGCTTAGCCATGCTAGTCGCATAAATCATAGGACATGCGAAGAATCTTTGTTACTCATAAATGTTCTACACAAACCTAAGGGTGTCACTAATGCCCATGGTATGGTCTGAAAATAAGGTTATATAAAATGGAGATGAAGTGGAGATTTAGTTAGGTGATTGTGACTTTGACAAGATAGTGAAAGATGTTCGGTGGATTATAAAGATTTATGTATAGTAAATGAGCATGGTGATTATTGTATTGGCGGATAAATGGATCTTCAATAAACTTGAAGCAATTTGGATTTAGTTAGGCGATTATGATCTTGAACCAAATTTCATGGTGGATGATAAGCTTTTGATGCATTTATTTAGTTCATTGTGATCTTGAGGAGATAGTCAAAGATGTTTGGTGCATTAATTAATCTTGGACAATTTGGATTTAGTTAGGTGATTGTGATATTGAACCGTATTTCATGATGAATTATGAGATTTTAGGTGGATTTAGTTACGTGATTTAATCTTGAGAAGATAGTCTAAATGTTCGGTTGATTATGAGATTTTAGGTATGGTAGATGAGCATGGTGATTCTTATACTAGTGGATAAATAGATCTTTAATTTTGTTTGGATCATTTAGGATTTAGTTAGGTGATTTAGATCTTAAACCAAATTTCACGGTGGATTATGAGGTTTTGGTTGGATTTAGTTAGGTGATTGTGATCTTGACGAGCTAGTAAAAGATGTTTGGTGGATTATGTGAATTTAGGTCTAGTAGGTGAGCATGGTGGTTATTATATCGGTGAATAAGTAAATTTTTAACAAACTTAAGAAAATTTGAATTTAGTTAGGTGATTTTGATCTTGAACTAAATTTCATGGTGAATTACAATATTTTAGATGGATTTAATCAGTTGATTGTGATCCGGAGGAGATACTCAAAGATGTTCGATGGATTAATTATCCTTCAATAATTTGAATTTCGTTAGCTATTGTGATATTGAACTGAATTTCATGATGATTTATGTGATTTTAGATGGATTTAATTATGTTATTATGATATTGAGAAGATGTCAAAGATGTTTGGTGGATTTTAAGATTTTAGGTCTAGTATGTGAGCATGGGACTATTATATTGGTGAATAAACATACCTCTAATTTAGTTTGAAACAATTTGAATTTAGTTAGATGATTGCGATCTTTTAACCAAATTCATGGCGGATTTTGATGTTTGGGTTGGATTTAGTTAGGTGATTGTGATCTTGACGAGATAGTCAAAGATGCTCGATGGATTATGTCAGAATTTATGTCTAGTGAGCACGGTGGTTATTATATTGGTGGATAAATGGATTTTTAGTAAACTTGTAGTAATTTGGATTTAGTTAGGCGATTGTGATCTTGAACCAAATTTCATGGTGAATTATGAGATTTTAAATGAATTTAATTAGTTGATTGAGATCTTGAGGAGATAGTCCAAGATGTTCGGTGGATTAATTAATATTTTTTGAACACAGTACAAGCGCAAGTGCTATATAAACGTGCATACACTTACCTCTATGAACGCACACACGCACACCCTATCCCTATGAGCACCTCCGAGAGACTAAGCCGGCATATCATCTTGAGATTTTATGAAGTCATCGTAGGCGTCTCGTAGTCGACAGGAACAATTTGTATTTAGTTTGATGATTTATTTGATTTTAGGTGGATTTAGATAGGTGATTGAGTCTTGAGAAGATAGTCAAAATGTTCGGTGGATTATGAGATTTTAGGTATGGTAAATGAGCAAGGTGATTATTATATTAGTAGATAAACAAGTATTTAATTTAGTTTGGATCAATTTGGATTTAGGTAGGGGATTGTGATCTTTTAACCTAATTTTACAATGGATTACGAGATTTTGGTTGGATTTAGTTAGGTGCTTGTGATCTTGACAAGGTAGTTAAAGATGTTCGATAGATTAATATGTCTAGTAAGCGAGCATGGTGGATATTACATTTGTGCATAAATGGATCTTTAATAAGCCTTAAGATATTTGAATTTAGTTAGGCGATTGTGATCTTGAACCAAATTTCATGATGGATTATGAGATTTTAGCTGGATTTGATTAGTTGATTGCGATTTTGAGGAGATAGTAAAAGATGTTCGATGGATTAATTAATCTTGAACAATTTGAATTTAGTTAGGTGATTGTAGGGATGGCACCCGCCGGGTTTGGGTACGGGTGGAGTTACCCCATACCCTTACCCATCCTCTTTGAGCTTACCCATCACCCGTACCCATACCCGCCAACGGGTATAATTTTTTCCCATACCCATCACCCTGCAGGGTAAATGGGTACCCACGGGTAAAAATACCCACGTGTGCACATATGAACTTGTGCAAGAAATAAGCATAAACGACAACATATCAACATAATTTATAGACATCAGCGCATCGTAACAACATCGCATACTTATAAACAACAACACATCATAAACGACATCACATTCTTATAAAAAACAGCACTTACTCGTAACAGCAACATATCATAAACAAAAATACATTCCCGTAAAGAACATCACTTATTCATAGGCAGCAACACATAGTCATTTATTTTAAGTTCACAAAATCACGACAAAGTATGCAGGTAATTTGACCGTACATAAGGCCACAAAATGAGCATCCCAATAAAGTTTCGACATTGTAACTAGTTCAATTAAAATAAACTCAACCAATCCGACAGTAGCATAACGAAGACCTTGGCGCAATAAGTCTTCAATCTTGAGCATAACTCGCGGAGTCCATGCTCTCTACATCTCAAAGGGCCAAGTCCTGGTTGGAAACATGAATATAGTCATTTTTTAGAATTTTTCTTGTAGCATATGCACTCAAATACTCAATTGGCAAAGGAAATGTGTTGGTGAATACTAACCTGCATCCCCTCTTGAATGTCTTGAAGGCAAGTCCAAAAGCTAGCATCTCCTTTATGAACATCTAGAACAACAATTTGTAGAGATGATGAAACAATGATTAGCAATAGTTAAATAACGAGTAAGTTTGAAACAAATTACATTATTTGCTCACCTTTGCATTTGTTTCTAAGCCAATTTTGGGAGCACATCAAGACTTCCACCATATTAGGAGTTAGGCGGCTCCTATGCTCACTAAGTATTCTGCCACTTGTGCTAAATGCCGACTCTGAAGCAACTGTTGTCACGGGAATGGCAAATATATCTCTGGCAACCTTCCTTAATGTTGGATATCTTGTTCCAGCTACTTTCCACCAATCCAACACACTAAATACTTCTGTGTATGGCACTAGGCCATCTGTCAAGTACATATCTATTTCACCTTGTAACCGAGCTGCTGCAGGACTTTGCTTGGCAACAATGTCATTGAAAATATTCATGATGGCTGGAGCTTTCATTGAAGAAATCAATTCTTCACATGGTTTATATTCATCTACTTCCACTTCATACTCCTCTATCAGTGAATGTAGTCTAGCTACTAATGCATCAACCAACTCCACACACTCATAAGAAGATGGCTCAATGCCATGAAGCATCGCAAAGCAAGCAGTCAACATATGCCTCTTGTACCGAGGATCAAGAAGTGTAGCCATCCCCATTAGATCTTGAATGTCCGTCCAATACTTATCAAATTTAGTAGTCATTTCCTCAGAGAGTTTTTTGATAATTGGGTTGCTAGAAGTGGCCCACTGTCTCATTTTCATTTTAATCTCACAGATTCTAGGGAAGTAAACATTAGCAGTCACATAATTAGTTCCGGAGAACAACTTTGTTATCTCATAGAATAAGCCAAGTCTCTCCACCATCTCTGCAGCAAACTCCCATTCTTTATCACTAGGTAAATGCTCATATTGTTTGTCAACTTGTTTTGCACGTTCAAAAACAACTCTGTATGGTAAAGCTACTTCTAGCATCATGAAAGTGGAGTTCCACCTAGTTTTGCAATCAAGAATCAACTTTCTTGTTATTTTAATTTTTTAAACTTAGCCATCTCCTCAAACTTCTCTATCCTTTTTCCTGTTGCTGTCCAATATGCCACACTTTCCCTAATGTTTTCTATAGCTGACTTCATAACATCCAATCCATCCTTAACTATAAGATTTAAGATGTGTGCACTACAACGCATATGCAGCAGAGTACCTTCCAAAGGGAGCTTCTCCTTCCCTATCTTCCCCACAATCATCTCAATTGCCTTGTCATTGGTGGTGCAGTTATCCACAGTCACTGTCATCAGTTTTTCATCAATATTCCATTGAAGCAGGGAATCATAGAGCACCTCACATATCACTTCAGCTGTATGAGGAGCTGGAACATATACAAACCTGCAGTATTCAGCAACATATAGTCATAAACACAGCAATAATAAAAACAACACTATAAGCAGCAGCACTTCATAGAAAGCAACACATACTAAACAGCAGCACTTCTTAATCAGCAACACATCATAAACAGCAGCACATCATAAACAACAATATATGATCAGCAACACATACTATACAGCAGCACATAGTAGTACCTCATGATAACATTCCGAAGCTTCCAAGATTCATCAATGAAATGAGCTGTAATAGCCATATATCCCTTCTTTTGGTGGTCCGCAGTCCACATATCTGTAGTGATAGCAACCCTAGATTGGTTCATAGTCATGTAATCAATTGCCTTCTTTCTTTCTTGGTTATAATCTTCCTCAATATCTTGCCTAAAAGACAAAAGAAGAGGATACCATATGTTACCTCTTCATTGCATAGAACAAGATAAACAGAAATAAATCAAATAAACCCATGGCAAAGTATACCTAATAGTATTTCTTGTATGTAGCTTGAATAGTGGCTGAAGTGCATGAACAAACTTCCTAAAACCAGCATGGTCCACTATAGACAGTGGATACTCATGCAACACCAACATGTTACCAAGCTCTCTTCTAGCAACCTCTTGATCAAACGTATAGCTCTCCAAAAAAACGTTACCGTCCTCCTTAGCATTCATCCTCAATGATGGCTGACTCAATGTTTTGCCTCCCTTCATCTTCAACATCTTGAGAGTACAAATCTTTAGATGAGAAGCAAGATGCTTTGTGCCTGCTCTAGGTCCTGAAGCAAGTTCCTTGTGACAATAGTTACACTTTGCTTTCCATTGTCCATTGATCCTCATCTTCTTCATTTCCAACCAAACTTTAGAAGTTAGCTTCCGTTTGCCTGCTTCATTGACCTCTTCCACCTCCTCCTCCTGTCCATCTTCATCATCTGAAAGAATGACATGATCTGCATCTTCATCCATTGGGGCAGATGCATCACAAGGAGCATCTACTTGGCTGGTTGAACTTGTACCACTGCAAAAGGAGCATAAATGAAAAAATACATCAAATTCTTGTAGTCTTCTTAATAAAATACTTGATTCTATATGTGAACTGAAAGTACGATGCTCATTAAATAGATCTAAAATCTACCACCGCCGATTCTATCTCTGCTATTACAATGCTAAAAAATCACACAGTGTCTGATGTACGTACTAGCACACAATTTGCTACGCTGAGCTCATCTCAGTAACAAATACATTTTTTCTCTTATATAAAAAGATCTCATTCATCACAGCAGCTATATACATCATGCATAGGCAGAAAACCAATACTTATCAACTTATATATGCAGGAAAAAACATCATATCATCACATATCTATACATCTACGTATCATCTACGAATGCATAAAATCATACACAAAATTGAAACTCACCAAGCCAAAATAGCCTTGCTTTTGTTCTTGTGCTTGGTGACAGTAGAGGATCGACTAAGCGGGCTAGGGCGAGGCGGCCGGCTTGAAGTGTTGCGACGGGGCTGCACCTTGGACGCCGAGGCAGGAGGTAGAAGTCCTTTACGTCGGCCCGGGGCTTGGCCCTTTCCTGGCGGACGGAGACGGGGACGGACGACGCACCCCAACGATGGTGTTAGGCTTGGGACCAGGGTAGCCGCGCCATGCCCATGCTCCTGGCCCTGGTGGTCGCCGCCGTCTGACTCAGTCCGCATGAGCACGAGCTGCATCTCCTTCTCCTGGTCGCCGTCCTCGCGCAAGCTATGGTCCTCATCCCCAAGATCCATGGCGTCCGAGCGGCTGAAGCGCTGGCGACGGCGAGGCAGCGAGTAGCTGGACGCAATGGCGGCGGTGACTAGGGATGCCCGAGGAGGCGAGGAGCCGAGATGAGATCAGGAGGAGACGAGAAGGATATCAATCTCCGTCTCTCAGAATATGGGACGTGATCTCTATTCATTATTCACCAAAGCCAAATCACCCAAATCACGCAGATTCCTTTTATGTTCTATCATTCCATGTACGTGTGTATGTGGGCTACATGTATCTCGTGGACTACATAGACTGATTTTGTGGGAAGTTAGATTAGATATATGAGTAGTGAAGGCCCACTTAACAGATTTTACGCGGGTATATGGGTACACGGGTATGGGTTATGCTATCCCATACCCGTACCCACTCTGCCCGATGGGTTTAATATTTTTCTATTTATATACCCATAGGTAATTTTTTATCTCATACCCTTACCCTAATAGGGTTTTGACCCGCCGGGTACGCGGATAATGGGTACCCATTGCCATCTCTAGGTGATTGTGATATTGAACCAAATTTCTTGGTGATTTATGAGATTTTAGTTGAATTTGGTTAGGTGATTGTGTCTTCAAAAGATAGTCAAAGATGTTCGACGGTTATGATATTTTAGGTCTAGTAGATGAGCATGGTAACTATTATATTGGTGGATAAACAGATATTTAATATAGTTTGGAACAATTTGGATTTAGTTAGGTGATTGTGATTTTAACCAAAATTTAGGGTGAATTATGAGGTTTTGATTAGATTTAGTTAGGTGATTGGGATCTTGATGAGGTAGTAAAAGATGTTTGGTAGATTATGTGAATTTAGGTCTAATAGGTGAGCATCTTGACTTATATTGGTGGATAATTTTTTTTTACAAACTTGGAAAAATTTGGATTTAGTTAGACGATTGTGATCTTGAACCAATTTTATGGTGGATTATGAGATTTTTGATGGATTAGTTAGTTGATTGTGATCTTGAGAAGATAGTCAAAGATATTCGATGTATTAATTAACTTGAACAATTTAGATTTAGTTAGGTGATTGTGATATTGAACTAAATTTCTCTGTTATGAGATTTTAGTTGGATTTAGTTAGGTGATTGTGTCTTCAGAAGATAATCAAAGATGTTTGATGGGTTATGAGATTTTAGGTCTAATAAATGAGCATGGTGATTATTATATTGATAGATAAACAAATATTGAATTAGTTTGAAACAATTTGGATTTAGTTCGGTGATGATGATCTTTTAACCTAATTTTTACGGTGGATTATAAGGTTTTGGTTGGATTTAGTTAGGTGATTGTGATTTTGATGAGCTAGTAAAAGATGTTCGGTGGATTATGTGAATTTAGGTCTAGTAGGTGAGCATGTTGATTATTATATTGGTGGGTAGAAATAAGGGCCACACGAGTGACTCAAGGCGATGATGCCACTACTGATGAAAATAACTGGTAAACACGGCAAGAGAGGCGGAGAGACTGGGGGTGATGGCAACAGATGGACTTTGATCCAACATCCCACTTGCCAGTGCGCTCCGTTCCCTGCTGATCCGGCTTGGTGTCCTTGTCCTGTTTGTGGATTTGTGTCACGTACTTGATTAAGCATCCCACGTTCTCCTAATGTGCGCCCTTGGTCTTGATGATAGGTAGCGCCGTGTTCTCGGGCGCGTCCCGTGGGTAAAATTCAGGTATGTGTCGATTGTCTGAGCTCTTGCTCGCCATTGTGCCGCCCAACAAGGGAACACGGGATGTGGGATCAAGACAACACACATAGCAACCCGCCACCAGGCAACGGACGTCCATCTGGACTTACAGGGAGCGGAGATGGACACAAAGGGGGATGTTGAGCTCCATAGTAGTCTCATTAGTGTGCTCATCAGTAAGAGCAGCACAAGCAAGAAGATCCTGGATATACTCCTCATAGAAAATAAAGAAGCCATTGAAGGTAGAAGAAACCTCAATCTCAAGGAAGTAGTAACTTTAGTAAATATGGAGCAATTTGAATTTACTTAGGCGAGTGTGATCCTGAACAAATTTTTTGGTGAATTATAAGATTTTTCAATGGATTTAGTTGATTGTGATCTTGAGGAGATAGTCAAAGATGTTCGGTGTATTAATTAATCTTAAAGAATATGGATTTCGTTAGGTGATTGTGTCTTGAGATGATAATCAAAGATGTTTCGTGGATCATGAGATTTTAGGTCTAGTAGATGAGCATGATGATTATTATATAGTTAGGTGAATGTGATTTTGACGAGCTAGTAAAAGATGTTCGGTGAATTGTTGTGAATTTAGGTCTAGTAGGTGAGTATATTGATTATTATATTGATGGATAAATAAATCTTTAATAAATTTGAAACAATTTGAATTTAGTTAGATGATTGTGACCTTGAACCAAATTTCATGGTTGGTTATGAGATTTTTGATGGATTAGTTAGTTGATTGTGATCTTCAAGGAATAGTCAAAGGTGTTTTGTGGATTAATTAATCTTGAACAATTTGGATTTAGTTAAGTGGTTGCGATATTAAACCGAATTTCACGCTGGATTATCAGATTGTAGGTGGATTTAGTTAGATGATTGTGTCTTGAGAATATTATCATAGATGTTTGCTAGTCTATGAGATTTTAGGTTTAATAGATGGGAATGGTGATTATTATATTGGTAGATAAACAAATCTTTAATTTAGTTTGGAACAATTTTGACTCAGTTAGGTGATTGTTATTTTTCAACCAAATTTACGGTGGATTTTGAGATATTTTTGGATTTAGTTAGGTGACTGATCTTGACAAGATACTCGAATATTTTTGGTGAATTATGTTAATTTAGGTCTAGTAAGTGAGCATGGTGGTAATTATATTGGTGGATAGATGGATCTTCAGTAAAAATGAAGCAATTTGGATGTAATTAGGCGATTGTGATCTTGAACAAATTTCACGGTGGATTATGAGATTTTCAATAGATCTAGTTAGTAGATTGTGATTTTGGGGGATGTCAAAGATGTTTGGTGGACTAATTAATCTTGAACAGTTTTGATTTAGTTAGGTGATTGCGATATTGAACCAAATTTCTCCGTGATTTATGATATCTTAGTTGGATTTAGTTAGATGATTGTGTCTTTAGAAGATAGTCAAGGATGTTTGGTGGATTATGAGATTTCAGGTCTAGTAGATGAGCATGGCGATTATTATATTGGTGAATAAACAAATATTTAATTTAGTTTGGGACAATTTAGATTTAGTTAGGTGATTGTGATATTGAACCAAATTTCTCTGTGATTTATGAGATTTTAGTTGGATTTAGTTAGGTGATTGTGTTTTGAGAAGATAGTCAAAGATGTTTGCTAGATTATGAGATTTAGGTCTAATAGATGAGCATGGTGATTATTATACTGGTGGATAAACAGATAAACTGATATTTAATTTAGTTTGGAATTTGGATTTAGTTAGATGATTGTAATCCTTTAACTTAATTTTGGTGGATTATAAGGTTTTGGTTGGATTTAGTTAGGTGATTGTGATTTTGACGAGCTAGTAAAAGATTTTTGGTGGATTATGTGAATTTAGGTCTAGTAGGTGAGCATGTTGATTATTATATTGGTGGATAAATGGGTCTTTAGTAAACATGGAGCAATTTGGATTTAGTTAGGCGATTGTGATCTAGTACAAATTTCATGGTGGAGATTTGCAATGGATTTAGTTGATTGTGATCTTGAGAAGATAGTCAGAGATGTTCGGTGAATAAATTGATCTTCAACAATTTGAATATATTTAGGTGATTGTGATATTGAACCAAAATTTTCTATGATTTTAGTTGGATTTAATTAGGTGATTGTGTCTTGAGATGATAATCAAATATGTTTGCTGGATTATGAGATTTTAGGTCTAGTGGATGAGCATGGTGATTACTATATTGATGGATAAGCATATATTTAATATAGTTTGGAACAATTTGGATTTAGTTAGGTGATTGAGATCTTGACGAGCTAGTAAAATATGTTCGGTGGATTATGCGAATTTAGGTCTAGTAGGTGCCTATGTTGGTTATTATATTGGTGGATAAATATTTTTTTAATAAACTTGGAAAAGTTTGGATTTAGTTAGGCGATTGTGATTTTGAACCAAATTTTATGGTGGATTATGAGGATTTTGATGGATTAGTTAGTTCATTGTAATCTTGAGGAGATAGTCAAAGATGTTCGGTGTATTAATTAATCTTGAACAATTTGCATTTAGTTAGGTGATTGTGATATTGAACCAAATTTCTTCGCGATTTATGAGATTTTAGTTGTGTTTATTTAGGTGATTGTGTTTTGAGAAGATAGTTAAAGATGTTTGGTGGATTATGAGATTTTAGGTCTAATAGATGTGCATGATGATTATTATATTGGTGGATAAGTGAATCTTTAATAAATTTGGATAATTTGGATTTAGTTATCCGAATTTGGTCTTGAATCAAATTTTATGGTGGATTATGAGAGTTAGTTTGGCGCGCTCCGCTTCTTCCTCGAGGAGCATGTGCAGTGCGATGGTGCGGGGGCTCATGCGCAATGGCGAGTCCACGCATCTCCTGCGCCCCGGAACCCTCTCCTTCCCAGCATAGCAGGAGCAGGAGCAAGGATGCCGAGGCGGTTCAGGTTTGCCTCCACCTCCTCTCTCCTCCCTGTCTCACTCTGGTCTCCCCTTTTTGTCTCATTCTGCAGCTTCATTCAAGCATATATTTTAAATTGCTAGGTATTCCAGGTAGTTAGCCTATCTATGGACTACACCTACATCTGATGTTAGAACTCTGATACTAATTTATGTTCTTGTTGCATAGGTGAATGGTGCTTTAGCTTCAATGATCAATTTTATTGCTAAATATTTTTCCCACTAAAAGTGTCAAAGAATATACAACTTGGTATGAAGAAGTTTTCTTATAGGGAAATAAAGATTCTTGTATGCAGAACGATTTGGGCTCCTGCAGCTGTATTAGTTGGTTTTAGTTCTCAGATTTTTACTTTGCCTTTTTTAGCAAAAAAACTGGATGTATGAATCTGAGATCTGGACCTCAAGTCACTGCTTTTCTTTTCATCTGCAGTCGCGAGGAAGAGTATCAGGCAGAGAGGGTTTCACAACACTGACAAGTCTTTGCTTTCCAGGATTGCCATGGTGAGCTGCTGCTATAATCCTTTAATTTTCTTTTATTTTGTTACTTTGTTAAACTTTGTTATATTATTCTGATGCTATGATTTGTGATGGCTAGATGAGATTTGTGGTGAAAAGTCTCCTTTATTTTGTTTACCTACAGATCTTGAATGCACGATTGATAATTTTGCTGGATAGGTTAGAAATCTAAATAATAGACATTTTAAAGGATTTAGTTGGTAAACATGGAAAGCCAAGAAAAATATATAGCTTACTTACAATGGACCTGAAGTATGCCTAATCTTGGACTGCGTTTATTGCCTGTCGTAGGTGTGTTTCTTTTATTCTATATTTGGGGGGTTCTAAGCTATTGAATTAGGAAGCATACAGTTTATCCGTTTGAGACCCGCTTAGTCTGTTGGCTACTGCAGGGAGCTATGGATGGTGGTCTTGATCTTCCGCACAGTGACAAGAGATTTGCTGGCTTCATGAAGGATAAGAAGCAGCTGGGCGCGGGCGCTGAGATTCACCTCAAATACATCTATGAAGGTCATGTTGCTGACTACATGAAGGTGAGTTGGATCCATTGCCCTCGTGGTATTATAATGTCATTTCTTCATTCCCTAGGGCTATCATTGTTGTATACATGAAATCTTTCTGGAAGATATATCTGGGCCTGATTCACCCATATAAAATATCCTAAAGCAGTGTACTTTGTTCTTATTTCTGAAGCAGCTTACTGAATCTCGTTTTAACTTCTGCCCTACCCTATTTCAGTCAATAGCTGATGAGAAACCTAAGAAGTACCAATCTCACTTCAGTGAGTACATCAAGAAGAACTGAAGAAGATCAATGTGATTTTTCTCCCTCTTGTTAACCTTTGTTCTCTCATTTTGATGCTATAAACATGACTACATGAGGGAGGGATGAGAATACGACGAAGTTAGATGAGATTTGCAGTGAAGAGCTTTCTTTCATTTGTTTACCTACATATCTTGATTGCACGATTGATTATTTTGCTGGGTATGTTAGGAATGCAAATGCCCCTTTATAGGAAGCTTGAAACTTCAATTTTCTGATGGGGAGTTATGTGTGGTTTCAGGGTTACAGATGCCACAAGGCTTGCCTAATAAAGGTTCCCAGAGAAGGAATGGTTTGACAAAAAAAGGTGGTTCTTTCTTTAACTGTTTCGATCCTCTTTTTTATGCTAAAAGGAATGCTTATGTTTATGTTTTACTATTTGTAAAATAAACATATGTCAGGTTTTAGAGCAAATTTCAGGTTAAACATTTTCACTATTTGTATTCTTGGTTTGAACATATGCTAGAATCATATCCACTCCTGAAAATCTTTGTATGTATATGCAGTCGTTTTGGAATGGGCTATGATTCCTTTTTAGTATTTTAGGTTACACATTTCTCCTAAGAATCTTGATATTCACTATATTAGTATAGTATAGGTTTGTAATTTTTCCTTGGGAATCTATATATCCAGTCAAGCTGGGATAGGCTATAATTTTTTTACTCGGTCATGGTGATGGCACTCTGCCGACGACATGGCAACAGGTCAATAGTTCATGTTCTTTCTATACATTTTTGCAGGCTTTGCTCTCCAAGTGCAGAACACTTTCCCACTCCCCATCGATGACGATCTTCCTGTATGAGCATTTTCATCTGTGCTCCCTATTTTCCTTGCTCCACTAAGAATGAAGCCATTAACAGTTGGCTGTAATTGCGGGATAGCTCTTTTAGCACCACAAAAGTTATTCGGAAAGGTCATTAAGCTTATTCTAATGCCAACTTCTGTAGTGGTGCTTGTCCTGGTTATTACAGTATGTTCCTTTTGACAAATCAACAGAAGTGTACAAATTCATTTAAATGGGTTCACAAGGTATTTTCATTAGCAATGCCACAAGGCATCAGAAAGCACAAGTAGCGAGAACAATTAGTTCAGTTTTAATATCATAGTTCTACTCATCTGAAATTGTGTTAAATTAATCTGCTAGAGTATGGTGATAACAGAGGGGCACTGTTTTTGAAAATTGTTTTTTCTGTTCCAATTGTATAGGGCCCTCCGCAAGGATATTGATTTCATCAGGTGTAGATGTTTAGTTGGACAGATATTGTTCGTCAGTTTCTTAATGCGTGCCTAGCTGTTTCCCCTTTTTACATTGCTTCTTTTCTGTAGGATTTCTTGAAACATAATAACTTGCTTCCACAATTGTAGAATGATCATGGTTTCTTTGCATTCCTGTACTTATATACGATTAACAATTTCATGGCTATCCTAGGTAACAAACAGACATCATTGCAATTAGCCAATGCATTTGCGTTAAATGCCCTGCTGGCCGAGTGCAACTTCGTTCTTCTTTAGTGGGTATTTGTATTTTCCAAAAAGAAGTTGGTGCACCTCATAGTTGTTTTGTAGCCTGACTATTATGCCTAGATTTTGCTCTATGATACAGAACTAAGTAGTTCACTATGGCAGCTGGCTATCTGTGTCGCTTCATAGTTATGGAAAAACAGGGTAGAGCTCTAATAACTACTCTCCTCAATCAATCTACAAGAGCCAAGATTATCTTTTAAGTAGATTCCATATCTTTGAACAACAGATTCTGATTCTTTTACAGAGATGTTTTAATTCATTTTTTATCAGTTGCGCTACTACATTTTACTAATGATTTGAGCTGCCTTATTCCCAGATAGTGACTATCTAAATTATTGACATCGAGGACGGGGCGTCGACCCGTTGGCTGGGCAGCTAGGGTAGCTGCCAGCCCACCCGAGTTCGAGCCCCAGCTTTGACGCCTGGTGCTCGCAGAGTTTCTCCTATAAAAAATAGCCAACGAGTGTTAGCACTTGGGTTGGTCTCATTTAAAAAAAAATTGACATCCACTCAAATAAATATACAAGAGTTGTATGAAAGGGAACCACCCATCTTTTTAACAAGAAATATGTTTAGCGTCATAACATGTTCAGGTCGCACATGCATACCAGAACACTAAGGGGTGGTCTTACAAATGACAACTACTTTCATGTTAGTAATTTCTTCTGTTTGACATATTCCACGGCCCTTCTTGCTAGCTCCAGTCATTCAATTTATCATTATATCCACCATATTTTTATGCTCGGCATTCCTAATCTGCCGGTCACAAGAAACTGTAGTATAATGTCAGGTCGCACATTCTTTTTGTTTCATGGTTCAGTAGAGGTCTCATGGTGAGCAGCAGCACTAGGTTGCAGTATAATGTCAACTGATTGCAACATCCTGAGTTATTTTAACGATGTTTTTCATCTGGAAGCTTGAATCTCTTTCAACTTTCAGTACACATATATTCTGATTTGTGCATAAGGAAACTCACAAGTTTGTGTCCATCTTTTTGGTTGTAATCATATGGCTTGCATATTTTATCGGACTGATCAGTCACAAAGATCGGACTGATAATAAGATCAAAAGAAGCATTTATATCATCTTTTTGTGTGCTTTATCTGTAGAAAAGTACCATGGGTTGATGGTGTTGGATCCAATTACTATATGATGTAATCGACTGCTATTCCTATGAACTGCTCCTGGACACACTGCTCTATGTTATCATGTCTTACATTCTATTGTGTTGCCTATCTTTATAGTTGCTCGGATCTTACATTTCAATTTTTGTATTTTTGTCGGTGCAAGTGTTGTCTTCCTACTATCAAACAACAGGGATTTCTTTAAATTAAATTGTACACATTGTCGAAAAATACCCTGTGTATGTCTATATTCATGCCTACTACTCCCTCCGTTCCTAAATATTTGTCTTTTTAGAGATTTCAAATAGTCACCGCATACGGATGTATATAGACATATTTTAGAGTGTAGATTCACTCATTTTGTTCCGTATGTAGTCACCATTTGAAACCTCTAGAAAGACAAATATTTAGGAACGGAGGGAGTATAAAACAAACATTCTTCATTGCCTATGCCTTTTCCTTCTGTTAATGATGATAATGCAGCTCTCCATCTTATTAATTCCTTCTTCATTCACTTGAAATATTGCCTAATTTTTTTGTGTGTGTATTTGGTTTAGCACCCTGACTTATGGTCAAACTGAAGGTGCTTAGCATGGTCTAGTATGCATTTCTTAGTTTCTCTTGATTTCTGTTTCTGTTTCTGTTTTTGTTTCATTTCATTTTAAGCCGATTGTATTTGCATACATATTGGAGAGGTTATTTCTCGTGTGAAGTTACTATTTTTTTCCAGTTCTGAAGCACCTTCCTAAACTTTTGATGGTCTACTTTACAAGAGAAAATATTTCTCTGTTTGTATGGTGCAGGTTTCTTTATGGTCTACTTTACAAGAGAAAACATTTCTCTGGAAGGAGCTGCTGACAAGGCTTAACAACAAACTGGACGGAGTTCTTCACATGGCAAACATAGATGAAGGAACGATGTATGCCTTCACCTTCAGACGCAAGGCAAGTGCCTCCGCCTCTGTCTAACTGCTCACTCCCTATGAGGACACCATCGTAAACCTTCGGTGTCACCTATATATAGCTTGTGTACCAGACTTCATGTTTATAATGCTCTTATACCCAAAAAAATATTTCCCACCACGTCTGGGGCTGGCGCACGATTTTTTTGGGTGCAGGTATTGCGAGCTAATCCTACCCCCTCTCCGCAGTTTCTGGAAAACGTGGGCTCCATTACCAGCAGTATCAAGATCGGAGGCGAGGGCCGAGCAGTTTTGGCGGCGAGTGGGCGATTTTGCGTTGGGCGCCCTCGTCGGCATTGGCTTTCAGCCATGGAGGAATCGGCGCCTCGGCTTCACGACGACACGTTACAGCGTCTCCACCGCCACCACTTCTGCCCTGAGGTTATTTGGCGGTGGGCAGCAGCGTGTGAAATCTACTGCAGAGGATTTGGGCATTTTCCTACCGGTGGAAGACCTGCATCCAGCTCCACAAGTCCTTTACTAGCCCTCCTTGCTGCAGTTCCATCCTCTACCGTCAGGCCAGGCTGGTACGAGATTCTAGCAAGGATCTAATTTCTCAGCCTTTTTTCATTACGTGTGTATTCTTCAGTAATGCTCCCAAATCTCTTCTCACTCCAGAATTCCAGATACAATGCATCACGTAGTTTCTTTTGTTTAGTTCCCATTAGCCAGATATTCATAGAATTTGAGTTAGATTTATTTGAACTGCAGAGTAGTACTGACGCTCGCCCATTATTCATTCAGGTTATTTCCTGTTAATTTCTATAGAATAAACTAGATGGGAATGTGTTATTTTGCTGAGTGATCATATGGTTATAGCTAGGCTTCATTAGTTTGTGTATGGAAGTAACCTGCTATTCTCTCTTCAACCAACTGCATAAGGAAAATTATTGTGATTATCCATCTGATGACATGAGTAATTCAAATGTTGGTCTGTGTTCATGCTGTCAATGCTTGGCACCCGGAACTAAAATATAGTAGACTCTTTAAATGTAATGGTTACCAATTTGATTAACAGATACAAAAATTAGTCAATTCAAATGTGTAGAGTTTGTGTCACCAGCTCATAGTTGTAATCTTGTAGGTTGGATCATAAGAACCTTTTTTCATCTCAATAAATAAAAACTACGAGTAGTGCATTGCAAGAGACCAAGCAGAACTGCATTGAATCTTCTAAACTTGATTGCAGTGTATATAACATACTCGTTGTGTGAAGAGTCGGTAACTAAGATTTGTCTGGTAATGATCAGTAGTGCAGAAAAACTTTGAAAGATGACCATGTAAAAATGACAAGCATCAACTGGAAGAGAAATACCTGAAAGTACAACTCGTGGCAAGCTTCGTTTCTGTTACGGACAGGGATGGCTCAAACGATAAGATAAGTTACACATGTGTTGTGCTGTACATTTTTATTTGCATTAAACCTGACTTCTGTTTTCCAATTTTTATGTCCACAAAGCTATAATCCACCCATCATCACTAGTTCACTACTATTAGTTCTAATGGAAAATTTGATAGACTTCATTAGATGAAGTTTTCTCCCAATGGCGCCCATAAAAAATGGGATGGATATCTCTCCCATTATGATGATCTGGCTGCCTATCTTCCTGGCACGGAACATAGGGCATTATCAAGAGGAATGACCCCCCTGTGTTTGATCTTTGTAATATCTTCACTGGGTACAACTTCTGTAATAGAAAGGTATGACTAATGTATTCTATTTGACCGTGTTTAATTGCTCTCTTTGGTTTGAGACGTGTTTGCATGCATAGAATTTGTCATGACTGTCGAAACAATGTATGCAGCTCTCTGCTATTTGCACACTACAAGATATAATAGATTCTTGCGTGTACTGGTTACCAACTTGATTAACAGATACTGAGCTTAGCAATGCAAATGTGTAGAGTTCATATCAGACTCGCAGCCATATAACACTGGGTGTTGCAGTCATGTAAGATTGATCTTAATAACCTCTGTCATTTACGTTAAAGGAAATTGAAGTTTACAGAAGTGTATTGTGAGATATCCACCCGAACTGCACTGAATCTTCTAAGCTTGACCGCAGTGTCTATAAGATATTGCCCAAATGAAGACTTAATGTAATGAAGATTTTGTCATAGTGATCAGTAGTGTAAAAACAAAACCTTTGGGAGACGGGCAAGTAGAAATTACGAGCAGCAATTGGTACATAAATGACTGAAAGTATAACTTTTGGCAAGGAAGCTTGGTAGGAGCTAGGATCCTACCTGGTCTAGGGCGTAGGTTGTACGAGAAGGGGGAGGGTTGACGGAGATGCGATCAC
This sequence comes from Triticum aestivum, assembly GCF_018294505.1. NCBI lineage: Eukaryota > Viridiplantae > Streptophyta > Magnoliopsida > Poales > Poaceae > Triticum > Triticum aestivum. The sequence goes on from NC_057802.1 coordinate 563,915,326, forward strand.
GGCTGCCGGCGGTGGGCCGCCGTGGCGCGATGAAGAAGAGGCGACGGCGGCGCAAGAGGCGGCTAGGGTTAGGTCTCCCAGCTCCCTTAGGAAGCCGAGCAAATAATGATTGCTTTTTGCTTGATTAGATTGATACATCTCTTCTCCTTATATAAAGAGGTTTACTTGACTCGTAAGTAAACGATCCTAATAACGATAAGATAATTGGGCTAAGCCCCTAATAACGATAAGATAACTTGGGCCACAACCCACTGGGCTAAGCCCCTAATATGCCGGTCATAACGCTTCTCCCCGCCTGCACAAACAGCTCGTCCTCGAGCTGTAAGGTGGGGAAGCGCTTGCTGAACTCCTCGAGGTGATCAACCAGCGTCAAACACCTTCGCGACAGCTGGGGCGGCCAGGTCGGCGGTGACGGCGTCCTCCTCAATGTAGTCTGCAACCTCCAGATAGAAGAGTCGCGGGCAGACGTGGTCGGGCGTATAGGGCTGCTGGATGGCCACCGCGCGGCGCTTGAACGCGCGGGCGTAGTACATGGCCGTCTGGAGATCTTGGGGTCCCCGAAGCTCCACGTCCACGCGGATGTGATCCGGAAGTCCACCGACGAAGAGGTTGGCCTGCTGCTGTGCCGTCACGCCCGACGCGTGGCATGCCAGGGCCTGGAAACGGTCAACGAAGTCCTGAACCGTGAAGGTGAAGGGAAGGCGGCCTCGCTCTGCCATGCGGCTCCCGCGGATCGGTGGCCCAAAATGAAGGAGGCAGAGCTCGCGGAAGCGCTCCCAAGGGGGCATGCTGCCCTCGTCCTGCTCGAGGGCGTAGTACCAGGTCTGTGCCGCGTCGCAGAGGTGGTAAGAGGCGAGCCAGGTACGCTCCGAGGCGAGGGTGCGCTGCCGGCAAAAGAACTGCTCGCACTGGTTGAGCCAGTTGAGGGGGTCCTCCGTGCCGTCATAAGTGGCGAAGTCCAGTTTGGCAAACCGCGGCGGTGTCTGAGTCGGAGCGCCGTGGCCGACTGGCTCGGAGGTGCGAAGCAGCGAGGATTGGGGCACCCGGTCAGTATGGCCGCGGCCCGTGGAGTGACCCGCCGAGCCGGAGGGATCGCTGAACTGCAGAGTGGGTGTCGGCGGGTCTCCAGCCGACGTGTAGACGGGTGGCGGCGATGATCCGGTCAGCCAGGCCGGTATTGGGGACGGCGACGGCGGGAAGCGCACTTGCTGGATCGGTACGCCTCCCTGCGAGGGTGACCCCGGCTCCGTGCTGGTGGTGGCGGGGCCGGTAGCTGCGGCTGCGGCGGCACGGACCCGGGTGGCGTGGTGGGCGCCGCGAGGGCCGGGGCCGGCCACTGTGGCCATTGAGGCGCGGCAGCGGGCGGCGGTGGGGTCGGCAGCTGGGGCTGCGACTGCCCGGACTCGGGAGGCGTCGGGGGTGAGGCGATCGCCGGAGCCGCCCGCTGCGGCCACTGTGGGGGCGACAGCGGGCGGCGGCTGACCGGGCCAGTGGTGGTGTAGAGGCCCGATCGGCGCCGTGGTGGCCGCGTACCAGGGCAGGGCGACTGGCCCGGTCGCGGTGTCCGGCTGCAAGGGCGGCGGCTGCCCATAGGGCCCGCCCAGGTAGAGACTTATGCCCTGGACGGCGGTGACGAGGTCGTTGAGGATCCCGGTCATCTCCGCCGACGAGTAGACGGCGACGGGCGGCGCGGTGGAGGGCCGCGGCGTCTGGCCGGTGGAGGCGCCGGCGGTGGAGTCCAGCGGCACGGTGGGGAGGGCCAGCGGCGCGGTAGTGACGGGCAGCGGCGGGTTGGGTGGTGGTGCAGACATGATCGGAACCGAGCTACCTGATACCAAATTGGTAGGAGTTAGAATCCTACCTGGTGTAGGGCGTAGGTTGTACGAGAAGGGGGAGGGCTGACGGAGATGCAATCGCGGCTGCCGGCTGTGGGGCGCCGTGGCGCGATGAAGAAGAGGCGGCGGCGATGTGACGCCCGGGTAATTAAGCTACAGAAACCCCCTCGTAATGATGCCACATCACCTCGGTTACTGTTGTTAAACTCGCGTTGATTAGGAACCGATTCAAATTCAAATTCAAAATCAAGGCAAACAATAAAAATTTTCAAATGTGAAAACTAAAATGTTCGGGTTGTGACAAATGTTGCATCGCGCCATCCGCTCCTCGCGCGTGGCCGCCTCTACTTCTCCTCGATGCGCTGTCGTCCGTGTCGTTCGCCCGCTCCGGCCGCGCCCCTGCCGCCCGCTCGTGCCGCCTAGCAGCCCTGCTCGCGTGCTGCCCCGCGCCTGCATGGCCACTCACCGGCCCCGCTGCGCCACGCCGTCACCCCCTGCTGCCTGCGCCGCCGCCCGCCTCGCGCACGCGCTCGCACCGCGCGCTCGCCCCCCCCCCCCCCCCCCCGCGCTCGGGCTTCCCCGCAGCTCGCATCGGGCCTCTGTCGCGACACCTCCCCTGGTCGCTGCCCGGCTCCCCTCCGCCCCGCCGCGTTTGCTCCGGCCGGCCATGCCCGCCGGGCCGCGCTGACTCCGCCCACCGTTGCCACAACTCGCCCCCATCGCGCCTCGCCGGCGCGCGCTGGTGCGTCCCCTCGCTCGTGGCCTTAGGCATGGGCGCCCCACGGCCACGCCCGTAACCCCGCGCGCCCAGTAAGGCCCCTGGCCCAATGACAGTCGGGGCCCACGCACAGAACGGTTCAAAAAAAAGGATTAAAATAATAATAAAATTAATTAATTAACTAAATTAATTAAGTTAATTAATCCTATTTAATTAATCTAATTAACCTATTAGTTTAATTAGACAGTAATTAGTTTAACCTAAACCCTAATTAACCTAACGGTGTATGACAGGTGGGTCCCACTGGGCCCACACGTCAATTTGACCAGTCAACACCTCTGTTGACTGCTGACGTCATGATGACGTCAGCAAACACTGTTCTGGATAATGTTGATTTAAATTAATTAAATAAATTCTAGAAAATGATTAAATCTTTAGAAAATCATATAAAATAATCCGTATCTCGGATGATAATACTTTCTACATGAAAGTTGCTCAGAACGACGAGACGAATCCGGATACGCAGCCCGTTCGTCCGCCACACATCCCTAGCATAGCAAACTCGCAACTTTTCCCCTCCGATTCATCTGTCCGAAAACGCGAAACCCCGGGAATACTTTCCCGGATGTTTCCCCCTTCGCCGGTATCACTTACTACCGCGTTAGGGCTTACCTAGCACCGCGTATTGCCTCGTTATGTTTTGTGATGCTTTGTTTGCTCTGTATTTACTGTTTCTTCCCCCCCTCTTCTTCTCCGGTAGACCCCGAGACCGGCGCTGAGACCACCGAGTACGACTACGTCACCGACGACCCTTCTCCCTGTACAACAGAGCTTCCAGGCAAGCCCCCCCCTTGATCACCAGATATCGCCTATTCCTTCTCTATACTGCTTGCATTAGAGTAGTGTAGCATGTTACTGCTTTCGGTTAATCCTATACTGGTGCATAGCCTGTCATTGTTGCTACAGTTGTTACCCTTACCTGCTATCCTACTGCTTAGTATAGGATGCTAGTGTTCCATCAGTGGCCCTACACTCTTGTCCGTCTGCCATGCTATACTACTGGGCCGTGATCACTTCGGGAGGTGATCACGGGTATATACTATATACTTTATGTACATGACACATGTGGTGACTAAAGTTGGGTCGGCTCGTTGAGTACCCGCAAGTGATTCTGATGAGGGGGCTGAAAGGACAGGTGGCTCCATCCCGGTAGAGGTGGGCCTGGGTTCCTGACGGCCCCCGACTGTTACTTTATGGCGGAGCGACAGGGCAGGTTGAGACCACCTAGGAGAGAGGTGGGCCTGGCCCTGGTCGGCGTTCGCGGATACTTAACACGCTTAACGAGATCTTGGTATTTGATCTGAGTCTGGCCATTTGGTCTATACGCACTAACCAACTACGCGGGAACAGTTATGGGCACTCGACGTCGTGGTATCAGCCGAAGCTCTTCTTGACGTCAGCGACTGAGCGGCGCGCGCCGGATTGGACTGGAACGCCTGCTAGGCTAGGTCTGCTTCCGGCCGCGTTCGCAACGTGCAGGTGTGCAATGGGCGATGGGCCCAGACCCCTGCGCCATAGGATTTAGACCGGCGTGCTGACCTCTCTGTTGTGCCTAGGTGGGGCTGCGACGTGTTGATCTTCCGCGGCCGGGCATGACCCAGAAAAGTGTGTCCGGCCAAATGGGATCGAGCGTGTTGGGTTATGTGGTGCACCCCTGCAGGGAAGTTTATCTATTCGAATAGCCGTGTCCCTCGGTAAAAGGACGACCCGGAGTTGTACCTTGACCTTATGACAACTAGAACTGGATACTTAATAAAACACACCCTTCCAAGTGCCAGATACAACCCGGTGATCGCTCTCTAACAGGGCGACGAGGAGGGGATCGCCGGGTAGGATTATGCTATGCGATGCTACTTGGTGAACTTACCATCTACTCTCTTCTACATGCTGCAAGATGGAGGTGGCCAGAAGCGTAGTCTTCGACAGGATTAGCTATCCCCCTCTTATTCTGGCATTCTGCAGTTCAGTCCACCGATATGGCCCTTTACACATATACCCATGCATATGTAGTGTAGCTCCTTGCTTGCGAGTACTTTGGATGAGTACTCACGGTTGCTTTTCTCCCTCTTTTCCCCCTTTCCCTTCTACCTGGTTGTCGCAACCAGATGCTGGAGCCCAGGAGCCAGACGCCACCGTCGACGACGACTCCTACTACACCGGAGGTGCCTACTACTACGTGCAGCCGCTGACGACGACCAGGAGTAGTTAGGAGGATCCCAGGCAGGAGGCCTGCGCCTCTTTCGATCTGTATCCCAGTTTGTGCTAGCCTTCTTAAGGCAAACTTGTTTAACTTATGTCTGTACTCAGATATTGTTGCTTCCGCTGACTCGTCTATGATCGAGCACTTGTATTCGAGCCCTCGAGGCCCCTGGCTTGTATTATGATGCTTGTATGACTTATTTATGTTTTAGAGTTGTGTTGTGATATCTTCCCGTGAGTCCCTGATCTTGATCGTACACATTTGCGTGCATGATTAGTGTACGGTCAAATCGGGGGCGTCACAAGTTGGTATCAGAGCCAACTGCCTGTAGGAATCCCCCTTTCCAACTCCTTGGCCGAAGTCGAGTCTAGTCATTGGAAAAGTTTTTACTAACATGGTTGTGTGTCTTACGGGCCCACGTCGCCATTGGGTGGTACTAGGATCTTTTACTCCTCGACCTTTACTCTGGGACTCTGATCTCTCTCCTATTCGGGTTAAATGAATTTTGCTAAATCTAACATTAGGATCTCGTTATCACTTTCACCCGGAGAGCCCCTTATTACTGATGATCGTCTGCTGCACGTGAAGACCCTGAAGATACTCTCCGCTGATAACCCGAGAACTTGTGTTCATCGCTTTTGCAATTCCCTTTCATCGATAAACTCCTATGGATAACCACGTATACTCGCCATTCATACAATGTTTCCCAGTTGATCTTGTTATTACAAGATACCCCGAAATTCTCTCTGTTGTTCCGAGAATCCTTTGAGCTTACTACCTTGCTGTTCTTTGTCACCTGAATACCCCTACGGATAATTCTCGCACTTACCGAGTATCCGCTCATCCCCAGTTGATTCAAGTATTTCACAAAAGTGTTCAAAATACCATTCGATCTTCCGAAAATCCTCAGGAGCCTTTTTGCTCTTGAAATTCTTGCTTACTTGCATTATGATTAATCTTAAGTCTCGTAATCTTATTGGCATCTCTTGTCATTATCATTTTGAGTCCGTTGATTCAATTTGTTGTGAATGCTCGCAATCCTCAATCAGAGCCTAGAATTCATCCTTCCGGCTCGGACGTCATTTTGAACATGAGCTGGTTGTCGACCAATCAAATTGCCACCGTTTGTGCCTCTAAGTCTATTCAACTTACTTGTCTTTTGATCAGAGCATCTGCTTTTGATCCCCCAATTTGGAAATCATAATTCCTTGCATTTAAGGTCTCGAATTATCCAGATTTTTCTATAATCCGATGCCTTGGCATTATTTCTTCTTCTGGCTGAACATATATACTCAAATCAGTTTCTTTGCGGTCCGCCAGATCCTTTGGTGGATTATTATCCGACCGTTCCTGCATATTCTCAAAACCTTGAGTTCTTCCCCTGATACACCATGCCTTTGGTAAATTGTATCCTCTGTTTTCTCAACCATGCTCTGTTTTCGAGCTGGTGGTATTTACTATTGAAGCTTGTGGTATATGTTTCCACGATACCCTGACGGGTTGAACCTATGCCTTCCTTAATATGTGTGAACTCGGAAGTTTTCACGAGTCATACTCATCTGGTATTTCACCAGGTAAAACTTTCAACACTAATGCCTTTATCAAGGCGAGAAGTGAATGAAAGGTTATGCATTAAAGAAGTGGGAGTTGACCTTGAACTTTGTGTTCATGCCCATGGACACGATGTAAATCTTATCATGGAAGCTTCTCGTAAAATAGTTACCCCCTTGTTATAAGTTCTTGTATCCGTGGTTTGATCATTTACAAATGTGGTTCTGACCATACTGTTCCCCTTGATTCAATTTCTCAGACAAGTTAAACCACTTGTCCTCTGCAGATCATTGCACCTGTCCAACCTTTACTTTAATCTATCGTCGAGTATTACCCCCTGGTATCTCGAGATAAACACAAAACATCATAACTTCTTATGAGTTCTTCATCAAGTACTACATTCTCACTGATTCCAATTTTTCACGGGCTCTCAGTTATTAAACACTCAAAGACACCGATAACTGAACCGAGTCCGCACTACGGTTCAACAACTTTAGTAATATTCTTTACTTACGAGTTTGTACCCAAACACGTCATTCCTAGCCTGATTGGCTATATCATTATCGTGCTAAATTTTAACTGTGCTACCGGCTCCTTCCCGGAGCACAAATTGCGACGGTGAGCTAATCTTACAATCGATCTTCCTCGTCATATCACTTCTCCTTGAACAGCAAACTTGATTTCGAGTTTGTGTCCTAACCGTGGTTCCAATAACCTTTCGCTTTCATCATTCCTTTGACTTGATGTCATCGTCGATCAATTACATCTTCTTGAAAACCTCTCGACAAATTTGTCGTGATCATTGTCAACAATTTGACTTCTTCCAAGTTGTGTGTCGAAATTCAGGATGAGAAATACCATCCTTGCCCCTCGATGAATTGTGTTATCATCGACAACATTCTTGCCTCCCCCAACACAAACTTGTTCATATTTTGTGTTGTATCTTGATTTCCCTGCTATCCAACTTATGTTATGTTCTACCGTGGAGTATTACCATCTTTGATGTCAAGAATGTCGTGAGCATTACTCCACCTCTTAAGAATTCTTGGTACAAGTGATACTTCTCACCATCACCATTCTTTCTTGGTCCCCGTGTTGTTTCTAAACGAATACCGACAAATGGTCTGTGATGTGTAAATTCTAAACATCTAGCAACCCTATTGCTTTGAAGTTATTGGTCTATAGTTTCATTCTACGTCTATGGCTTAATGAATCATCATTCGAACATTGATCGTGCTACCTAGCCCATATTTCGGGTGCACATTTCAACCAATGTTTAACTGTGTATGTTTTCCTCGAGCATACATCATTAAGTCATTCGATCTAGCTAATGTTATCTCCTTGTTCACATAGTTGTGGAAATCCATCTTTTTGGAAATCTCGATGAGTTGTCGCTGAGTCCATCAGCCACCTCCTCATCCTCTCCTTAGTTTAATGATGAACTCTCATTTCGGAACTCACTCCCATAGTTCATTCCCTGAGTCTGAGGTATCCTGACACCAATCAGATCTGAATCTCAGTCAGATATGATGGTTAGAACATTTTCCAAGAGTCGTAACATTGGTCTTTATATCACCCGGTAAGGTGATGTCATGCCTAGCACACCTGACCGGAGGACCTAGTGTTATAGTTTCCTTCTTAACAAGGTTAACCATTTTTTCCGTGAGGAAATTGAATGCCTTGTTTAATAAGTTCATCTTGATGGATCCTTTGTGTATCCAAAGTCTGACCTTTGCTTGAAGACCTTATCAATGCTATCTCGAAGCATGTCTGTGGTGCTTTGATTTTCAACCAGAACATTTGAAGCCCAATGCTAAATGTTACTTGCTCAATTATCCAAACACCGTTGCATGGGTAATGTCATGAAATTTCTCTCCCCTTTCCTAAAGAGTTTTCTATATTATATCCTGCCAAGGATATCATGCTCTGCTTGTCCTTGGGAAGGATATACCCCTGATATATGTGTTTAAACACATTTTCCCTTCCATTGTTTGGTTTAACCTTTCTTGTGATCTATATGATCTAAGCAGTAATATTCTCCTGCTTATGTATATACCTCGGTGTACAATTCAGTCAGCAAGACCCTGTTACTATTGTTGATGACATTTCGGTAGCCACCGATGGACGAGAACCTTGCCTATTGGCCCGCCTCGTTCAACGAGCAGGAAAATGGTTCTCTTCGTCCCTCGCCCTTGGTATCGATGTTGTTGCCGACATAACTGACAGGCTACCCTCTGACACGCCTTACTATCGTGACCGTGCAAGATGTCGGCCCCCTTCCTACTTTCAACCACATGGTGGGCCCATAACCCACAGCTCCACAGGATCGAAACCTGACTCTCCTGTACGCCCCCTGTTCCCAAAGTTATTCCTCGCGCGTGGCCTCGTATGTAATTCACGGGCCACCGTCCCAAGTGATCTATTCTAGTAACAGAAGCAATACTCAATCTCATTGCTCTGGACCCCTTTCGCGTGTTGTTTCAGACATCGAAAGATTGCCTATCCGTTTGAAACTTCTCATGGTACCTTCTTACTTTGCTCTCGATAACTTCTTAAGTTTCACTTCGAGAGATACTTATGCTTCTCCCCCTGAGTTAACCGTCCGATGATCAATTTTGTTAGAATCCGGCCTTATAGAGTTTTCCCCCCTCTTATCCTTTCGTAAGTCCGGTGAAGATCCTGAAGGAAGGACGACAATTTCAACATGATGCATTGAGGCATAGGAGTGAAGACATCAATGCTATGGATCGACCTCTTCGAGGAGAGCAACCAAAGACGAGAAGATCCGTTAGACTTTCGTAACCAGAACTTCCCCCCATACACCCCTCTTAAATCTCGGGACGAGATTTCTTGTAGTGGAGGAGAATTGTGACGCCCGGGTAATTAAGCTACAGAAACCCCCTCGTAATGATGCCACATCACCTCGGTTACTATTGTTAAACTCGCGTTGATTAGGAACCGATTCAAATTCAAATTCAAAATCAAGGCAAACAACAAAAAATTTCAAATGTGAAAACTAAAATGTTCGGGTTGTGACAAATGTTGCATAGGTAGATATGGTGAAGAACCCATATTTAAATAAAATGTTTAAATGCACTCTAGTAAATAAAACAGTGGCTAAAACAAATATTTAAATGATTTTACAATATTAGACAAATACAAACTAACTTATTTGCCGATCAAACTAAAGGTGATAGTAGCCTAAATTAATAGGATTTTTAGATGCAATTCTTGTATTTTAAAACTAGTTTTGTTTTGAAATGAATTAAAACAGAAAATAAAATAAGTAAAGAAAAGAAAACACAAAAAACAGAAAACAAAAGAACAAAAAAATAGAAAAGAACCCCCCGGGCTTCGGCCCAGCAGGCCACAGGCCCAGCCGGTCGACCCCCACTTCACTTAACCCCCCCACGCCCCCGAAACCCTAACCCCCACGCACCCACTTCCCCCCACTCGTCCCACTCCTCCCCCTCCCCCGATCCAGATCGGATCAGGGCTTGCAGCGGCAACCGCCGCCCCGCGCCAGGCCGCCGCCGCCCGGAGCCCGCGCCACCTCGCCGGCCTGCCTCCTCCTCCCCGGCCTGCACCTCGTCACCGCGTCGCCGTCGTCTCCATCTCCTCCCCGCGCCCCACTGCCCCCGACCCTACGACCCCGCCATGAGCACCGCTCCTTCTCCTCTGCCCCGCTTCGCCGCACACGCGTTCGGCCGCCCGCACCGCTGGCCTCCCGCAGCCAATGCCGCTCGCCCGCGCGCGCGTCGCGCCATCCGCTCCTCACGCGTGGCCGCCTCTGCTTCCCCTCGACGCGCCGTCGCCCGTGCCGTTCGCCCGCTCCGGCCGCGCCCCTGCCGCCCGCTCGTGCCGCCTAGCAGCCCTGCTCGCGTGCTGCCCCGCGCCCGCTTGGCCACTCACCGGCCCCGCTGCGCCACGCCGTCACCCCCTGCTGACTGCGCCGCCGCCCGCCTCGCGCACGCGCTCGCACCGCACGCTCGCCCCCCTCCCCCCGCGCTCGGGCTTCCCGCTGCTCGCCTCGGGCCTCTGTCGCGGCACCTCCCCTGGTCGCCGCCCGGCTCCCCTCCGCCCCGCCGCGTTTGCTCCGGCCGGCCATGCTCGTCGGGACGCGTCGACTCCGCCCACCATTGCCACGGCTCGCCCCCACCGCGCCTCGCCGGCGCGCGCTGGTGCGTCCCCTCGCCCGTGGCCTCGGGCATGGGCGCCCACGGCCACGCCCGTGCGCCCGCGCCCGTAACCCCGCGTGCCCGCTAAGGCCCCTGGCCCAATGACAGCCGGGGCCCACGCACAGAACGGTTCATAAAAAAGGATTAAAAAAATAATAATAAATTTAATTAATTAATTAACTAAATTAATTAAGTTAATTAATCCTATTTAATTAATCTAATTAACCTATTAGTTTAATTAGACAATAATTAGTTTAACCTAAACACTAATTAACCTAACAGTGTATGACAGGTGGGTCCCACTGTGCCCACACGTCAGTTTGACCAGTCAACACCTCTATTGACTGCTGATGTCATGATGACGTCAGCAAACACTGTTCTGGATAATGTTGATTTAAATTAATTAAATAAATTCTAGAAAATGATTAAATTTTTAGAAAATCATATAAAACAATCCGTATCTCGGATGAAAATACTTTCTACATGAAAGTTGCTCAGAACGACGAGACGAATCCGGATCGCAGCCCGTTCGTCCGCCACACATCCCTAGCATAGCAAACTCGCAACTTTTCCCCTCCGATTCATCTGTCCGAAAACGCAAAACCCCGGGAATACTTTCCCGGATGTTTCCCCCTTCGCTGGTATCACTTACTACCGCGTTAGGGCTTACCTAGCACCGCGTATTGCCTCGTTATGTTTTGTGAGGCTTTGTTTGCTCCGTATTTACTGTTTCTTCCCCCCTCTTCTTCTCCGGTAGACCCCGAGACCGGCGCTGAGACCACCGAGTACGACTACGTCACCGACGACCCTTCTCCCTGTACAACAGAGCTTCCAAGCAAGCCCCCCTTATCACCAGATATCGCCTATTCCTTCTCTATACTGCTTGCATTAGAGTAGTGTAGCATGTTACTGCTTTCGGTTAATCCTATACTGATGCATAGCCTGTCATTGTTGCTACAGTTGTTACCCTTACCTGCTATCCTACTGCTTAGTATAGGATGCTAGTGTTTCCATCAGTGGCCCTACACTCCTGTCCGTCTGCCATGCTATACTACTGGGCCGTGATCACTTCGGGAGGTGATCACGGGTATATACTATATACTTTATGTACATGACACATGTGGTGACTAAAGTCGGGTCGGCTCGTTGAGTACCCGCAAGTGATTCTGATGAGGGGGCTGAAAGGACAGGTGGCTCCATCCCGGTAGAGGTGGGCCTGGGTTCCTGACGGCCCCCGACTGTTACTTTATGGCGGAGCGACAGGGCAGGTTGAGACCACCTAGGAGAGAGGTGGGCCTGGCCCTGGTCGGCGTTCGCGGATACTTAACACGCTTAACGAGATCTTGGTATTTGATCTGAGTCTGGCCATTTGGTCTATACGCACTAACCAACTACGCGGGAACAGTTATGGGCACTCGACGTCGTGGTATCAGCCAAAGCCTTCGTGACGTCAGCGACTGAGTGGTGCGCGCCGGATTGGACTGGAACGCCTGCTAGGCTAGGTCTGCTTCCGGCCGCGTTCGCAACGTGCAGGTGTGCAATGGGCGATGGGCCCAGACCCCTGCGCCATAGGATTTAGACCGGCGTGCTGACCTCTCTGTTGTGCCTAGGTGGGGCTGCGACGTGTTGATCTTCCGCGGCCGGGCATGACCCAGAAAAGTGTGTCTGGCCAAATGGGATCGAGCGTGTTGGGTTATGTGGTGCACCCCTGCAGGGAAGTTTATCTATTCGAATAGCCGTGTCCCTCGGTAAAAGGACGACCCGGAGTTGTACCTTGACCTTATGACAACTAGAACTGGATACTTAATAAAACACACCCTTCCAAGTGCCAGATACAACCCGGTGATCGCTCTCTAACAGGGCGACGAGGAGGGGATCGCCGGGTAGGATTATGCTATGCGATGCTACTTGGTGAACTTACCATCTACTCTCTTCTACATGCTGCAAGATGGAGGTGGCCAGAAGCGTAGTCTTCGACAGGATTAGCTATCCCCCTCTTATTCTGGCATTCTGCAGTTCAGTCCACCGATATGGCTCTTTACACATATACCCATGCATATGTAGTGTAGCTCCTTGCTTGCGAGTACTTTGGATGAGTACTCACGGTTGCTTTTCTCCCTCTTTTCCCCCTTTCCCTTCTACCTGGTTGTCGCAACCAGATGCTGGAGCCCAGGAGCCAGACGCCACCGTCGACGACGACTCCTACTACACCGGAGGTGCCTACTACTACGTGCAGGCCGCTGACGACGACCAGGAGTAGTTAGGAGGATCCCAGGCAGGAGGCCTGCGCCTCTTTCGATCTGTATTCCAGTTTGCGCTAGCCTTCTTAAGGCAAACTTGTTTAACTTATGTCTGTACTCAGATATTGTTGCTTCCGCTGACTCGTCTATGATCGAGCACTTGTATTCGAGCCCTCGAGGCCCCTGGCTTGTATTATGATGCTTGTATGACTTATTTATGTTGTAGAGTTGTGTTGTGATATCTTCCCGTGAGTCCCTGATCTTGATCGTACACATTTGCGTGCATGATTAGTGTACGGTCAAATCGGGGGCGTCACAGGCGGCGCAAGAGGCGGCTAGGGTTAGGTCTCCCGGCTCCCTTCGGGAAGCCGAGCAAATAATGATTGCTTCTTGCTTGATTAGATTGATACATCTCGTCTCCTTATATAGAGAGGTTTACTTGACTCCTAAGTAAACGATTCTAATAACAATAAGATAATTGGGCTAAGCCCTAATAACAATAAGATAACTTGGGCCACAACCCATTGGGCTAAGCCCCTAATATGCCAGTCATAACAAAGCTTCATTTGTGTTCTGGAAGGGATGGCTAAGACGATACAACAAGGTGAGCATGTTGAATGTTAGTTGTGATATCCATCTGCCACATTAAAACTTGTTTATTTCTCCGATTTTTTTTGTCCAATCGTCCATCATCACTAGTTCACTACTACTCCCTCTGGTCCTTTTTACTCTGCATATAAGATTTGTTAGAAGTCAAACTTCATAAAGTTTGACCAACTTCGACAAACTTCATAGAGTAGTTGCTAGTTCTAGGCGAGATCGTTAGGTGTGATCTGGAGCTAGTTCTCTGCTTAATTTTGTGATATCCATTAGACAAAGGGGTTTTAGGTGTGATGCATGATTTCGACATCTCCACACTATTGATATTCCTTCTCATGCACAAATGGCAAAAACAGGCTATTAGAGTGTATCTAAACCTAGCTTATCAGGAACCTCTGGAATCATCAGCTGAAGCATTGATTCAATTGATACAACCAGAGTTCAGCCTATCTTGAATCTTTTGATTCTTCACACCATTTTTCTATGTATGATTCTAACAACAAAGTCCAACCTGTTCCGAATCTTGATTCTTCTTCATCTTACTTATTCGAGACACTATTCAAAAATATGAAGGATCAGCCACTCTCCTGGTCATAGCAAACTGTATGATTTTGGCCCCTACCAAAAGCAAAGATAAAAAAAGTGTTAGCTAGAATAGAACCTTTAGACAGAGAACATATATTCTTCCTAATTAGCCACATCTCATAGCGATCCCCTTGCACCTCAATTAAGCATGCAATCCTGCGCCGACCACTCCCGCCTCTTTACCCGACGCAGCTAGTCATCTACAAATAAGCATCGTGTCATCGGCGGCAGGCTTGTCGGAACCAACGACCAGGTCATGAAGCTGCACCTCGGCGGCCAGCTCGTGTCGCTGCACCTCGGCGGCCATCCGTAAAAAACTTCATTTCATGAAAAGAATGTTAAGTTTACAGAAGTGTATTTGGAGATATCCACCAGTATACTGAATCTTCTAAGCTTGACTGCAGTGTGTATAGACTTGTCAGTAATGAAGTTTTTTTTAGCCAAAACAGGAGCTCTGCCTTTACGTTGAAGATAAGGAATTTATCGTAGTGTAAAAAAAATCCTTGGAGGACAGGTAAGTAGAAATATGAGGAGCTGCAACTGGAACAGAAATGACTGAAAGTACAACTTGTGGCAACGGAGCTTCATTTGTGTTCTGGAAGGGATGGCTCCGACGATACAACAAGGTGAGCATGTTGAATGTTAGTTGTGGTATCCATCTTACACCGATGGTATTACTTCTCACGCACAAATGGCAAAAAACTAGGAATTAGACTGTATCTAACCTAGCCTATCAGGAACCTGTTGAATCATCAGCTGAAGCATTGATTCAATTGATATCACCAAAGTTTAGCCTCTCTTGAATCTTGATTCTTCACACCATTTTTCTATATATGGTACTAAAAACAAAAGTTCAGTCTGTCTCGAATCTTGATTCTTCTTTAAAAATATCAAAGATCAGCCACTCTCCTGGACATAGCTAACTGTATGATTTTGGCCCCTCCCAATTCCCAAAAGCAAAGATTAGAAAAGGTGGTGGCTAGAATAGAACCTTTACACAGAGAACATATATTCTACCCAATTAGCCACATCTCATAGCGATTCCCTTGCACCTCAGTTAAGCGTGCAATCCCGCGCCGACTACTCCATCCTCTTTACCCGCCGCAGTCATCTATAAATAAGCACCGTTGGGTCATCACCATCATCCAACTCCAAGAACACAACAGCTTAGAGCAAGCTCAAGTGAAGTGAGCTGATCAGATCGACCAATAACAAATCCCCAAGAACAGCCTACTAGCTACCCACCAATTCGCTCGATCAGCAATGGCAGACAGAGTGACGAAGCTGGCGTCGCAGCGGGCGGTGGTGATCTTTGGGGCGAGCAACTGCTTCATGTGCCACACGGTGAAGACGCTCTTCACAGAGCTGGGCGTGAGCTGGACGGTGCACGAGCTGGACAAGGACCCCCGCGGGAAGGACGTCGAGAGGGCGCTCGTTGGCATGGTCGGACGGAGCCCGCCCGTGCCAGCCGTCTTCATCGGTGGCAGGCTTATCGGCACCACCGACCAGGTCATGACGCTGCACGTCGGCGGCCAGCTCGTGCCGCTCCTCCGCCAGGCCGGCGCCCTGTGGCTTTGAAGAGTCATGGGCAGCAGTGGCTGATGGTGCGAGCAGTTATGTGCGATCGCAGCCTCGAAATCGAGCGAAGCTAGTGATCATGTAGTGCGTGCACTGCAGTGCAGCTACGTAATTTTGAAAAGGTCATCAAACATATTAACGGTTATGACCTTTCAGTTGTACCTCGTTGTCATGAAAAGAGTAGAAAGGATGCTTTGTAAGAGATGAGCATCCTGAGCAATATTAAAAGAGCTTATGCCTGTTATCTTGTTGCCGTTGCTTAACTAATTTGATGCTTTGCTTAATCTGGCTGGCTGTTGTGCTAAGGCCGTGAGGGAATCCACGGTATAGATAATGCTCCTCGGTGAATGGAGAATATAGTGTCATATCTGCTCGAATTATTGGAATTTTATTAGACAGTTGTACCTCTCGGTGTGCATCGAGACGTTAGACAGCAGGCCTTCAAATCCCTGCCTCTTGCTGTACAGGAGAGAGGCAATAAGGTTTTAGAGAGCCCTCTAGCGCAACTGTTGAATCTTCCTTTTTCGTGGCAGAGAACGATGGCTTTTCCCCCAACTTGGATTACCTTCTCGGCAATATGACGAACGGTGCACCAACATCTTCTTCCATCGCAGCGTACGTTTTCTCTCTTCTGTTAGGTTTTGCATCCGGTTTACTGCTTTTATCTATCGATGTGGATCTTGTCTTTGTTATTTACTCAATTGCATGACTACTTACATCACTTTGCTACTTGATTTGATTATCATCTCTATTATGATTATCATGTTTTATTTACCTACCGTCTTTTGGTCTTTCTGGATCAAATTTAACGGAAAATTGCTCAAATATTCAATAATATTGCTCACACTTTTCTCGGGGCTATAGTACATGGATAGCATGGGGGTAGATGCGCTGATACAGAGAGGGGAGATCTCGGTGTGTTGAGAACTTGAGATAGACGCACCGGTTCAGTCAGGGCGTGTTTGGTTGCCGTGCGCTACAATACCCGCATTGCATACACTTCTCCACTCAACCTGGCTATGCAAATGCAGCCTCAAATGCACCATCTGCATGTTGTTTGGTTGCCTGCATGCCCTCTTGCCTGCATGGGCAGAACCACACTGACTAGTGTCTGGTTGCCTGCATGTTAGTGGACAAACCCAAGGCATGATGTTTGGTTGTATGCAACGCCTGGTGTGTGGTAACCTCTTTGGCTAGTTGGTGAGGTTACCAGCACACTTCGGCACAACCATGTAGCACACATCATAAGCAGAGTAGTGTATAAACAGAGGATCAACTACATAAGAGCATATTTCAGATAAGCAGTACCACACTTGATAACAGTTCTACGCATAAACCATAAACATAAACAGTTCAAAGCAGACTCGATAGTACTTAGGGAGGCCCTGGCCCTACTCCTTGGAGGCGAAGGCTTCAACGTGCTTCCCGCACTTGTTGACGACCTCAATGCCATCGTCGTCGAAGATGATGACCTCGAGGGTGTCGGGAGTGAGGAGCTTGAACGTCACCTTGTAGCCGATCTTGATCTGATGAACAGCTGCGTAGGTGGCCCAACCTTGATCCAGGGTCACCCTGCCGTTCATCAGCTTCACCGTCACCTTTCATGAGCAGCCGGTGTTGTTCCTGAGCTTGAACTCGGTCGGCACCGTGACGAAGTGCTTGGTGAAGTCCAGGGGCATGGGGATGCACTCAAGCTTCGGTGCAACGATGACCTTGCAGAAGTGAGTTGGGCCATCCTCCTGATGGTAGTGGCCGTAGTTGCGGCGCTTGTTGCTGGGGGGCTCCTGCATGCCCTCGTCGTCGCCACCCTCAGGCGTCTTCGGGTCTTCCTCGGCGGTGGGCGGCAGCACAACCTCGTCGGGCATTGGGTGAAGGGGATGCTTGCCCTTGTTGTCAACGGCCGGAAGCACCTCCGTGCCCATCTCATTACTCTCCTCGATCTGCACATAATTCATGGAGTCAAGCACAACACAGAGTTCATGGCTTATTGAAGAGCATGTAGTTAAAACGACATGACTGTCACTCTTCTCCTCCTCTCCATCCCCCCTATATTTACTCACCCTGCCCACCACTAACCCACCCCCTGTCTTCTCTCACTGTTAACCTTCCTCCTCCCCATCGCCATGAGCTCTAGCTCCAGCTCCAACGCCAACCCCTTCCCTTGGGTATTGGCCGGAGGGCCTTCTTCCTCGGGTGGTCGGCTGGTGACCGCATCAAGTTCGAGAACACCATGGAGGTGTGCTCGAACTTCAGCTCCATGCCTGACATGCAGAACGAATCTAATGCAGTGCTCATGAAGGCCACTAAAGAAGGGCTGAAGACGCCGATTCCTGACCTAGCGAAGGGCGCGATGGCAGTTGACATCATTTGCTGGGCCATGAATCAGGCCGTCTCTGACGACGTTAAACAAAGGAAGAAGTGGTGCAAGTACAAGAACTACTGGGCTTCTAATGACCGTCGTGCCGCAGTGTACTGGGAGACGGCTATCGCGCCACCGGCGGTCATCGGTGGGGAGCCTAAGGAGGAGGAAGAAGCGGTGCAGATGCCAGCGAGGGCGCCGGAGCCAGGCCGATCGACCTCAACTCCGCCGAGGACGACGACGACGACCCGCCGGCCCGCACGGCGATGAAGAAGAAGATGAAGGCCAGCGGCTCGACCAGCCGCTCTGCACGCCGGTGACGACCGCCGCGGTCAGCCGGTGTCCGTTGTGTACCCCCTATCCCCCTATCCCCCTTCTTCATTCCGATCTTGCATCTATGAACTCGTATGAACTAGTATGAACTACCCCTATGCTTATCTACCTCTATTCCCCATTCCCCTCCGCCGTGGATCGAATCTATTGCCGGATCGAACGGGAAAAAGTTTTGCATGTCGAACAGAGAGAAGTGCTTACCGCCATTGCCGCGCGCCAACTGCTGATCCGCTCGCTGGTGATGGAGTCCGGTGGTCTTCTTGCTCTGCTTCGATCCGCCGCCGCCGGTGAGAGTTTGGAGAGGGAGCGGTGAGGGGCGGTGAGGCTAATAATTGTCGGCGCTGCGGGAAGCAACACGGCTTCTCGAGCGTGGCCGCGCGCGTGCAACCGCCGCCGCCCACGTGCACCGCTCGGGCCTGGCCCTGGAGAAACTGCCGATTCGTGCGTTCCCAGGGAGCCAGGCCCAGGAGTGCTTTAAGGTCCATGCCATGCGGGCCGCACAGTAAACGCAGGCAACCAAACGGGCCACTTCCTTCCCGCGCGGGCCAGGCTGGGCCTAATGCGGGCAACCAAACACGCCCTCAGTGGCGGTGCCATGAACTGGCCAAGGCCTAGGCTGTCTCGGGCAACCTTCATTTAATGTAGCACAATAGCTGCAACAAATGCTAAAACCAAGGAGGGACTTGGGCGTTACGCCCCATGCCACGGGTTAGGCTGCCTGAGGCCCATCTCCGTCGGTGGCGGCCACAGGAACTGGCCAAGGACCAGGCAGCCCTAGGCAACCTTCGTTTACTGTAGTGCTATAACTACAATAAATGCTATAGTCAAGGAACGACTTGGGCCTCACGCCCTAGGCCACGGCCCGGGCTACCTGGGGCCTGTCTCCGCCCATTGGGTTCAGTGAGCTCAGTATGTTACATATCATCCTCATGCATGAGAACACATTTCAAATCAAGACAAAATTGATGTTGAGCTCAAGGCCCTCCAAGTTCAATTTGCATTACCAAACTTTGGTGCTTGGTTAACTAAGTCTCTAAAGAGCAAAACAGAGTCGAGAAAAAGGGCAGGTAGAAGCTAGGGCAGAGCAACAACAATGAAAAGGAGCTGGCCCAACAAGGTGGGTCAGGGGGATCCTACTTTTGCCATTTCATCTGAAAAATCAAAGTAGGTGATAGTAGTAGGCTTTTCAGTTTGCAATAAGGAGAGGACATCTCCAACTCGGACCCCTAAAATCGACATGGTATTTATCCGTGGACGCGTGGGACCGGTCATCCAACCATGGCCGCATATAGAATTTGAACAAACTGGAAGATTGTCATGTAAACATGACGAAATTAACTCAATTTTAGACTTGATTTACATAAGACAAACGGTATTTCATCTTTCAACTAAAACCTAAAAAAACACATAAGCTACCTTGTAGTGTATGGTGACCTTGTACGCGTGGCCGGCCTGGTCGGCGGCACGTCCATAATTGTTTGTGTTGTTGTCGTCGAAGTGGTCCTTCCAGCGGTGGAAGGGCGCGGGGGAGCAGCGACCCTGCCCTTGTGGAGTAGTTGTCCTGCTTCCTCTTGCGCCGTGCAGAGGGCGCCGCGGCCAACGCCGACCCTAGCTGGGGAGCCTTGCCCTCACCCATCCCGCCGATAACAGCAACGTCAATCTCACTGAAAGACCACTCCTCGCCATACTTGGTGAGCTCCCCGTCGAGGCGGCGTAGTCGTCGCGTGACCATCTTCATGGTGGTTAGCGACCGGCCGCGGGCCCAGGCCTCCGTGAGGTCGAGGTCTGAGCGGACCTAGGTCGACGATTCGTTAGACTTGGTGAATGTCGAGTGGTGCACCGCTGCTGCCTAACTGCCCTCTCCTTAGCCGACACAACGCTCCGCGGCGACGAGCAGCCGCCACCATCATGGCCAACGAGGTAGTAGAGGAAGCCCTCACGCACCTTTGTGATCGCCGATGACACCTCCTCCTTGATGGCCTTCCTGCGCGACATGCGGCGTGGCGGCGACACTGGCCGATCAATGTGGACCTACCCGCTATGCACCGGCGATGCCGACACGTCCTTCACGTGATGTTCGATTTGGAAGCCACCTTAATGCGGCACAACCACTAAAGTAACCTTTTCGGTCTCCGCATTGGCATTGAAGTGTGCCGCTCACTCGTCCGGTCGCATCGCTCTGATCGGCATGAATGTCGTGGGGTCATATTAACTCTGGAGCGGCGCTGACCGGCGTGAATGCGTGACACCCGCTTCGTGCGGAGGGCTTTGGGTGGGACCGGAGTGTCGGACGCGTATGTGGCAGCGGTCCGGACGCGCGCAAAGCCCCTAGGTTTGTGTCTGCTTTATGGGATTTCATACAACCGGATCGCTCCGTGGACCAATGTGGTAACGTGTTGGATGACAAACTGCGTCCGAACAGTTCGGTCCGGATGGTTGCGGGAGTTCATGGGTACAAGGT
Organism: Triticum aestivum; assembly: GCF_018294505.1. NCBI lineage: Eukaryota > Viridiplantae > Streptophyta > Magnoliopsida > Poales > Poaceae > Triticum > Triticum aestivum. The sequence goes on from NC_057802.1 coordinate 563,936,024, forward strand.
GAAGATGCCGAAGTCATTCTTGCAACCTTGCACGCTTGGTCAGCGGATCGAGATATGTAGGAGGACGCAACTCTTACAAAGTCACATTCGCTATATTGAATATAGAGCGTGTTTCACATGTTTTGAAGGCCAGACATGTGAAGTCGATTTAGATCGTCGCATCCGAGCCTTCATAATTTTCCTACATATAGGACATATATGTCTCCTTTTTTTGCGGGGATGGACATATATGTCATTCGCTACAGACTTATTCTTCAATTAGATTAAAATTGCACATTTGGTTAACCAACAATAGTGTACTAAAGGTCACACACATTAGAGCCTGGTGGCGGCAATGAGGTCGGTGTTTGTCGGTCACAGACGCGGCCGGCGCAAGGACAATTTTCACAGCGGCGATTTTGGCGGCGGGGTACCAATTCCGGCAGGGCGACACTTGAAATTATACTAAGCATTGAGCCAAACATCCAGCCGCCTAATGCTTAGTATAATGTTGAACAATGTCGACGACCCTACTCTCCTCGACGATGAGGGTAGCTGCCTCTCCTCCTATGAGTGCGGCACCTAGTCCGATCGCCAGGAGGGAAGTGGTGGTTGTGGACGACGAGTAGGAAAGTGGAGGCTCTGGGCGGAAGGAAGGGAAGTGAAGATTGTGTGGCGGGGATATGATCTCGGTAGGACATGGCAATGGCTTTTTTATGGCCGTGGTCCGCAAGAAAACATGGCGAGCGGTGAAAAAAGTGGGGAGATACATAGCGAAAATGGCTGCAGGAAGTTGGCATGTAGGTGGCCGTCATTAATTAACACGCCTTTTGGTGTCATGGGCGTCTAGCGTCTACACCATTGCCAGAGAGAGGAGACGGACCGCCCGGGAGGTCTGGGAGGGAAGTGGATCTTCCAGCACAAGCAGTTGGCAGATAGAGCTCCCTCCAAACCAACGCCCTCATTCTCCAAATATGAAGGCTCGCTGCTTGATTTGGAGCGCCCTCATAAATTATGGTATCAGGAGTCGGATGACGACTGCGTTACATCGGTCGTTCCCATAAAATGTCATATTGGCGGTCACTATGCTGATTGACGCGATGTAATGATTTTGCTAGAGTTTCTCTTAGAAAATTGGTAAATACACTGGCAGCGCTGCAACCCGCGTGCGATCAGTGCTACAAATGCATATTGATTTTCTCTTAAAAATGTAGAGGTAATAGCACCAGGAGTCCTGAAACTTCTCCAGGATGTGATGGTCTAGTCCAAAACTTGCAAAAGCAAACTATTGCATCCCACAACTTGCACCCAATGTGCAAATTTGGTCCTAGCCAATCAGACGACGACAAGTGGAGGCAAGTCAGTAGAGTCGGTCAGCGCAGCACCTTTTGCAATTACCCCTGGCCTTAGCACTAATAAACCCTCACTACACCGCACTTTTCACCTAAATTTATTGGGTCTCCCTCCCTCGCCCAATCATTCGTCGCCCTCTCCCCCTGTCCGTGACCGGCCGACAAGCCGTGCTGGCTGCGCTCGCGTGAGCCATGGCGTCGTCGCCGGACTTCACCGGTGGTGTGCACCCGCCGCCTACTGCGCACCAAGTTCGGCCGCTCGGTGTCAACCCTCCGGATTATGGTTAGTCATCCATCCTCTCTGCTCTGTTCCTCCTCTCTGCTCGATGTCAACCCTCTCGGTCGGTGTTCTCCTCCCTGTTGGATCGCCCAGTTTTGAGCTCGTTTCAGGCCCATTGGTTGGTAGTTCGTGGTTGTAGTGCTTCCCGCGAAGTCAAACTGGTTATTGGGTAGTCGATTGTAGTCTAGGGTTTTGGGTGAAGTTGGGGATTTTAGGCAAGAACCTAGGGTTCTTGTTTAGAATGTTTTTCAGCCAGACTTTAGGTTTATGGCTAGTACGTACATACTGTTTTGCAAATACGTGCCAATTTGGCCTAGGGTTTGTGCGTAGGGGTAGCATTTGCAGTGTAAAAAGACTAAACTTTGTTTGGCCAATGTAGGGAACGGCTTGAGATAAGTAGTGGATTAGTACTTAGTTTGTACATTAGCCATGCTAAATTAGTTTGTTACTGCTTTTGTTGAGTTAATTTGCAAGATGTAGTTAACTGAATTTATTCCGTGAACTGAATTCAGTTACAAGTTGCAGTTAACTAAAAAAATTCAATTAACTCAGTTTCGGAAGAGAGCTGAATTTATTCACTTTTGTTAAAGATGCAGTTAACTTGAAGATTCATTTAACTTGAAGATGCAGTTAAATGTATTTATTCAGTTATCTTTATTGATGCTTGTGCTTACATTCTGCACTGTATGGTTGTAGTTTGTGATTCAGCAATGGGACTCAGTGTGGACACCCCTTTCTTCACATTAGAACTGGAGCATGGTGGACTATTTTGTGCACCAATAAATAACATGGAGTACTATAATCCTTCAGTGGAGGTGCTTGACTATGTTGATGCTGGCACGTTCTCATATGCAGTCATTGAAGAGCACCTGCTATGGTTGGGATATCCTGTCAATGAGCACATCATTTATTGGTGCATGCTTGACAAAACAGTTTCAGATGGTATGCTCAGAATCAGAGGTGATGAGGATGTGAAGCAAATGATAACAGCCAGTGCTCAGCATAAGGTTCTTGCAATCATGGTTGATCATTCAGATTTCATCAGTAATTTCAGGCAAGATTTGATATGTACAGTGGGAGCAGTAGAGAATTCTGTCAGAGTGGTAAACCCAAATGTTGTTGCAGCCAGTGCAGCTAGTTCTCGCAGCATCATTTCATCAATGCTGAAGATCCAATTTCAGAGTTTGTAGCACATGATACAGAAGCAGACAACTTGCTGGCTAATGTTGCAGAAGAAGAGCATTTGCTGACTGATGTTGCACAAGGAAAGCACTTGCTGACTGATGTTGCACAAGGAGAGCACTTGCTGTTTGATGTTGCAGTAGAAGAGCATTTGCTGACTGATTTTGCTGAAGAAGATCACTTGCTGACTGATTTTGCTGAAGAAGATCACTTGCTGACTGATGTTGCAGAAGATGTAGTGCTTTCAGATTCAGATTTCAGTGATAGTGATTATGACATAGATGATGGAGATGATGATCTTTATGAAGAGAACATTGACTTTGATGTTGATGAAGAAGCTGAGCAAGAGGAGGAAGAGGTGGAACTTGACTATGTACTTGATGAAGATTTGAATCTGTCAAGAGAAGAAGAAGAGCAACTAATGTACAAGTTCAAAGCTTTCAATTTCAAGGTGGACATGAAAAACCCTGTATTTAATGTAGGGATGGTCTTTGCTGATGTGGTTGAGCTGAGGAAATCTATTACTACATATTCAATAAGGAACAGAGTGCAGATCAAAAAGTTGAAAAATGACTAGATCAGATTTCATGCCGTTTGTCAGAGTGATTGCCCATGGCTGCTTAAGGCTGGCAATGACAACAGGACAGGAGGATTTGTCATCAAGGCCTACTATGGAGATCATATGTGTCAGAAGAAGTGGAGGTTGAAGGACATGACATCTAAATTCCTTTGCAACTATTTCATAGATGAGTTCAGAGATGACCAAAAGATGTCACTTGGAACATTTTCAAGGAAAATAACAAAGGAGTTTAATTGCACCCCTAATAGATGGAAGCTAGCTAGGGCTAGGACAGCAGCAGTGAAGGAGATCCATGGTGATGAAGAAGAGCAATTCAGTAGACTATGGGATTATGGACATGAATTAAGAGAGAAGAACCCTGTCTCAACTTTTTTGCTGACAACTGGACTGGTCAAAGATACAAAATTTCCATTGGGCAGAAAATGTTTGAAAACAATGTATTGGTCATATGATGCCTGTCGGAGAGGGTGGCTTAAGGGCTGCAGGCCTATTATCTTCATAGATGGTTGTCATATGAAAAATAGGTTCAATGGTGTGCTGCTTAGTGTAGTTGGCATTGATCCTAATGACTGCATTTTCCCCATTGCTATGGGCTGGCTGGAATTAGAATGCACAAGTTCTTGGGAGTGGTTTCTCACAACTTTGAAAGATGATCTGAACATCACCAACAGTGCTCCTTTCACACTTATGAGTGACAAGGAGAAAGGTCTGATAAATGTTGTCCACAAAGTTTGGCCAGATGCAAAGCACAGGTTTTGTGTGAGGCATATTTACCAAAATTTCAATGAGAAGCACAAAGGAGAGGTACTGAAGCAAGACATGTGGGCCATTGCCAGATCACCAAACAAGTTGAAGTGGAGAGAGAACTGTGAAAAAATGGATGGTCACAGCTGAGATACTTTCCACTGGACTGAAAGACTAGATTGGAAAACTTGGTGCAAAGCATTCTTCAGTGAATTTCCAAAATGTGACATCCTATTGAACAATAACTCTGAAGTTTTTAACTGTTATATCCTTGAGGGTAGAGAAATGATAGTGCTAAGCATGCTTGAGTATATTTTTTACAAGATAATGCACAGGATGGTGAGTAAGCAAAGAGAAGCTATAGAAAAGTGGGCAGGGTCACTACAGAAATGAATGCAGGTAGGCAAACAAGGGCAAGCACAGTACTTGAGAGAGGAGAAGGCTCTCAAGCTTCTGGTAGGGGAAGGGGAAGGGGAAGGAAAAGACAAAGGAATCCAGATGCAGGTGGAGGAAGATGGGCAACTGCAGCTTCAGGCAGAGGAAGAGGGGCAACTGCAGCTTCAAGCAGAGGAAGTGGTGCAACTGCAGCTTTAGGCAGAGGAAGAGGGGCAAATGCAGCTGTAGGTGAAGGAAGAGGGGCAAATGCACCTGCAGGTGGAGGAAGAGGATCAAATGTAGCTACATGTGGAGGGAGAGGAGCAACTCAAAAATGCAGGCAGAGGAAGAGGGACAGGAAATGTACATGCTTGGAGAGGAAGAGGAGGAAGAACAGGAGGGAGAGGAGGAATGCCAGGTGATAGGGCATACTGGCTACTGTTTGGAGAGGAAAGGAGAGTGGAAATTCCCGATCTGAATGCTCCTCCTGAAGAATTTGTGGCTCCTGATCCCTGAATTGGTGGGAGATTACAGTTTCATCTTTTTGCAAAGGCTTAAAGTAATGTAACACAATGACTGGCCTAACAGTGGCTTAAATTGCCAGTTTTTTGATGGCAAAACATCTGCTTAATTTCCACTTTTTTATGGCAAATATTGGCATTAATTGCCTTTTTTGTAACTAAATATTATGATGCAAAACTATGGGATAACTGAATGTTGTATGGCAAATGAATGTTGGTTGTCAAAGGAGCAAGTTTATAGTCTAATGCATTTCTGAAAATGTGCTAGTTTGAGGTCCACTGAACTTCTGAAAGTGATCTAGTTCCTTGTGTACTGCATTTCTCAAAAAAATAGGTAATTTGTACGTAACTATATTCATGCAGCATTTCTGAAAATTGGTACTAATTTATGAAAGTGATCTAGTTTCTAGTTTGTACTGTACTGCATTTCTGTAAATGGTGTGGTTTATATTTGTTTTAGTTAACTAAGTTTGTGCAAATGACTAACTTTCTGCGAATGAAAAAAGATCAGATCAAAAAACGTAAAAAAAATGTGCAGGCCTGGACTCAAACCCAGGACCTGTGGGTAGGAAACTAACTGCATTGCCAGTGTGATAGTAGTAGTGCTCTGTTTAGATACTAGCACGCACTATACTTAAGCACACCCAGCGTTCCACTAGCTCGGTCGGTCCGCCGATTCGGTTTCCTTGCCTTTAAAGCGAACCACCGTTTTACTCCTCCACTAAACTCCACCTCGCTCCCCAGTCCACCCATGTCGCTGCGCCTCGGTCTCCCTGCTACCCCGCTCCACGGTCCAGCAAGAAAACCCTCGCCGCCGAGCTCCACGCCACCGCCGATGACATGGACAACACCCCCGCATGGCAGAGGGCCATCGACGATCTGGCCGGCGACGACGAGGCGCTCCGCGCAGACCTGAAGTAGATAACGCGGTGGTTCTCGTCCGGCACCGTGCTCTTCCACCACGCGTGTGGCCTCGTCAAGGTCATGACTGAGGACGAGAAGCGTCGCGCCATGCCCGCCCAGGCAGAGCTCCGGCCCTTGTCTTGCGCTTCGCAATGGCCGAGACGCAGTCGGACGATCCGAGGCAGCGCGCGCGATGGTGGATGTACCGCTCCGCCACCACGCCGTCGCCGCACCCGTATCCGTTCTGCGTTGCCTCCAGGATGCAGCGTGTCAACGATGTCGTTCTCGCCCTCCCCGCACCAGTTAAAACCGCCTATTGAGACTGCTTCAAGCCCGAGTTGCTCGTCCACGACGACGTCTCCGACGCCGACGCGGAATCCTCCTCCGACGACTCCGACTTGGAATTTGACTCTGGCTACAAGCCGGGTAGCGAGTCTTCAGGCGAGGAGGAGATAGAGGTGGTGGTCCTCTCTGACGACGAGCCGGACGAGGTCGTGATGCTGGCGCCCGTCGTCGCTGCCAACGAGGGCGACAGGGACCTCCCCATTGACGTGGAGCTGCTGCCAGAGGTGCCTGACATTGTCAAGCAGGAGGTGATGGAGGAGGTGGTGGAGGGGCAAGCACATGATGACTCGAAGAAGAGGAAGAAGCCCATGAAGAATCAAGTTGCAGGGGAGGTGCGCCGCTCCCAGTGTCTGAAGTAGCTCAAGAGCTAAAGATCTGAAGAATGCAGAACTGAAGATGAAGTAGTTAGGTATGCTGAGTAGCATCAAGTTTCAACATATAAGTTAGCATATAAGTTAGTAGTTAGGTGTGCTTCATATATGTTGAGCACATAAGTTATTTCTAGTTTCGAATGTCATGGTTTGAATTGCTTTTGGTAAGTGTTGAACTGCTGTTGCAACTACCTATGTGTTGAACTGCTGCTGCTGATGGTTATATGTATGTTGCTGTGTTCCTAATGTTGCCATGTTGCTTTGATATGTTGTTGCTACTGTTGTTATCAGGATATGCTTCTACAAAAGTGCTATGTGTGGTACAGCATACTTACTTCTTTCTACAAATAGCATGTGTGCTTCTGACCTGAAATAGCAAATTCAATCATGCAGTACAATGAAGCAAATTCTATTAAATTTAGATAGACTTAGTAACTAAAAACAAATTCAGCAAATTCAGTTAATAGTAGGATTAATTTAGTTAACTTGAATTAGCTGGCAACAGTTAAGCAAATTCAATTAAAAATAGTTAACTGAATAGAAATTCAGCAAATCAGGGCCACATTGGGCCTTAACTTGAATTAGCTGGCAATAATGAAGCAAATTTAGTTAAACTTAGTTAACTGAATACAAAATCAGCAAATCAGGGCCACATTGGGCCTTAACTTGAATTAGCTGGCAACAATGAAGCAAATTCAGTTAAACTTAGTTAACTGAATATAAAATCAGCAAATCAAGGCCACATTGGGCATTAACTTGAATTAGCTGGCAACAATGAATCAAATTCAGTTAAACTTAGTTAACTGAATACAAATTCGGCAAATCAAGGCCACATTGGGCCCAATAATGGGTTGATTTTACTGTACATGACTAATATTAGCCTATAATAATGGGCTGGTCTTTTACTTTTCTGCCTAATATTAGCCTATGATAATGGTCTGGTTTTTAATTTTTTGCCTAATATTAGCCTATACTAATGGGCTACCAGCCACCCACCACCCAGATTAACTTCTGCCTACCTACCACCCACCATTACTTCTATATAAAGCACACCCCATTGGCACAAACAGCAGTCAAACCCAAATCCCTCCCTTCTCCTCCCCCAGCCGCCAGAGAAAATCCTAGGAGACATGGATCCTGGAGAGGTCGTAGATGAAGATGAAGAAGAAGAGGTCCCTGTTGCTTGCCCCTCCACCACCAGCTGGGAGCGGCGCACCTCCCCTGCAAATTGATTCTTCATGGACTTCTTCCTCTTCTTCGAGCCATCATGTGCTTGCCCCTCCACCACCTCCTGCTTGACAATGTCAAGCACCTCTGGCAGAAGCTCCATGTCAATGGGGAGGTCCCTGTTGCCCTCGTTGGTAGCAACGACGGGCGCCAGCATCATGACCTTGTCCGGCTCGTCTTCAGAGAGGACCACCACCTCTATCTCCTCCTCGCCTGAAGACTCTCTACCCGGCTTGTAGCCAGAGTCACACTCGGAGTCGGAGTCGCCGTCAGAGGATTCCGTGTCGGAGGAGGATTCGGCGTCGGAGACGTCGTCGTGGACGAGCAGCTTGGGCTTGAAGCGGTCCCAATAGGCGGTGTTGACCGGCGCGGGGAGGGTGAGGACGACGTCATTGACGCGCTGCATCCTGGAGGAAACACGAAACGGATCCGGGTGCGACGATGGCGTGGTGGCGGAGCGGTACATCCACTACCGCGCGCGCTGCCTCGGATCGCCCGACCGCGTCTCGGCCATTGCGAAGCGCAAGACAAGGGTCGGACCTCTGCCGGGGGCGGGCATGGCGCGGCGCTTCTCGTCGTTAGTCATGACCTTGACGAGGCCACGCGCGTGGTGGACGAGCATGGCGCCCGACGGGAACCACCACGCTATCTCCTTCAGGTCCGCGCGGAGCGCCTCGTCGTCGCCGGCCAGATCCTCGATGGCCCTCTACCATGCGGGGGTGTTGTCCATGTAGGCGGCGGTGGCGTGGAGCTCGGCGGCGAGGGTTTTCTTGGTGTACTGTGGAGCGGGGTAGCGGGGAGACCGAGGCACGGCGACGTGGGTGGACTGGGGAGCGGCGTGGAGTTGAGTGGAGGAGTAAAACAGTGGTTCGCTTTAAAGGTTAGGAAACCGAATCGGCGGACCGACCGAGCTAGTGGAACGGTGGATGTGCTTAAGTATAGTGCATGCTAGTAGCTAAACACAACACTACTACTATCACACTGGCAATGCAGTTACGTTTCCTACCCACAGGTCCTCGGTTCGAGTTCAGGCCTGCACATTTTTTTTACCTTCTTTGATCTGATCTTTTTCATTCACAGAAAGTTAGTCATTTGCACAAACTTAGTTAACTAAAACAAATATAAACCACAACATTTACAGAAATGCAGTACAGTACAAACTAGAAACTAGATCACTTTCATAAATTAGTACCAATTTTCAGAAATGCTGCATGGATGCAGTTAAGTACAAATTACCTAATTTTTTTGAGAAATGCAGTACACAAGGAACTAGATCACTTTCAGAAGTTCAGTGGACCTCAAACTAGCACATTTTCATAAATGCATTGGACTATGAACTTGCTCCTTTGACAACCAACATTCATTTGCCATCCAACATTCAGTTATCCCCTAGTTTTGCATCATAATATTCAGTTAGAAAAAAGGAATTAATGCCAATATTTGCCATAAAAAAGTGGCAAATTAAGCAAATGTTTTGCCATCAAAAAATTGGCAATTTAAGCCACTGTTAGGTCAGTCATTGTCTTACATCACTTTAGGCCTTTGCAAAAAGATGGAACTGTAATCACCCACCAAGTCAGGGATCAGGAGCCACAAATTCTTCAGGAGGAGCATTCAGGTCAGGAATTTCCACTCTCCTTTCCTATCCAAACAGTAGCCAGTATGCCCTATCACCTGGCATACCTCCTCTCCCTCCTGTTCTTCCTCCTCTTCCTCTCCAAGCATGTACATTTCATGTCCCTCTTCCTCTGCCTGCATTTTGAGTTGCTCCTCTCCCTCCACCTGCAACTACATTTGACCCTCTTCCTCCACCTGCAGGTGCATTTGCCCCTCTTCCTCCACCTACAGCTGCATTTGCCCCTCTTCCTCTGCCTGAAGCTGCAGTTGCCCCTCTTCCTCTGCCTGAAGCTGCAGTTGCACCACTTCCTCTACTTGAAGCTGCAGTTGCCCCTCTTCCTCTGCCGGAAGCTGCAGTTGCCCCTCTTCCTCCACCTACATCTGGATTCCTTTGTCTTTTCTCCCCCTTCCCCGACCAGAAGCTTGAGAGCCTTCTCATCTCTCAAGTACCGTGCTTGCCCTTGTTTGCCTACCTGCATTCATTTCTGTAGTGACTCTTGGCTGAGGTATTGCAGCACCGGCAGCAACAACAAATGAAGACTGCTCTGGTAGTGGGCCATCACTACAAAAAAAATACACTTCCGTGATGATACGTGTTTGTCATAGTAGGTCGCGTTTTTTGTCATGCATGTACATCCATGACAAATTTATGACAGAATCAAGATAGTCATACCTGTGCTGTCGTAGAAGTGTTCCATGACATTACCAAAATTATCATCACGGAAGTGTCCACTTCCATGACGATAAATCGCGCGTCACAAAAGTGCTTTCGTCAAGGGTGACCGACACGTGGCATCCACCGTAACGGAACGCCGTTAAGCTATCGGGTCAGGTTTTGGATCCGATAACCCGTTAACAGCCCCGACCAATGGGGATTTTCCATGTGTAAAATCATCATTGGCTGGAGGAGACATGTGTCAGGTCCGCGTTGGCACAGGTGTCACTCATCCAATGGGCGAGACGCGCCTATGATATGTTGACACGTGGACCGGCCCATCAAGTTTAAATGGGCCGGCCCAACTGAAGGCCCACAAGATTTTGCAGACCATAATGGGCCGGCCCAGCTAAAGGCCCATGAGATTTTGCGGACCATAAAGGGCTGGCCCAGGTAAAGGCCCACAAGATTTTTGTGTGCCATAATGGGCCGGCCCAGGTAAAGGCCCACAAGATTCTTGCGGATCATAATGGGCCGGCCCAGCTAAAGGCCCACAAGATTTCAATGACATTAATGGGCGGGCCCAGCTGTAGGCCCACAAGATTTTGAAGACCCTAGAAGGCCGGCCCATTAACTGGCTGCCATGTTTTGGGCCAAATGCCGACCCATATTTGATCCGGTCCATTAATGGCCTACCACGCTCCGGGCCTAATTACGGCCCATATGAGATCCGGCCCGTCAACTGGACACTATGCTTTTGGGCCCAGTTGCTAAAGGCCCACTTAGTAATTCGGCCTAATATTAGTTTTGGCCTGTTAAAGGCCCGTTTAACATTTCGGCCCTATATTAATTTCGGCCTGTTAAAAGCTCGTCATATAGTTGGTCCTAACTACGGCCCGGTTTGCATCCGGCCTGCTCGCAGCCGATATCTGATTGGGCCAAACAAGGACCGAGACAATTTTGGCCTGTTAAAAGCCTGTGATCTGATTCGCACAATCATGGGTCGGGGTTCATTTTGGGCTGCTGCCGGCCCGTGAGCTGTTCGGCACGTTTCCGGCCCAACCTACATCGTGATTGCATGACGGCCCGATTATGTACCGTAATTTTATGGTTTGGCCGGTTTACTGCGAAGACAGGATATATATACAGTAAAATAACTGCAGCATCGTGAATAAGAAAAAACCTAGACTATACAATAAAGAAATTACGGCATATTACATCCACTGGGCATCAAAGTTCGCCACTATGATAATAAAGCACAAGCAGACAACAGATTACATACACTGGGCATCAAAGATTGCCACCAGTGCAAATAAACACGCCGACAAAATAATATACAAAACCGACAACACTTCAATAGAGTACAAGAAAGGTTAGCCCTGCCGGGGAGCTGCAGCGCAAGCAGCTGAGCAAGATGATGAGACTGCGCTTGTTCAACACTTATATCTTCCTCACTCTGAAAGATAAACACGCAGACATATGACAGGTTTTCCACATAAAAGTACCAGTGCTGACAATTCATCACATTTCTTACTGACGAATAAAGTGACACAGTTTAAAATTGCATTAACACAATATGGTATTGTTCAGGTCAAGACATGGCAGGAAATGACATTGTGAAGGAGTTGATAGCTTCACGACACCACTGGATTACAGATCAAGAACTCATAAGTATCAATGGTTAGTGTGCTGTCAATTTATACCATTTCAGATTGGCAAATAAAGAGACGCTTTAAATAATAGTAGAATGATATGACATTGTTCATAGTTAAGACATTGCAGAATATGACATTGTGCTGTAGTGGGTAGGTTCACCACACCACTGGATTACGGATGAAGAACAGAAGCATACATGCAGTGCAAAAGAAGATCACTTGCTTTGTATAGTTTAGTTTACATGGTATGAAGAAGGAACTTGGTTGTACAACTGAAAACTTAAATTGAGAAAGGACAAACTTTTGTTTATGAACTACATAATAAACTTTAAACAAGCAATTTGATGCAAACACCCAAAATAAACAGCAGTTGCAGTCATGCCTAACCAAATATATACAACAAAGTTTGAACGCTTGAAATGGACAAACTTACATTATTGGTGAAGACAGGCTCTATAAAGGCCTTCTCCATGCTGATGGGGGGCAATTCAAAAAGTTTACCACAGAATCTTCTTCAAAAGCATTTCCTTTATTCTACATTTTGTTAAGAGTAAATATCACTGGTAGAAAAAAGCCCTTTAGTCCCGCTTCACAACAGCCTTTAGTCCCGGCTGTGCAACCGGGACTAAATATGCGCGACTAAAGACCCCCCCCTTTAGTCGCGCCTCTTACGAACCGCGACTAAAGGCTTTAGTCCCGGTTCTTGTGGCTGACCGGGACTAAAGGCCCATCCTTTAGTCCCGGTTCTCGTGGCTAACCGGGACTAAAGTCCCGTCCTTTAGTCCCGGTTCTCGTGGCTAACCGGGACTAAAGGCCTCCTCCGCAGGTTTAAACCTGGTTTTTTTGCGAATTTTTTTAATTTTTTTATTTTCAAATTTCTGAATTATTTTAACCTCTAATCTCTAATCACCACCCCTCATCACTGCTCAATTTATTCTCTAATCTCTAATCACCCCTCATCATTCCAAATCATCTAACTTCCCGGACGGTCACCCATCCTCTCACTACTCCAGCCTGAGCACGCTTAACTTCCGGGTTCTATTCTCCCTCGTTTCCAAGTCTGCACTTGTTGTTTTCCTGACAATAGTAGGATGTCAATTCTATTAACCCTCAGGAATTTAGCTTGAGCATGAAGTGACACATTTCACTGTTTGAGTTTGAAACTATAGTTTAAAAAAACAATAATTATTTAGTAACACTAATATTTCTGAAATAATTAGTTTGACCATTGTTTGACCACTGTTTGACCAGATTTGACCAAAATTTAAAAAAACTGAAATAATTATTTAGTAACACTAATATTCTAGAATAATTAGTTTGACCATTGTTTGACCACAGTTTGACCACAATTTGAAATTTTTTGAATTTTTTGCCTCTCCAAATCTTCAAAGCCCCGTATCTTTTTTCTGTTAGGTTTTTGAGGATTTTGAAAATGTTTAACGGGGTTCCCCCCGTTAAAATCGGATGTAACTTTTCGAGTAGATGATTTTTCATATAAAAAACTTTTTCATCCGAGTTCGTATGCAAAAGTTATGCCCATTTTAAGAATTTCCAGAGAGATTTTGCAAATAAAGTCGAAATTCATATTTGTTAATTTTCCCAACAACTAGACCACATATCACATGAGAAACTTATTTTATTTTATTTTTTTGACATTTCCATCATTTTCTTTTGTTTTTTCTAAAACTGAAAAGGCGATCCAGGGGGGGTGTAGAGTTTGAAAATGAGGCCTCAAATCCCTTTAGTCGCGGTTGGCCAGACCAACCGGGACTAAAGGTCTAACCTTTAGTCCCGGTTGGTCTGGCCAACCGCGACTAAAGGTTCGGGCCATTAGTCGCGGTTGGCCAGACCAACCGGGACTAAAGGTCTAACCTTTAATCCCGGTTGGCCTGGCCAACCGCGACTAAAGGCCTTCGGGCCAGCCTGAGGACCTTTAGTCCCGGTTGGCCAGGCCAACCGGGACTAAAGCCCCTCCCGTCCGCCAGCTCGCGCTGGGCCCAGATAGGTGGTCGCGGGTCTCCTCCCGAACCGCGACTAAAGACCCCTTTGGTCGCGGTTCGATTATTTTGGGGACTAATGGGGGCGTATGGAAGCCTCTTTTTCTACTAGTGTATAGATGTGATAATATACGAAAAATGGAGAATATTTAAGATAAGATGAAGAGTGATGCTACATAACCAAGTAGCTATAAATGTAAGTGCAGCGATACAGGCAAAAGGTACAGCCAAGAGCAATGCACAGCTAAACTTCTTCAGTACCAAGCTTATGGTAAGAGTAAATATAGATTTGATGTGTAGAAAATGGAGGGCGAAGTAAAATAAGCTACAGAGTGATGGTACATGAACAACTACCTGTCATTATAAGTACACTGATAAAGGACAGCATGTACTTACAAGAACAATTCAGAGCTAAAAAAACATTGGCATTGGATATATTCTACACTAATGTAACCATTCATACAGATTAGATAATTTGGAGCGAACAATTGATAAGCAAGCTATCATGCATACTGCTGTCACATAATGAACCAAGTATGTATGCAAGTACAGTGATACAGGACAACAGGTACTAACAAGAGCAAAGCAGCGGGCAGCATATTTGCGATATCCTGTTGTTCTTGTCAAATCGAAATTCTTCTTCAAGCAGATTTCCTGCAAAAAAGATCCGTAAGGCTCATGCGGAAAAGTAGAAGTTCAAACTGTCATGTGATTTCATAGACAGTACCTCATCCTGGGAACGAGACCAGTGCATAACAAGTTTTTTCCATTCAATGTCTTCTAAATTTAGCACAGGAGACTTCACCAGAAATTCGTTTATAGACTTGCCATCAAAGTGTGATTTCCTCAGGTAACACCGATACTGCTGCAATGCTTCCTTGAAAAGCACAAGCAAGCTTTGCTCGTCATGACTATCCAGATTGACCCTCGCCTAGTTACAACAATGTAATGTAAATCATTGATGTGTTCAATCAGCAGAAAACAGGAAAATAATAACCATGAATATTAGCACTTACACGTAAGTTGGACAGGAAGATGTGAAAATGGTGTTTGTCTTCATAATAACCTTCCCATGATGGGAATATATGCACGTAGTCCCTAACAACATTGAAAGCATTGTCTTTTAAACTGGGAATAAATGGAATGGGGTTCCAATCTGCAGGAATTGGCCGTCTCTGCAGTTGGAATAGGTCTTCGGCCGGTGGACTTGCTGTACTTTTTGCTGGAGTGGGATTTTTCTGTGGTACAGCTGGTGCTATGGCAAATGAAATAGGTATACCTTTTGCTGGAGTGCAGGTCCTGTGTGGTGGGGCTAGTGGTGTGGCTAGTGAAGTATGGGTACAGTCTGCTGGAGTCGGTCCTACGTTTTGTGTCACTGGTTGCACAACCAATATAAGTGGGGTGCTGTCTGATTTCTCCGGCACCACCACGTTTTTCAAGGACTTTGCTGGTGCTCCTTCAGGTTCGGCAATCACCCTCTTCCTTTTTGATGTCTGATGCACAAGGACAACATTTGAGTGGAAAAACATGGTATGATGACAGATGGAATATGTATTGATAATGGATGGGCATGGCATCTCGACATATATGATGAGTAAACTAAGCAGATGGCGGTGCAACAAAGTAGAATAAATGCAAGACAACATATGCAAGATACCCGCAATCAATAAAACATTGCCAAGTTAGAATAGGCACCTTGATGGGTGAACAGGACAGGCCATCTACCTTTGACTCCTCGAGGTTAGAATAGTCATTAGGATCATATTCTGAACAAGAATCAACAGGTGGGGAGCGTATGAGTTTCATTGCATCCAGAATGGCACTCAATTCCTTGGTGCCAATTTTGTAAGTCATTGCAGTGTTTAGCTTCAAGAGTGGACTGCTGCTAGTGCGACACAAAGCAGCTACACAGATCATAGTGTAGATATAACGGGAAAACCTTAAGCATCAGAGTAAAATCAGCAAAGTGGAACTTGCTGGAATATATGTGCTAGTATTGCCGGTACGGATAGAAAGGCTTCGGATACTAGCTCTCTTCAAGTGAAGGTGCGGTACTGTTAATATCAGTGTAACTCTCAAAGGCGACACAGCTCCCCGCATTTCCTTGCTATTCTTATAGGATTCAAGTGGGCAGGCCACTACAAATCCTATTCCTATGTTTACAAGATCCTACGAATCAAAGAGGCTCAAAGTGTCCATCACAACCGACCGTATAGACCTCCACACTGCAAATGTCCCTGCTCATCTTCAGTACAAGGAACATAATGTTCTACTATCATACTCCCTCCGTTCCAAAATATAAGTCTTGGTAGAGATTTCCACTATGGATCACATACAGATGTATCCAGATACATTTTAGAGTGTAGATTCACTCATTTTGCTCCATATGTAGTCCACGGTGGAATCTATACAAAGACTTGTATTTAGGAACGGAGAGAGTACATATTAAAGAAGAATGAAAGAGGAACATGGTAAAGAAGAGCAAGCAAATTTTGGATAATAAAATGTTGGTTGCGCAGTGCCCACACATGATGAACCAGGGCACATTAAGAATGCAACTCCCAGCTGTCTCTCGACCATTTCAGGCGGTTGTATGAAGATCCTACGTCTCCTGACCCTTCTTCTTCCTCGTCTCTGATTCTTCCCATACAGAACACCGCACGGGCCGCCGGCTGGACCACCGGCCCCCACCGCCTGTGTTCCTCCGCCACCCCCGCCCCAACCCCCACCCGCGTCGAGTTTTCTTCGTTCGGCGAGGCCCCACAACCACCCGAGCCCCTTCGATCGCACCGGCGAGCTCTGAAAAATTGACTGACCCAATTTTGAAATTTAGTCTACTGTGATTTAACTAGTGTGGAATATAAAAGGGGAAAACCATAAGCATTGGGAGTATAGTGTTGAGCGTGCCATGGCGGATCTGAAGGTGCAAACCAGACAAAGGCAACTTCGCAACCAAGATAAGAAATCAGAGTAAAGCAGTGGCGATCTATTTTCTTGCTGCGATAAATAAGTTGAGCAGATACGAAAGAGTACCGCCTCTGGTGCGGCGCCGTGTACGCATCTGCTGAAAATTTGACGGTGCTGCGGTAGCGATGGCTGTCGGCTCCGTGGAAGCAGATCTAGGAGGGTAGACGGTGGCGGCGGGGCGCGGTGGACGAGACGGTCGTAGGAGCGGCGCCGACAAGGTGGACGACGGCGGGGATGAAGCGAGAGGACGGGATGCAAGGATCCCGGTCCGAAGCCGTGGATGAGAGAGGTCGATCTCTTGTAATGGACGGCGGCGTCGGGGTATCAGCTCCGGCGTGGTGGAGGAGGACGGCGGTGGATGGGGTGGCGGACGGCGGCGGACGGAGGAGGGTGGGGTGGAGAGGGTGTTTTGGCGCCCACGGAGTACGAATGGGGAAAAGGGAGGTAGAGAGGAAGGGGGAACCATGTATTCAGGGCGCGCTTGTCTCAAATGCGAGGAAATTTACAAACTTAGCCCCCGTTTCAAATTTCTACTACATCACAGCAACATTAGTCGGTTGGGGATAGGACGGTAATCTCGCATACACCGAATATTTGCCGACGAGAGTTTATTTTTGGCGCCCACCGTGTATGAATATGAATCGGGGAGGGAGTCGATTTCGGCCGAGGACACACTGTGTTTTGGCGCCCATCGTGTATGAATCCGGGTGAGAGGCGGTTACGTCACGTTTGGGTGAAATTACAAACCTACCCCTATCGAAACCTATAGAAATCCAGCAGATAGGCTTTGCGTGGCAGGGAAAGGCAGTAGTGATTTCCATCTCGCAGATTTTGGTTTCGGGCGGTTACTGCGACTTTCCCCACTTCGTTCAAATTTTGCAGAGTGCACGTTTACCGTGCCATCTCAATTCGAATCCCGTTTGTATTCTATTTTTTTCGGGCGGGATCCATTTTCAATTGGAATTACATTCTATATACATCAATTTTTTATATATACTTTCAAAAGCACAACACCATTTATACATAAATATGGTTTACAAATGGCATGATCTCAGATTCATAAGGTTGTATCCATCAATTTGGATTTTCAAATATTTGAAACCACTTTATGTTGAAATCCAATGTATGCATTCCTCGCTAACTGTCTCCAATTAATGTGTGTTTCATGCTGGTTTTTTTTACTTCTCAAACATGTATAATGTGTTTCACACACGCAACATATAGTGTAATCCCGTTTAGACATTAATTGCATATAAACCATGCATTGTTTGTAATTGAAGAATCTATGGATCACCAATATTGATAAACTATATAACATTACACGTGTGCCCAAATTCAAATGAATATGCATGTTTGATACACCAATTTGCGTTATGATATTATCGATGTCGTGATCTCTAGTTTAAATATTTGAGTCCCCTTTAATCCAGATATTCGTCTCATATAGCTATCACTCATGCTTATATAGGACTATCTCTCTGGACCTATACGCGTTCATCCTCTCTCAGGTATCTCTCGTGCTACCTGTATGTCTACAATGATCTTTTATCTTCGTAACACACTGACGGTACTCTCTCCCTCGACCTTTCATCACTCTATCTCTCTCTAAGTATATCTCGCTCCCTGCTATGTGTCTCTAACTATGATTCTCCATGTGGAATCTCTTTCTCTCACACAAACACAAAACTTTGTCTCCCGGGGTCTCATTTCTCTCTACTATTCCCATGTGTGCCACTTGCACACCCCTCATACAGAGATGTCTTTCGCTCCTTAGATATGAGAACCTACGACTCTTCCTCTTCAATATCTCTTTCTCACACACAAACACAAACTCTGTCTCCCAGGGTCTCATATTTCTCCATTGTTCTCTTGTATGTCGGTCACACACACCCTCTCTCCCTAGAGATATCTTGCGTTCCCTCGTATGTCTCTCTAGCTATCACTCTTGTTGTGAAATATCTTTCTCTCTCACAGACACAAAACTCCGTCTCTCTGGATCTCATTTCTCTCTGATATATGTTTGTATGTGACTCACATGCACCCTCTCTCTATCTCTCTCACACCCACACACATAACCCAGCCTTCTGATCCACTCGACTCCTATCTCTAACGCACACTAGCTAGCATCTTTATCTTTCTATTTATCTGTTTCTCCATCAACCTTCTTTCTCGCCCTCACTCTTGATTCCTATCAGCCACACTACATATGTTTCTCTCTATATGTAGTCAAGTGCCCTCTCACACACACATATAAACACACACATATAACTTCACCCTTTGAACCACCTGACGGTCATCTCCAACACCCAAACTAGCGGATGTCCCTCTAGCTAGCATCTCCATCTCTGTATCTATCTGTAGTTTCTCCGTCAACATTTCTTTCTCGCACGGAGTCTTGCTTCCTATCACCCACACTATATATGCATTTATAGGTTGGTCTCTTTTGCACAATCGTTGCGCCTCACTCCCTCTGCTCGCCATAGATGCATGCTCCAGCCCACGCCACTATCTCTTAAAGACAAAAACACATGCTCAATTGTCGGGCCTTCTTTCCTGCATTCTCACATGCATGCATATTGTCATACCGATCCGTCTCTCCCATGTCGTTGATCTTATGACTTATGTCTTCTTTCTTTTTTCTTGATCATGCGCGCGCGCACACACACACATCCAACGTATACATGTATACCTCTCACACATGCACGTTCAAGGTCTCTATGTCTCCATACGTTTAATTACCCTCAATCCTAACGCCACATCGAATCGTTCTCCTCTTTTGTGCACATAACTTCCGCCTGGATGGTTAAAACACACACTCACACTTAA
>NC_057802.1:563956065-563975923 GCF_018294505.1 Triticum aestivum
CACACCCCCCCCACACACACACACACACTAAGACTCCATCTCTCTCTCTCTCTCACACACACACAAACTAAGACTCCATCTCTCTCTCTCTCCTCTCTCTCTCTCTCTCTCACACACACACACTAAGACTCCATCTCACACACACATGCTCTAGGCGGAGCATTTGTTCCTACCACCCTTCATCCAACCTTACCCGTATGATAAGCAATCACTTTATTTACTTGCATAACATGGACAAATTCCACTTTACTTTAGTAGTCAGCAAACTTATCATCTGTACCCTTATAAAAAATGAGTTGGCGGTGATGGTGTGCCTGCCATCTTGTAATACAGACCGTATGATCTATATCTGAGGATAGAAAGCAAACTATGATAATTTTTACAAAAGATACCCGCACCTCTCTCCACATCATTATCTCCCGCAACCTCATTGCTCAGCAATTAAAAAAGGAATAAGTCTCTGGAACAATCTAGCATGCATGGTGGCCGTTGCCACCTGCCGGCGCCGTCCATCCCCATGCATCCGCCCATTCCGACCACCAGTCACCACCACGCTCCACTCCTCGCCTTATCTCTCATCTTTCATTTTTTCGATGACATTCTCGAGATACCAGTTTTCCGATAAAATTCTCAAGATATCATTAGTTTTTACACATGGGATTACTCCTGCATGGGTCAATCACAACAGGTGTTCTGTAAAAAAAATGCATATTGATGTTCCGTGCAATGCACGAGAATCTTGCTTGTAATTATATAGCGCAAATCACGAGCAGGAAGTGACATTTTTTTGACACAACCACGTTAACATGGCCACGTAAATCACTAGCTAAAGTAAATACCATTATACTTATATCCCGATGCAAAAGGTTGAGTACATGTCCGAAGAGTAGAGTCGCACACACGCACTCTGTCTCTCAGAATCTCTCTCACACACACACCAGTTACGTGACGCCCACTTAAGCAGACACGTATGTTACAATTTGTGCACCCGCGGGTACACGTGATGCTGCGCATTTATTTAAGCCGGAAGGCGAACCCAAACAGTAGCTGCATTCATTCCCTCCCGCCGCCTCTTCTCTGGTCGCCGTCGCCCGGTAGCCATGGGCCGGCCGAAGGTAACAACATACGCCATACTCCCGCCGGAGCGGCGCTTTAATATGGAAATTTTAGTGGTAATGCATGCATCTTTTTGTGCTAGCACTCCCATATAAGGGTTGACCGGTCGCTTCCCGCGGACGTGCGCGGGCGGTGGAAGAGGAAGGAGAAGGGAAGCGGGTTGTGGAGTAACATTTTTTACCACAATTTCTTAGGAAACTGAGTGCAATAATTGAGTAGTTTTGCAAACTACCAGTACTACACCTGAAACGGTTCAAAACCTATACTCCCTTGCCAGCGCGCGCTTCCCGCGTGAAACGGTCAGCGTCGCCCTGGAGCGTCAGTGCCGCATTAATGCCCAGCCAGAGCGGAGGCGACCTCTCACTGGCGCCGGCTTTGAAGTGGCGCGACGGCCGAGAGAGCGCCGCTTCCCGGTGCACGCGACTGCTCCGCGTCGAGACTGGCCATAGGCCCTATTTGGATCCATGGGTTAGAGTTAGTTTGAGCTAGTTGGGGCTCAAATAGCCCTAAAGTATCCAAGCATGAGGGTTTAAATTGGAGCAAGTTGCACCGAACCCACCAAAAGAAACTATCCCACCCAAGAGGTGCTAACTGGAGATAGTTCTCATTGGGACCACTGAAAAATCACTTTTCTCTCTCCATGAAGTGCATTTATTGTCAATCTAACCCTGTCACCCAAGCACCTCTTTGGATACAGTTAGTTCAGGGTTAGTCATGAGTTAGTCTAACCTCTAGCTAAGTTAGAGTATCAAACAGGAGCAGTATAGGACATGCAAGTTGCTCAAAGCATACAGGCAAATTCGTACGTGAAAGGATTTTTTCTTTTTGAAAACGGAATGTGAAAGGAATTTTTTTAGAATGCGCTTGGCATGTCGCTAACATGTGATAGTTAACCGACCTCAATAGACGGCAGAAATGCCAGCAGGCCGCACTTTGATAGAGACGAGGAGGGAGAAGCGATATAGGCTGCTGGATTACTAGAGATAGGTGTCGCACGGAAGCCAAGAAATATGGTGATAGCGTGGGTTAGCCATGTACTAGTATGATGTAACTATATTGGACTGCCATGTTTCATACTCTTCCAGTGCACTGTGGAGATGATTGGTTAATTTTATATCGCTGAATAATATTAAATATTATGAGTGCAGACGCTCCACCACGAGGTTCCTTGCTCCTTCTCGGTCGTCCGGAATCTATGTTCTTCCACTCTTTTTTTTACGTGAGCTTTGTTCATCCTTTTGCCAACACGCGAGACATCTAGCATCAAGGTGCACGTGTTATGCAAGGATCGTTCCATCTATATGAAGAACATGTGGGACTGGAACTACGAGACGGACATGTACCCAGGAGTGGACGTAAGAACCTGAGTAATGTAGCGCAGTAAGTGAAGTAGAAAGGCACAAATGGTATGAACATGCGTG
This sequence comes from Triticum aestivum, assembly GCF_018294505.1. Lineage (NCBI taxonomy): Eukaryota > Viridiplantae > Streptophyta > Magnoliopsida > Poales > Poaceae > Triticum > Triticum aestivum. The sequence goes on from NC_057802.1 coordinate 563,958,603, forward strand.
GCATATAGGGTGTGTTTGGTTGCATTCTCGTCTCAGCATAGTTGTTCCCTCTTCATGCATGCTCAACTCAACACCCCTCTTCATGCATGCTCTCTTCATGCATGCTTCTAGTGTATTTGTGCTAAACTAGTGTGGACTCATGCACCCTCCATACACTCTACCAAACACCCAAAAGTAGGTCGAGAAGGGAACTATTGGGCGGCATTTGTATCTTACTACGTACTACCACTAAATGTTGTACGTGCCATGCACGGTGATGTTATGGAGTACGTGCCTAAGTACTCTACTACTACTATATTAGTTGGAGGCACATATTAAGTTTTATATTTGTTTACGTGTATGCCCCGAGACCTTCCAACTAGACGTGTCTTTTTCTCTAGGTCGCACTTTGTATCGTTCATACCACTAAGTACTACTACGTGTGGTCTCCGGCCCAGAAGTGGAAGAAGTGGAGACGCTCTACCATGCTGTTTTTTTTACGCTGGGCTCTACCACGCTGTTCATGTCCCACTCCTTTCGCTGACGTGTGGGACATCCAGCACGTGCCGTGTTTGGCACCCTTCATCGTAAGAGTTGAAACGCTAGCATTCATCAGAAATAAAAAATAATTATAAATCGGCAGTGATACTATTTTTTGTGTGAACCAATCAGCAGTGATACTATACCACGCGGTTTCCTTGCTCCTCGATATCGGAAAGAATACTTCCGTTCGCCAACATGTGGGACGTCAACCAACCTGGTCCACTTGCCATGCATGCAGAACTCCAAGGGAGAGTTACCCAGGTCGTCGCGCCGCAGTAACAATGACTAATGAGCCGTCAAATCACATGCCCTCTTCCCACTTTGAAGTTGCTCGGACGAAGGAACCATCATGAATTCGTTGAATTCCGCTTCTTGAAGAAAACTACTGTACCAGCAGTACTGCTAGCTACAGTAGTTACTCCAACAGAGGCCTCCTTTCGTTCATAGGATAGGAATATGAAAATCATAGGAAGCGAGATGACATGCATCTCAATTCCTATAGAGAAAGAGATGCCATTTGATGCTTAGGATAGGAATTTTTCCATTTAGTCTAGGCTAATGTACTGGTAATTTGCTCTAAAAACTATAGTAGTAACTAGTAGTATTGGTACATGCTCGTACTCAGACACAGACACACACACTAACTACTAGTACTACTACTTCTCACATGCTGGCCAGACGCCGTCGTTCTCCTTCCCGGCTTTGTCGGCGACACCCCACCGTGCTTGGATCTCCGCCGACCTCTCCGCAGCAGCGTGTGCGTCCTTTTCTTTCTTGCGGCGGCGGGCCTCTCTTTTCTTGAGTGCTTTCTGACTTTTCCGCTCCCTCTGTGCGGTTTTGGCCGCCTCTTGCTCTACCGCCCATTCGGCCTTGGCATCTTCAAATTCCTCCCACATAGTTGTGAGGTCGCGAGCGGCGATGAACTCGGCACGGCGGGATGCCATCGCTTCCCTACCATTTTGTGTGCGGTTGTGCGTGGCGAGGAACTCGGCGCGGCGGGATGCCATCGCTGCCTTACCAGTTAGTGTGCGGCGCGGTGGCATGAACGACGCTTGGTGAGAGCTCTGGGGTGGAGTGGCCAGACAACCGTATAGTGCATTGGTTTGTCAAGAGCTCAAGGACAGAAGACGAAGCAAATTTGGATTCCCCTTCAATCCTGGTCATTTATTACCGAGTAAAATGCATTGGCGGTCATCGAACTTGTCTTGATAGCTCACTTTGATCATTGTATACGAGATATGGTGATTATACGGTCACTGGTTCAGCGTATAGCTCCGTATTTGTCAGGTTGACCAGTCAAACAGTCCGCATGCGCCTCATCAGCTCGTGTTCTTTATCTATCTACGCGGGCCTACCTGTCAATGGAGAAAGAAATACTGTAAAAACCAAAATTATGCGTATGTGGGGAATCAAACCACGGACTCGTCGCTGCAACGCACCCTCGTCACCCAAATGAAAATGAAATACTTCACGTCAAACACTCACGCTCACGCTGTCAAAGCATGCTAATGCATGCACGTCGCCCTCTAAATCAAAGTCCTGCTCATGGCGCAACGCAAACGGCGAGCCCATCACCTGTGCGCCCCGGCGGTGCCTGACATTACTGTTTAGACGTTTGATGGAGGCCTACGCGAACGCCGAGCATGTATTCACCTGGCTCAACACCAACGGTCATACTCGGACCGCCTTGCTCATGTATATCGTCCATCACAACGACAATCTATAAAACAGCCTAAGCTAGAGAGGGTACTATGGTAGTATGGTACGGAGTATGTACTATCGTGAGCGACCGATCTTAGTGCCGATGCACACCGAAACCCCTTCCATCGCTAGCGCGCGCTTCCCACCTGAAACGGTCACCGTCTCTTCAGAATGTCAATGTCGCATTCACCGGACTTAACTGCAGGTGCAATTGGTGTGTCACTGACATGCGGGCCAGATGCCCGTTGGGCCCACATGTCAGTAACCCAAACGCATCTGCAGTTAAGTCACTGAAGCAGCGTCCGCATTCACACCTGACGAACCTACTCCGGCGCCAGTTGTCCATCCGTCTGCCGCGGCTCATTGCCATTCGCCCGCTATATTAACTTGAGCCCCAGCTCCTAGCCATAGCCAAAGACCCACACTTATTCTCCTCCGGTCCCTTCCTTCTGTCGGCACCACTTCAACCATGGCCTCCTGGCGCTCCGAAGCTCTCTTGGACGTACTGTCGCAGGAGCAGACGAGGGACATCGGCGGCTCCACTCCGGGCGCGCTCCAAAGCTCTCTTCGACGTACTGTCGCAGGAGCAAACGAAGGAGATCGCCGGCACCCCCCCGGGCCACCCTCCGCCGCCACGACCACGAAGCCGGCGCGCGTGCGCGGGCGCAGCCGGCAGCGAGGAAGAGTAGTACACGGTAGTTCGCCGCCGCTCTGGTCCCGGGAAGGCCACCGCTACTCCACTCAGTCGGCACCAAGCTTGGTGGGGTAAACATCGGCGGCCGATTAGCCGCTTGACGGAGACGTGGAGGCGGAAATCTTCAGAACCTTGTGCTCCGGAGGAGGAGGTTATCGAGGCGGATGAGGAGGAGGCAAAGGCAATGGCCGGCTTTCTCGGGTTCATGGCCGGACATGGTGGTCGGGCACCGGTGATCGTTTAGATTAGGTTTACAGTAGGTTTTAGTATGGTTCGTGAAATATGTAATGAATTTCATCCAGTTTGTAGGAAAAGTTTTCGAAATGTAATGAATTTCATACGGTTAATTTGAAATTTGCTTTGTTTGCACGAATTTCGTCCGATTAGTTCATATAGTTGTCGAAAGGTATGCGGGCAGCCTCGGATGGCATCCATCAGTGTCCTCGGACAGATGCCGGTGTAAATTTGTGGGCCAGCGCTGGAGATGCCCTAACTATCATGCTATAATCGCTAACAATCCTCCATTATTTGGCAGGGAACAGTTATCCCTCGATCAAAATCAGATCCGCGGTGTTTCGCACTCCTCCCGCGTAAGAGTGTAAACTCTTGCTTACATAAAAATGGAGCAAGTGGACGGCACTGTAGCACGTCATATCACTTGAACTAGCCCGCCTAACGAGCTGGAAAGCACCGCCCTCGTGATTTTGTTCTGGATTTCTATCGATCGATCGCGCGAAAATGTTATGCTTCGCAAGTTCTAAAGGAAAAGGCGGCACACTTACGACTCGTACGCGTCGCAACCCCGACAGTCCGGCTCGCACGCCGCTCACAGAGGGGACACGTGTTGTCTTGCAATTTCACTGACATGTGGGACCGTAATTGAATAAACCGTCGATAGCCGAAGTCTAATCGCTCGGCGGGCGTCGGCTGAGAAGAGAGAAACGGGGGAGGGAGAAGAGATCGCCCGCCCGCCGCGCATGGACTCCAAGAAATATATGGTGATAATGTGAGGTGGGCCATGCTGGAGTCCGGACCACTTCCGGAACCCGCTCTCACCGCCCTGGCCCCTCAAGACGCCAGCTGCCCGCCGCATGCATGCATAGCAAGTAGTACTCCTTATGTGGAGGAGAGAGAGGCATTGACAAAGTCAAGGAGTGGGCTCTACAAGAGCCCGTCTCTACACGTGCTCCTATGTATAAAAAATAATTCTGAAAAAAGGCATAAAAAACAATTGTGTCTTAAAAAAAGAAAGGTAAAAAACATTTGAGAGGAAATAGATAGAGAGAAAGTGAGAAAAAGCTGTAACCTGGGCATTACATGAGGAAGGAGGGAGTGGTGCACATGCCAAGTTCACTGGGCTGCCGTGTTTCACACTCCTCCGTCGTAACAGTGGAGACAATAGCTTTCATCAAAAATAAACAATGAATACTCGTTGCTCGTCCTCTATATCGGAAAGAATACTTTCATTCGCCGACATGTGGGACGTCGACCATCCTGGTCCACCTACCATGCACAAAATTATCCTGGTCTACCCCGGTCGTATCGCAGGCCCAACCTTTCCCACTTTAAGTTGTTCGGATGAAGGAACCATCATGACTTCGTTGAATTCCGCTTCTTCAAGAAAACTTACTGTACCCGCAATACGGCTACCACACACGAAGACTGGACGACACTGTACCACGTCATATCACTGAAACCCACTAGGCCGAACTAGCCCGCCTAGGTCATCTATTTTGGAACGGAGGGAGTACGTCTCTGCACTGCTATGATTTTGTGTTGCACGTTCTCTCTACTTTTGCTATGATTTTCCTACCCTATGAACCAAATGAGGCCTGAATGTATGTCGACTATTGTCTGATCGATGGCTAAGCCTACAATTTTAGGAGCTAGGGCTATTGGTCGATCGACGAGGGATAAGTATAAGCGTACCACGAGCTCATCAGCCCCAACGTTTCTCTTCGGTGAGTGTTTTGCAAGTACTATAGCTCGCACAATAGCTAGCCTACTAACACCAAGAATCATCAAACAAGCCCTGCTGATATGATAAACAGTTCAAACTTACATCTAAGCATGCCATATATTACATCAAAAGCTGGTGAGGATAGATCTGTTTCCATAACTTGGAGAGGGTTCGCATGATTCATCGCATGATTCACTATCAAACAAAAGTAGCAAGATCCGCCCACACAAGACAGTGCACTAGCCCTAAGATGGTTTGATAACACGCATCGTTCTGGTAATTAAACACAGGGCAATGCAAACTACCCTGAAGGATTAGTGCGACCAACTATTTCTTGTCATCGATCTCCCGGGCAATGACCACAGCACGGACAGCGGCATGGGAATCGATTTCTGGGGCGATGTCCACACGACTGACCGCGACATCGGAATCGATCTCTGGGGCGATGTCCACAGAATGGACAGCGGCATCGGAATCGATCTCCGGGGCGATGCCAACAGGACGGGCCACGACATCGGAATCATCAAGGACGTCTACCGGCACCTGCACAACCCTAACATATTAGCAAGCACATTGCAAATAATCAAAAACCACAACTATGGTAATAAGCCATTATTTTTTACCTTGTGCAGCTCACCGGGGGATCTCATCCCTCCGGGGGCCATCTCCTCATCCTCGATGGGGGTCATCACCTTGCCAGGGGAATACTGCTTCTCAACAGCGACTATCTCCTCAAACTCGGTCTTGAGCCTCACATAGGTGGCAATCAGAGAGTTCCTGGGGTAGGCACGGTGGGGCCCTTGCTGTTCTTCCAACTTTCTATGAGGAGTTCGTCCGCCAATGTCCTCAACTCTTTGGCCAGTGCTTGTTTCTTGGAGTTCTTCGTCTCCATGGGTTGGCCCGCCAACATGGTCAACTCGTTGGTCGGTGCTCGCTTCCTGGAGATCGCTGTCTCCAGTGGGTTGTCCGCCGACAACTCTTTGCCTAGTGCTCCAAGATCCATCAATGAACTGACAAACAAAAAGCAATCGAAAGGAAACCACAATCGCAATGAAAACGGGAAAAGAATAGGATGTGAGAATTGGTCGGTGCTTCGCAAAAAGAAGATTCTTGGAATGAAAATATGGCAGCATAACTGATTCGCCCACCTTCCCTTCGTCGGTACAAAAGAAAAATGGCAGAAGTGAGTAGCCTGGAGTGAGGTTTTCTTCAAGAAAGGGAAGAAAGGGCTTGAACGAGCGTTCCAGTGAAATGATGGTTGCTTCGTCCAGTCCAACTTGGAGGCCACCTTACCACTGCTGGTAAAGGTGTGGGTTTTGTGATATGACGGGTCATGACGGCCACACCGGGGTGACAGGTGAGTCTCGACTGTAGCACCTCGCTGTGATTTGGTGGATGGCACACGGGCACGGATGCTTTGAAATGTCCCGCATGTAGATAGAGCGGCTAGTCATATAGGAGTGCTCAATATTGTGCACCGCGACCAAGGCGGAGAGGAAAACGAGAGAACTACGTAATTAATGCATGAGTTTAATTAGAGTAGTTTTGTAAAGTACGAGATACATTCCTTCAATCGCAAAATGCCTTGGTTCATGAGATTCGAGATTTGAGCCCTAGAAACCGGAAGGGAGGGAGTACTGCACATGGTGTAGTCTAGTCACTTGTTGAAATCTCTAGAAAGGCAAATACTCCTTTCCGGTTTACAGGGCTATACTACTCCCTCTGTCTAGGTGTGTAAGTCATCTTACGAAAATCAAATAGTCCCAAAACACTTAGGCGCGGTGCATTAACTTCTACCTTGTTTCTTGTTTCTTGACATATCAACCAATAAGAGATGAGAGGTGTGCATGCTTTTAATGACTTGCAATGGCTAGTTCATTGCATGCAATGCTATTAATTAGCAAATAAACATTGGTGACCCCAGGAGGAAATGGTGCTAAGCGCGTGGACCTATGCAGAATGAGTATCAACCAATGGATAATGGAGTTTAATTGTTAAACAATAGCAATTTTGTCTCATGCAAGAGCCTGGCTAGTACTCCAAGGAACCCACCACGCGAGCGTTCGCAACTGCCACGTTCGGGTTGCGCTTGGCTCTTCGCCTCTTCGAGAAGACGAACAATGATGTTACTCCTACTTCTACAGTATCGAATCCACTGCTGCATGTCCGTCCACCTCGTGCGGGAGGGATAGCGTGTAGCGAAAGCTTCTACTTACTGCTCCAGCCTTTGCGTCTACGACAGGTGGGCCCAACAGGTGGTTGGCCCTCCTGTCATGCAGCCAAAGGCAGGTGTAGTTAAGGCACCGGAGCTCAGTCCGCGAGGGAGAGGGCGTTGTAGTAATCAAATTTCTCGGTCTTGTACGAGTTGACGCGACACATCAAAGCACTGCACTCGATATAAGTCTTTTTACACATTTCAAATGGGCTACTTTGTATGTAGGAGTAGACATATTCTGCTTCGTATGTAGTCACTTGTTGCAATCTCTAAAAAGACTTATATTTGGAAACGGAGGGAGTACAACGCATGCATGCATGCCGTGACTTTCCTTTTGATACTTGCATGTTTTGATTTGATGCACCTTGCCAAATTTTGACTATAAATTTAACTAACCAAATTTTCATGCATGTCACAAAAAATTACGGGGCTGTTTGGATTGTGACTATGTTTGTCTTATGTTGCCACATTATTTTTCCCACACTTGCCTAACCTGAGTTGCTCAAATTGTTAGACACACTTTGGCTTGCCTAAGGGAATCTTGCCACAATTTTTGTGTCTATGACATGTGGGGTTCACTGCTAATAAAAAAATTCTTGTCTTAGGTGTGGCTTATAAAAAAGAGTTATATTTAGGAACGGAGGGAGTAGAAAATATAAATAATAATGCATGTTGGGGCAACCCACGTTTCCCCTAATTTTAGCCGTGGGCTTGTTCACAATTTTTACGAGGGGGTGGTTGTTCATTTAATGGAGGGACTTGTAGTACCAGACTTGAACGATACAAAGTGCGACCTGGCACACCGTAAGACCACTTGGAACAAGCGGGTAGCTATCTCAAAAAACAATCAACAACTAAAAAAAACCGCGACCTGGCATGTAGTAGTACACAATTTTAAACGATTGTTTTGATGGAGTGAAAAAGGAAAACTACCCCACTACGTATATATAGGCCGGAGCCTCTGCGCTTGCTTGCTAGGGTTGCTCTATTCACACAATCTCATCGTCTCCAGATCTAAACAAGATAGGGGTAGTAACACTGTCTTTCTCCCTTCAAAAAACACTGGCTTTCTATCCTCACCGCTGGTTACAGATCCGGACGTATCCCCCTCCGCCGGTGAAGGGGAGGAGGGGCAGCGTTTAGGCTGTCGACGACAGCGAGGGAGGAGACCCACTGCCGGCCGCACCGTTATCTTTGGCCGAGCGCCGGCGCGGGAGGTCCTCCGATCCCTTCGTCGTTGCCTGTGGGCGGATCCGGCCTCCTACCGCCCACCTATCCACATCCCGACGACCTTCAGGTATATCTTCGTTCGAAACCGCCTTAGCTCTACTTCCCCAGCTTGCTACGTCGCTGCATGTGCATCATTTTCTACCTCTCAGCCCCTCTCGATCGGATGGTCCAACATCACATTTTTTTTCTTCTATTGTTAGAGGTAAAGCTACTTCATGGAGTCGAATCTTGTACTCCCTCCGTCCGAAAATACTTGTCATTGAAATGGATGTATCTAGATGTATTTTAGTTCTAGACACATCCATTTTGATGACAAGTAATTCCGGACGGAGGGAGTACTTGGTTCAAACAAGAAATAAAGTGGGGGTGGGGGAATTTAGTATGTACATCGGACTTGGTACAAACAGGAAGGAAAGGGGGTGAAAGTAGTACAGACTGGTCATCCAACCGGTCTCTTGGTCGAAAAGGGAAATATAGGGGTAACGCTGTACACGGTGGTATGACCAGGACTAGATTTGCTATCCACACATAGGAGTAGGTGGCTAGAGTGAACAAAAATGGGACCAACCCAGATATGTTTCTTGGATGTTTGTTTCTCGGGGCAACAAACTATGAATCACCACTTTATGCCCCTGTTTACGTACATGGTGCTGGACTACTGGTGCACCCACTATCCCATGCCCTTATACCAAATATTTAGGCTCCGTTCGGAATAAAGGGGCAGAAAACATAGGTCTTGAAGAAAATAGAGGAATAGGAAAGGAATGTAGGTATAAAACTATGGAACAGCGAACCGGAGGAAACTCTCAAGAGAATGTGTTCGGATGGACTACGAAATGTATAGATTTGTTTTTTTAGAGTAGCATGCTTGGCAGTATGAGATGCTATTTGTTTATTCAGCTGCACAGTGACTACTCTTGTCCTCACCTCACGTACCACACATAGGTTGATTTTTTTATTCCGGCAACACAGCACAGCAACCTGTCTAACGCATGGCAGCAAGCGCCTGCCTCGGGCTTCCGCCAAAAAAATGAGCAGCGCGTGGATGTTTCTAATCCTATGGAATCAGTACTACCAGACCAGCTTTCCTATGAAACACTATTCACCTTTCCCGTGTTCCGAACGGTTGGAAGGGAAAGAATACCGTAGGAATTGTGTTCCTACGAAAATCCTGCACCAAACCTGTGAACCGAACGCAGCCTTAGTTGTTCTTAATCTAATGTCCCTGGTAAAAATGAAGCCATGCCACTGTTATAAGCCATGACAAGTTTAGCCAAATGTTTTTTCCTGTAATTGTTTGAGACTCTGATTGTTTCCTCTGCGCCTTTTTGTGCAAACAGGGGTATCCAATTCACCTGGTTGCTGTTGTGACCTTTTGGTGCATTGCACAAAACTCTTCTTAAAAGAAGTGACTTTTGTGCTATTTAACTGGAATGTCAGAATGGAACAGTTGGTTCATTTTGGTGGAACTGCACAAAGGGAGATATGTGTTCCAATCCTCATCATCCATATTGGCGCCATAACCTTCCTTTAGGTAAGAATGATATTTAATGCATGTGTTCATCTCTATTTTCCGACTGCCATGAGAAAATAATGCTGTTTTTTACTAGTACACTTGTACTCCCTCACTGACAAAACCAATTCTGAATTAGAAGGCCAATCATGTACTTGGTTTCACCAACTGGTGAGGAGAAAGAGAAACAGAGCATGAAGAGGAAGAAGAAGAAAAATAAACAGTGCCAAGGCGATCTTGCTGAAGCCAGAGACCTCAGTCGAGGCCATTCAAGGGCTCCGGCAACGACTACCTTACATGTGAGACGATCCTCCAGGGAGCCCTTCCACTTCTGCTGTCTCACTTAATTAATTAGGAGTACTTAAGTACCACTAATTTATTACTGCCTAATTTTCCTGTTGGAGTTAAACAAATCTTTAGTAGGACCCTATGCTGAATCATGTACGTGTGTATGTTTTTCTATGGAGGTGAATCATGTGGTGGAGCAGGGAGGGAATATTATTAGTGTCATGACATAATAGTGCTATTGTTTTGCATGTCAATTTATTGCCATTGGTTCAATGAGGCAATGTTTTGCGTATTGTCCATCATGAATTTGATGCTACTGTTTGAGTAATATGCTAATGTCTTCCTATCCTTTCTCACTAAGCTAATGAAGGTTTCACCTTGTTCCTACTTGGGCAAACAGGGATCATGTTGTGCCAATCATACATTTTAGTGGAACTACACAAGACAATACAATGAACTGTATCCCAGCCAGTGCTTTAACTCTGCTGGAAGTTCTTGATAATCTTTCGATATAATCTCAGCACTAGTAAACAAGAGTGATTTCAACCATACATTTGAAGTGCACAAAAATATATACTATTGTGTGATTCCAGTGAGTGCTTTATCATCTCTTATGGGACTACATGAATAAGCTTTTTTTCTCAGGTTGGTACGGGCCTAAGGCCTTCATCCATATTAGTTTGCTGTCATCTCTATTTGTATTGTGCTACTGTCATGAGAAACTCCTTTATATTTGCACGTTAAAGTTTTGCAACCTATGATAAATGGCAATGCTTTGAGTGTTGAGTTGAGCTAATTGGCACTGATTAAATAAACCAATACCTCTCTTTAAGCAAGACTACTATGTTGCTAACTTTACCCATTAAGATAATGAGGGTGCTTCTATTTGTTAGTGTATGTTTCATCAACTAGTCCCACTATTACAGTAATCTCACTCTCTCAATATATGTGCCAACAGGGATGCTCGATTTTGCTGGAACTACACAAAAACTTTGGGTGCTTCATTGCCTCGACAGCTTCCGTCCTTTCCTGTCAGTCGCTAATCTCCGCTTGCTTTCTTCCTTTGCTGTCAGTCGCTTGGCTTATCTCGGCTTCCAGTCAAAGGAAATAGTAATTGATATGCTACCTCACATAGGTTGGTACTGGTCTTTATCCTGATTATTGTGCCTGTCATATGTATTGGTAATTTGGTATTGTGCTACTGTTTGCCGATTTCATAAAGGAGTAATTTGGAGCCTGAACTCGCAGGCAAATCATTACATCGGGTGATTTCAGTAGAACTGCACAAAATGATCAGATGGACAGGTACTTATGCTGCTGCTATGTACTCCAAAGTTCACTCAGACAAGCATCGATGTTGACAACAAGTGCCTATATTCATTCGAGTATCAACCGGCGTCAACCAATTGTCAAACTCCAAGTATTAGGAGAGTGAACGCCAAAAATATTGCTTGGTGCATAGCCCAGAAAAACGCAACTGTGCCTTTTGGTTATCGGCACATATGGTAGCGAACTATATGGCATGGAGTCTAAAGATTCCAGACAAGTTGGTTGACGCATATATTCATCTGGCACTTAATCAGTCTGCACGCCAAGGATGCTCCATTTCAGTTGAACTGCACAAAAAATTTGGGTGGTTCATTTTCTCAACCGCCTCCTTTCTCGTCTGCAATGTAGAATTTTGGCAAGATATAGGACCAAGATGAGCCAGTAAACTAGTTGGATGAAAGTAGTGGCCAAGTTGCTCAAACCTCCCTCGGCACGAGGCCACTATTTGAGGATAAACCTACAAGCAAAGTTCAGATTGTCTGTGCTGCCTCTTATGTACTCGAAAGTTTACTGGTACAAGAACTAATTTTAGCAAGAAGTACCTCCGATTGAACACCATTTACCAGTCTGTACCCTAGGTAATTAAAGTTCGTCCATGGATCATATTGGCTGTGATCTCAATCATTTGGATGCATAAACATACTGAACATGTGTATATCTGAATCTTGTTGTGAATTATGTATGAATATTGTCGTGTGATCTATCAATCATTGGGATGCATAGATATGCTGAGCTTGTGTATATATGAATCTTTTGAGTTGTTGATAGTGAATGTTGGCTATGAATATGAACGTGTCCTGTGAACCTGAGTTTGATATGAATGTTTACCTTTTCTGTTGTATTTGTGTGTGAACTTGTTAGTATGCCTACTGTGGGGTATAAAACGCAGGTCTCTTATAAAAGTAATGTTGTGTCCAATTTATGTTTTCCCTTCTAACCACATTATATATATTTATATTATTACTATTATCGTATATTTAATAGAGACTTATATATACATTATAAAAACATCCCACGTGTTATTAACTTATAAAAGTAAACGTTTAACGGAAGTTGGCAAGGAAAATCCTGGTTGTTTTTGACTCACAGGCAAGGAAAATCCTGGTGATTGCGTACAAAAGCTTGCGAAGATTTTAAAGACCAATTTAATAATAACGCGCTCATTTTTATTTTGAGCAATAACTCGCTAATTTCTTAATTATATATATATATATATATATATATATATATAATGTGCCTCTCCGGTTTATTCTTTGATATTAATTGCTCCTTCTAACATAACATTATATATACAACGAGCCCACCTAATACGTGTATTTCAAGGAAGTGCAAATCGGCTGGGATTTCTTAGAAAATATAAATGGGCTTGATTGACGCGAAATTATTTGTTCACCCGGCCCAGCAAATGGACTGTACATTCTAGAAAACATGGGTTAAATATATGCCACATTTTTGCAGGCTGACATGTGGGCCAATAGGTCGAAGCCAATGCAGGGCGTTGTCAACTTGGTCAACAAATGATTGTGTCATCCACAGCCATTGGATTTATATCCAACGGCCGGCATGCACCTTCAATCTCTCGTCTTCTTCCTCCAGCGTCGCCGGGACCGCCTTGTCTGGCCTCCGGCGGCTAGCGGCTCTGCTTAGCACGCATCGCTGCGAAGCGCTACCCCACCGCCGGCCAGGCTATCCCTCCACCCCTCGACACCTACTGTTATTCTCCACAGACTACAGCCCCACGCCGCAACAGAACCAGTTATAACCCTTCTCCTCCTCTCAATCTGCGACTCCACTGCCGCGTTTTCCCATCTCTGAGTCGTTCCCGTCCGGGGCCTCGCCGTCGTCCACTGCCTCGCTGCGTTCGGTGCGGCGTGGTCAACAAACGAGAGTCATCGGAAGAGGACTGTACGTGGAGAGCCTGACGGCTGGGACCCATGAGGTCCATGGTCACACGCAAGGAAAGTTCCTCCTTATTAAGCTGGAAAAAAATGTTTCCTCCACCTGACAGCTCGGACCCACCGGCTGTATCTTCGCACGGAAGGAAGTGCCACCTTGTTTTGCGAAAAAAATTATTATTCCCGTTGACAGCTAGGACCCGTCAGATTTGGTGAGTGACTTGTGGGCCTACTAAGCGGACGTGTACGCATGGCTTTGTCAACTTAATCAACACATGATTCTAGCAGCTGGACCGTTGGATGTTAATCCAACAGCCGTGCTCCTTCTTCAACCTCTGTTCTTGCTCCTGTCTCCCGTGGGCGGCACCGCGGCTGTGCTGCAGCGCACCCGAACCAGTGAAGTTTCCCACTCCTCTCCATCTGCAACTCCACTGCCCCGTCTTCCCCATCTCCGGGTCGTTCCAGTCTGGGTGCGCTCGGCACGGTGTGGTCAACGTGGTCAACAACCGAGAGTCATCGGAAGATGACTGTACGTGAGAGGCTGACAGTGGGGACGCACCACGCCCATGGACGCATGCATGCAACGGAACGCGGCAAGGTCAACGTGGTCAAGGAACGACTTCCATCGGAAGTATACTGTACGTGGAGAGTCTCAGCTGGGTCCATGGCCGCAGCAAGTAAGTGCCTCCTTATTACGCGGAAAATAATGATTCCTCCAACTGACAGCAGGGACCCACTGGACGGGCCACCGTATTTTGTGAAAAAACCGTTTGCCCCTGACTGCTGGGACCCACCTGACGGGCCACCGTATTTCGCGAAAAAAAACGTCCCCCCCGCTGTCAGCTCGGACCCACCGGAAGTGCCTCCTTATTACGCACAAAAAAATGAATACTCCCCCGGCTAGCTGGGACCCACCTTGGTGGGAGGCTGACTTGTGGGCCTACTAAGTTGACGGGACGAAGGGCTTTGTCAACTTAGTCAATATGAACGATTCTAGCTCCAGTGACCTAACGATGTCCATCCAACGGCCCTAGTGCTTCTTCAACCTCTGGTCTTCTTGCTCCAGCCGCCCAAAGCAGCGCCGGACGTGTCGCATGCTCCTGCCTCCCGTGGCCGGCTGTGCTGCTGCGGAGGCCTCACCGCCCCCTACTATTCCCACCGCTGGCCAGGCCCTGCGGCGACGGCAGCCTCACACCGCAGCCGAACCAGTGAACCCTCGTACTCCTCTCTGCGCGGGCTTCCACTGCCGCGTCTTCCCCGGCTCCGCGTCTTCCCCTTCCTAGGCCTCGCCGTCGTCCACCACCGTGGTGCTCTCCGCGCGACGTGGTCAATGTGGTCAAGGAACGACTTCCATCGGAAGAGTACTGTACGTGGAGAGGCTGGCAGCTGGGTCCACGGCCACGGCCCAGTTTTTTTGTGATTTGCCAAGTAAGTCGCTTTGTCAGGCATGTTGGGCTGCAAATCTTTCAAGACGAGGACAACTTTCATTCGGCTGGCCGAGAAAATGGCCCATTAGTAATGAGAAATGGGTTGTACATTTTAAAAACACATCAAACCGGCAATTAGTTTCAAATATCTTTTGTTTTCATTTCGAGATTTTAAATTACATTAATTTTTATGCGTGGAGAATTTGTTGGATTTTATATTGATATACATTTATTTTTAAAATCAGTTTGAATGTGAGTCGAAATTTCGGGACTAAAAACAGTTCGGACCACACCGAAATATGCAAAATTTCATATAATTTTTTAACCGTGGCCACAATATGGGCTGTAATGCTAACAAAAAGAATATGGGCTCCAAAAAAACCTTAATAATTAGCAAATGGGCTGTAAATTATTAGAAATAATGGCAGATGGGATGTATGTTGTTTTCCACAGATTTGAGGCTTTTCTAAAAAAAAGGTTGACGCACAAGCAGTGACTGTTGGATGGCCATCCAACGGCCGTCGTGCTTCTTCAATCTCTGCTCTTCCTGCTCCCGCCGCTCAAACAAGCGCCGGCGGGACTGCCAGCTCCCTCCTCCCCGCGGTCGGCTCTGCTGCCGCGCAGGCCTCACCGCCCCACCGTACTCCCATCGCTGGCCTAGCCATCCCTCTACTCACCAACACCTGCTGTTATTCTCCGGCGACGGCAGACGAACCAGTAAACCCCCGTACAGTCGTACTCCCCTCTGCGTAGGAAACAACTGCCGAGTCT
The DNA here is from genome assembly GCF_018294505.1 of Triticum aestivum. Classification (NCBI taxonomy): domain Eukaryota; kingdom Viridiplantae; phylum Streptophyta; class Magnoliopsida; order Poales; family Poaceae; genus Triticum; species Triticum aestivum. The sequence goes on from NC_057802.1 coordinate 563,974,148, forward strand.
TCCCTGCCTCCGTGTCGTTCCCTTCCTAGGCCTCGCCGTCGTCCACCGCCCTGGTGCTCTCGGCGCGGCCTGGTCAACGTGGTCAACGAAGGACATGCATCTGAAGTGGACTGTACGTGGAGAGGCCGACAGCTGGGTCCACGGCCGCACGCAAGGAAATGCCTCCTTATTACGCGCAAAATAATGATTCCTCCACCTGACATCAGGGACCCACCGAAAGGGCCTCTGTATTTCGCGAAAAAAACGTTACCGCAGCTGACAGCTCGGACCCACCAGCTATATCTTCGCATGCAAGGAAGTGCCTCCTTATTACGCACAAAAAAAATGAATACACCCCCTGTTAGCTGGGACCCAGTATAGTGGCAGGCTAACTTGTGGGCCTACTAAGTTGACGGGGACGGAGGGCTTTGTCAACTTAGTCAATATGCACGATTCTAGCTCCAGTGACCGTACGATGTCCATCCAACGGCCGTAGTGCTTCTTCAACCTCTAGTCTTCTTGCTCCAGCCACCCAAACCAGCGCCGGTCGTGCCTCATGCTCCTGCCTCCCGTGGCCGGCTGCGATGCGGCGGAGGCCTCACCGCCCCCTACTACTCCCACCGCTGGCCAGGCCATCCCTCTACTCACCCACACCCCTTGTTATTCTGCGGCGACGGCAGCCTCACACCACAGCGAACCAGTGAACCCTCGTACTCCTCTACGCGTGGGCATCCACTGCCGCGTCTTCCCCGGCTCCGCGTCGTCCCCTTCCTAGGCCTCGCCGTCGTCCACCGCCCTGGTGCTCTCGGCGCGGCGTGGTCAACGTGGTCAAGGAACGGCTTCCATCGGACGTGGACTGTACGTGGAGAGGCTGACAGCTGGGTCCACGGCCGCAGCAAGGAAGTGCCTCCTTATTACGTGCAAAATAATTATTCCTTCACCTGACAGTGGGGACCCACCGGACGGGCCATCGTATTTCGCAAAAAAAACATTTGGCCCTGACTGCTGGGACCCAGCAGCTACACCTTCGCACGTAAGGAAGTGCGTCCGGGCAAAAAAACGATTCGCCCCCCTGACTGCTAGGACCCACCAGCTACATCTTCGCAGGCAAGGAAGTGCCTGACAGTCGGGACCCACCTGGTCGAAGCGTACGTAGTGTTGTCATTCTGGTCGCGAACGTGTACGTACATATATACTGGTCGATGTAGAGGCGCGCACGTGTCGTAGTAGAGGCGCATACGTGTCGTAGTTGAGGCGCGCACGTAGCATGTACACGTACGTACAGCGGCCAGGGTGCAAGAAAGAAAATACGGCCACGTACATACATACGGGCAGGGTCTCGAACGCCTACTCGCGCATACGTACGGCCAGGGCTCGTGTACATGGCTGGGTCGGAACGGAGAAACATCGTCGTCGTCGTGTTCATGGGGAGGCAACGGAATGCGTCGTGTTCATGGGGAGGCAATGGAATGCGTCGTGTTCATCGGGAGGCAACGGAACGCGTGGGAGCCAACCGGCTGGGTCGGAACGGAATGGTGGTCGTGTTCATCGGGAGGGCTTGGATGGAACAGGCGATGGAAACGAGGCCTGGCGTACCGTAAAATGGAGGAAACGGCCTTGTGTTCGACCGGCCATGTTCGAAACGGGATCCTGTTCATCGGGAGGGGTCTGGCGTACCGCAAAATGGAGAAAACGGACCTCCTACGGTCGAAACGGGGGTCCTGTTGATCGGGAGGGGTGTGGCGTACCGCAAAACGGACGAAACGGACCTCCTACGGTCGAAACGGGGGTCCTGTT
>NC_057802.1:563976447-564112250 GCF_018294505.1 Triticum aestivum
CCAATTGATCGGCTTCAGTTAGCAGCAGTAGCAAAGGAATCACTCGATCAGGTTCAGCTAACAGCCATCGATCGATCGCTCGGGTTTAGTAACGCGTAGCCTGCAGTGCAATCGCTCGGGTTCAATTAGAGCCCAACGCCTCGCTCGGGTTCAGTTAGAGCCAACGCCTCGCACGCACGCACGTACGTGTACGAGAGAAACGCGCATCGCTCGGCCCCCGACCTCCCCATAACCGGGAACTCCCCGAAATTTTCCTCGCCCTCGCTTCTACCACGGTTTTTTCCGTCATGGACGGCCCAAAGAATGTCATGCAGCTGCGTCTCCGGCCCGCCCAGGATGAAAAGCCCATTTTCTGTCATGATTTTTTGTCATAGAAGTAGGAGCCCACCACATCTATGATGATACCGGGTTTTGTCACAATTATCATCATAGAAGTGTCATATGTATGACAGAAAAAATTTCGTTCGGCCCAAAATGTCACGGATGTGTCTTTTTTTGTAGTGCATGAACTCTTTGTGGAGCTCTTCTTGAAATTTCTCATTGAGCCATGCTGTAGACCATACTGGTTAGTGACTGCATTGGATCCAGTATAGGATTAGCCTGACTAGGGAATATGTTCTGCACAAAAACATTGAGCAATTCAGTCATGTACAGCAAAATTCAGAGAACTACAGTAAATTCAGACAGCTACAGTAAATTCAGTAAAGTTAAATGCAGTAAATTCAGTAACCTGAATAAATGTGGGGTCATCATAGTTTTCATCAACTAGCTCTACCCCTTCTTTAATGAGAGCTTCCTGCCATCTGTAATGCCCCTTCCTGTTGTGATCTGCTCTACCACAAATTGAGTAGTGCATTGTAACACCTTTCTTGTTCAAAACCCTAACACCATTCTTCATCTTCTCCTCAGGAGTCTTCTTCCTGTTTTTCTTGGGCCTTCCCAACTGTTTTGTAAACACAGGTGGATGCACCTTATAAGCATTCTGTACCTCCCACACATTTGGGTCTCCTAGAGGGACAAGAGCGTATCCATATGCTTTCAGATATGTCCTAATAGTGTAGCACTCATGTACCATTGTCTCTGGGTCAATCCTCTCCTCCCTGCAACAAGCTATAGAATGCCCACATGGTACTCCAGACAACTGCCATCTCCTGCAATCACATTTGTGCAAACCAAGATCAACTGTGTAGCTATTGTTACCTGACTGAACTCTGAACATCTGTTGGCCAGCTTCTGTTACATGACAATTAGCAGCAAATTCAGTGTTCTTGTCCAATTTCTTCCTGATCTTTCGGCATATTCTCTGCCCTGCCTACTTTTCTATAGCTTCTCTCTGCTTACTCACCATCATGTGCATTATCTTGTAAAAAAATATACTCAAGCATGCTTAGCACTATCATTTCTCTACCCTCAAGGATATAACAGTTAAAAACTTCAGAGTTATTGTTCAGCATGATGTTACATTTTGGAAATTCACTGAAGAATGCTTTGCACCAAGTTTTCCAATCTAGTTTTTCAGTCCAGTGGAAAGCAGCTGAGCTGTGACCATCCATTTTTCACACTTCTCTCTCCACTTCAACTTGTTTGGTGATCTGGCAATGGCCACTGGTCTTGCTTCAGTACCTCTCCTTTGTGCTTCTCATTGAAATTTTGGTAAATATGCCTCACATAAAACTTGTGCTCTGCATCTAGCCAAACTTTGTGGACAGCATTTATCAGACCTTTCTGCTTGTCACTCATAAGTGTGAAAGGAGCACTATTGTTGATGTTCAGATCATCTTTCAAAGTTGTGAGAAACCACTCCCAAGAACTTGTGCATTATACTTCCACCCAGCCCATAGCAATGGGGAAAATGCAGTCATTAGGATCAATGCCAACTGCACTAAGCAGGACACCTTTGAACCTATTTTTCATATGACAACCATCTATGAAGATAATAGGCCTGCAGCCCTTAAGCCACTCTCTCCTACAGGCATCATATGACCAATACAGTGTTTTCAAACATTTTCTGCCCAATGGAAATTTTGTATCTTTGACCAGTCCAGTTGTCAGCAAAAAAGTTGAGCCAGGGTTCTTCTCTCTTACTTCATGTCCATAATCCCATAGTCTACTGAATTGCTCTTCTTTATCACCATGGATCTTCTTCAGTGCTGTTGTCCTAGTCCTAGCTAGCTTCAATCTATTAGGGGTGCAATTAAACTCCTTTGTTATTTTCCTTCAAAATGTTCCAAGTGACATCTTCTGGTCATCTCTGAACTCATCTATGAAATAGTTGCAAAGGAATTTAGTTGTCATGTCCTTCAACCTCCACTTCTTCTAACACATATGATCTCCATAGTAAGCCTTGATGAAAAATCCTCCTGTCCTGTTGTCATTACCAGCCTTAAGCAGCCATGGGCAATCACTCTGACAAACTGCATGAAATCTGATCTTGTCATTTTTCAACTTTTTGATCTGCACTCTGTTCCTTATTGAATATGCAGTAATAGCTTTCCTCAGCTCAACCACATCAGCAAAGACCATCCTTACTTAGGGTTTTTCATGTCCACCTTGGAATTGAAAGCTTTGAACTTGTACATCAGTTGCTCTTCTTCTTCTCTTGACAGATTCAAATCTTCGTCATCAAGTACATAGTCAGGTTCCGCCTCTTCCTCCTTTTGCTCAGCTTCTTCATCAACATCAAAGTCAATGTTCTCTTCATAAAGATCATCATCTCCATCATTTATGTCATAATCACGGTCACTGAAATATGAATCTGAAAGCACTACATCTTCTGCAACGTCAGTCAGCAAGTGACCTTCTTCGGCAAAATCAGTCAGCAAGTGATCTTCTTCAGCAAAATCAGTCAGCAAATGCTCTTCTACTTCAACATCAAACAGCAAGTGCTCTCCTTGTGCAACATCAGTCAGCAAGTGCTCTCCTTGTGCAACATCAGTCAGCAAATGCTCTTCTTCTACAACATTAGCCAGCAAGTTGTCTGCTTCTGTCTCATGTGCTGCAAACTCTGAAATTGGATCTTCAGCATTGACTGAAATGATGCTGTGAGAACTAGCTGCACTGGCTGCAACACCATTTGGGTTTACCACTCTGACAGGATTCTCTACTGCTCCCACTGTACATATCAACTCTTGCCTGAAATTACTGATGAAATCTGAATGATCAACCATGATTGCAAGAACCTTATGCTGAGCACTGGCTGTTATCATTTGCTTCACATCCTCATCACCTCTGATTCTGAGCATACCATCTGAAACTGTTTTGTCAGGCATGCACCAATAAATGATGTGATCATTGACAGGATATCCCAACCATAGCAGGTGCTCTTCAATGACTGCATATGAGAATGTACCAGCATCAACATAGTCAAGCACCTCCACTGAAGGATTATAGTACTCCATGTTATTTATTGGTCCACAGAATAGTCCACCATGCTCCAGTTCTAATGTGAAGAAAGGGGTGTCCACACTGAGTCCCATTGCTGAATCACAAACTACAACCACACAGTGCAGAATGTAAGCACAAGCATCAATAAAGATAACTGATCATTTAACTGCATCTTCAAGTTAAATGAATCTTCACGTTAACTGCATCCTTAACTAAAGTGAATAAATTCAGCTATCTTCAGAAACTGAGTTAACTAAACTTTTTCAGTTAACTGCAACTTGCAACTGAATTCAGTTAACGGAATAAATTCAGTTAACTACAGCTTGCAAATTAACTCAACAAAAGCAGTAACAAACTAATTTAGCATGGCTAATGTACAAACTAAGTACTAATCCACTACTTATCTCAAGCCGTGCCCTACATTGGCCAAACAAAGTTTAGAGTTTTTACACTGCAAATGCTGCCCCCTACGCACAAACCCTAGGCCAAATTGGCACGTATTTGCAAAACAGTATGTATGTACTAGCCATAAACCTAAAGTCTGGCCGAAAAACATTCAAAATAAGAACCCTAGGTTCTTGCCTAAAATCCCCAACTTCACCCAAAACCCCAGACTACAATCGACTACCCAATAACCAGTTTGACGTTCGCGGGAAGCACTACAACCACGAACTACCAACCAATGGGCCTGAAACGAGCTCAAAACTGGGCGATCCAACGGGGAGGAGAACACCGACCGAGAGGGTTGACATCGAGCAGAGAGGAGGAACAGAGCAGAGAGGATGGATGACTAACCATAATCCGGAGGGTTGACACCGAACGGCCAAATTTGGTGCGCGGTAGGCGGCGGGTGCACACCGCCGGTAAAGTCCGACGACAACGCCATGGCTCACGCGAGTGCAGCCAGCACGGCCTGTCGGCCGGTCACAGACAGGGGGGAGAGGGCGAGGAATGATTGGGCGAGGGGAGGGAGACCCAATAAATTCAGGTGAAAAGTGCGGTGTAGTGCGGGTTGATTAGTGCTAAGGCCAGGGGTAATTGCAAAAGGTGCTGCGCTGACCGGCTCTGCTGACTTGGCTCCACTTGTCGTCGTCTGATTGGTTAGGACCAAATTTACACATTTGGTGCAAGTTGTGGGATGCAATAGTTTGCTTTTGCAAGTTTTGGACTAGACCATCACATCCTGGACAAGTTTCAGGACTCCTGGTGCTATTTCCTCTAAAAAGATGCTTCTTGATTTGAGTTGAGTGGCTGGGAGCATCACTTTGGGGTGTACTAGGTAGGGGCCGGTTACTGGTAGCAGTAGCAGTAGCACATATTCGCGTTTATCCATCCATCCATCCTATCGTGTTCATCCGGCCGCAGGTACTGTGGTGCGCCGACCCCGACGGGGTGCCATCGACGCGATGCGAGCCATGCATATCGATAGGAATCCTCGTGGATGGGCGGGTGAGTCGACATGCATGGGTCGATCCGTTGGAATGGGATCGCATTCTGTTCTGATGAGATGAGAAATGCTCGCGGGCCGAAAGCTGAAGGATGATGCGGCCGTAATTCGAGCATTTCCTCCTGGTGGAAGGAAAGAGGTCGCCCGGATCAAAGCGATTCGAAAAAGAAGGCAGGCCAAGATCGATGCGCACGGATATACTATATTTTCCAGATGATGCGCGCGGATATTGGCAGCGTATCGCACGCAGACGCTGCAAATCGGCCCGATCTTGGCGACGGCCGGCCACACTCTTGGAGGAGAAAACGAGATAGGCAATGTGTGGGCTATTATTGGGCCGAACAAGTAAGTGGTGGGTGGAAATGGAGGGGGTGCGCGGCTCGCTGGGCCTGGCGCCCGCCCGGCGGTGGACGCATGCGTGCGCGTCGCGGTCGCGGATGGATGCCGACGCGTGGGAGCGTGTGCGGCTCGGGCGGCCCGAGCGGCGCCCACGCCCGCCAACTCCCGGCCGGTCGGTCGGTACAAACGTACGTGCGTGCCGTCGCCCTCGTCGGAGCGACCGCGACTCGTAGGCCGCTCCACTGCGGGTACTTGGCGCGTCCCCGTCGCCCAAGGTCCCACCCACTCCATTGCGTCGTGCAGTGCAGCGGCTGGCTGACAAGTCCCGATGAGTTGCTGCACCTTACGCCGGTTCGTTGTCATGGCGACTCCGTCCCGGTCCCATCGCGCTGCTGCACCAGCCGCGTCTGCGTGCCCCTCAAGCTCACTTGCGCCTCGGACTCGGATCACCTGCTTCTGCAGGCCCCTTACGGTTAGGCGCTAGCCAGCCAGCTGTAGTATCTGACGGCACGTACGTGGTGCATGCGCGTGGCATGCTCAAAACCCTGTGCGCACGCACGCTCGCACTGCTCCTACACCTCACGGCCAGCAGAAGAAGAGTTCGTTTCTTTCTTCGGGGGAACGAACGATATGACAAGAGCCGGCCGACGACGGAGACGGACGGGACATCGTCGGCGTCGATGCGGCCGCGCACAAGCTCCGCAGCTCACTTCTCGATAAGATTCGGGATTTCTTTCCTGGTGAAACTTAAACTACAGTTGAATAGTGTTTCCCTCCCACGTAACCACGCGAATCACGCATGGCCATGCATGCAGGTTACGACTAGTACCGGCCGGCCGGCTCCTTTGTCTTGGTCAATCAACGACTGTCGCCACCACAATAAACTAAAGATACGTGACAAGATCTACTACTCCATGTACTAGTAAAATTGATGTATATTTTTGGCTGTCAATGCTACCCATGAACTACATACATAGAGATTGTTGCATCGCGCATGTCCGACGGAGTGAAAAAGAAAACTTGTACCGCCTGCCATTGTACTGAGTCGCATGAAAACAATTATTTTTTACTCGATTTCCCCCTTTTCTATCTAAAACTTTGTATTACTCCACAACGGGTACGCGCACTGTACTTCTTCGGTTCTTCCCCATCCAACCCCTACGGCAAGTTTCTTTCCGAGCCTAGCTAGATGGCGAAGGCAACCAAACGCACCTTTTTCTTCCCCTGTGCGGGCCTCGCTGGGTCTCCAAATTGTCTTCTTTGATTCCATTTTCAATAGTTACTGTGGTGGCTGCTGCAAATAAAGGCGTGTTTGGTTGCCCACGTCCAGCCCAACCAGACCCGCGCGGGAAGGGAGATGCCTGTTTGGTTGCCTGGTTTTACTGTTGGGCCTGCATCGCACGCTTCTCAAAGCAGCCCAGAGCCTGACTCGCTGGAAACGCTCGGATCGCCAGTTTCTCGCGAGCCAGGCTGAGTGCGGCGCGAGGGCGCACGGGCGGGTGCGATGCGAGGGCGAGGGGGGATGGCAGGAGATGGAAATCTGGCGCGCCGTCCTGGCGCCAAATCTAGCCACACCCCCCTTTCACTCGCTCACCCATAGCCATTACCCTTCTTTCTTCCCTACTGCCTCACCACCGGTGATCTGCGCTAGAGGCGGCGGCGGCGGTGGCTGAAGAGGCGGCGGTGTTTGCGGCGGGTCTAGTGCTCCCCTTGTTGTTGGCCACCGTCTGGTCGACCTCGTTTGTGCCATGGCTCCCCCTATGACGTCCTCGTCTCCGATGCCGGTAAGCAGCACCCCCTCCCCCCTTTGTTAGCTCGATGGTTAGGCCGTTAGGCTAGGTGTAGGACCGATTTCTCACCGAACGAATTGTCGATGTCGACTAGGTTATGGACGCACGGATGAGGCTGATAATTCAGGCAGCAGCACTGATACATCTACAACTTCAATGACGTCGAGGCTCTGTGGATGCTTCGAATGAAAAGAGCACCATTTGCCAGGCTTGTCGACACCTTCAGGAGTAGGGGGCTGCTACAAGATAACATCAACACCAGTGTCGAAGAGCAAGTGGCCATGTTCCTCCATGTTGTTGGCCATAACTAGAGGTTCAGGGTCATTCACAACACGTTCAGGAGATCAATGGAGATCATCTCTAGGTACTTCAAGCAGGTGCTTTTTACTATTGGGGAGCTTAGAGGAGAGATGATCAGGAGACCATCTTGTCAGACTCCACCCAAGATTCGCAAAGCCCAAGATGGCATCCATACTTCAAGGTGAGCATTGACAATATACACTTTTCATGACTTCATATGCTTGTATTGTTCAAGTTGAGCACTAACACAGGCTTGTGGTGCCATTTTCAGGATTGCATTGGGGCAATAGATGGTACTCATGTCACTGCCAGAGTTCCTAGGTCACAGTCTACAGCATACAGGAGGAAGCACTACACAAGCCAGAATGTGCTTGCTGCTGTTGACTTTGATATGAAGTTCACATATGTGCTCGCTGGCTGGGAGGGGTCAGTGCATGATGCGAACATTCTCAGTGACAGCATGAGTCGACCTGATGGGATCAACATCCCCGAAGGCAAGTTCTACCTTGGAGATGCTAGCTATGCATGTCGGCCGGGTATTCTTCCACCCTTCAGGAAAACCAGGTACCATCTCAACAAGTTCTCTGGTAGGAACTATCCTAGGACTACACAGGAGTTGTTTAATCTCAGACACTCCAGCCTTAGAGTAACTATTGAGAGGGCATTTGGAGCTCTGAAAAATAGGTTTAAGATCCTGGATCAGAAGCCATTCCACCCATACTCCACTCAGGTTAAGCTAGTTCTTGCTTTGTTGCATTCTGCATAACTGGATCCTCCAGTGGGGCTTTGATGAACACGTGCCTGAGGAGGAAGAGGTCGAGCCTGACGATATTGTTAGCTCCGGCCATGGTGTGGAGGCATTTGGCAATGACGCTTGGAAGAACAAAAGATTGGAGTTGGCAGAGGCAATGTGGCTTAACAGAGGTCAGTGCGGGATTTGACGAAGATGAAAGAAGAAGAAGAAGAAGAAGCAGCAGCGGTAGCAGAAGCAGCAGCAGAAGCAGAAGAAGAGGAAGAGGAAGAGGAAGATCTGGTAGCAGCAACACCGATGAACTATCCCCTATTTAGCCAATGGCTCTTAATAATTTGAACTGTCATTTGATAATAGTTAGGATGAAGTGTCATTTGTTTAACTAGCTGGCACTACATGTTCAGATTGTGTGTGGTAAGCTCACCACTAATTAGAAATGGTGACAACACCTTATGCAGGTTGCAACTAAACACCATGTCATATATGCGCTTAATGTAATGCGGGCAACCAAACACCGGGTAATAAATGGTTGTCTCATGCAACAAGGAGCATGCAGGCAATCAAACTATGTGCATCTGGGTTTTTTTTGCCTACATCTCCTCAAACCGGCTCACTATGACAATGTAACCAAACACGCCCCAAATGTTTTGTCTCTGCTATTACATTGGCTGCATCTAAGCCAATCAAAGTCTTGGATGCGTCAGTTCCACTCCAACCATAGGCAACAAATCCCGAGGGCCGCCGGGAACATGTTGAGATTGAGAATGCCCAAACCGCCGCATTTTTGGGGGATACAACTTACAAATAACAGTTTGATGATGTGTTTGTCAACGGGGCTTTGCCACCACTCTACCGTTTCTCTCAACTTGTGAGAGCAAAACGAGTGAGCGTGCAGGGTAGAAGTCGGCCAGACCTGGCATGTGATGCAGTTTGCCACGGCATCGATCACTGAAAAGTTGGCATAGACAGTCGGTGCACCGCACGCTTGGCCTTTTCAGTTCCATGCATGCATAGAGTATGAGATTCGTTAGCTACTCGATAGAATAGGTAGGTAGGGGCCGCGCGGAAGAACATATTCGCGTCGAGGTATCGTACGTGTTCATCCGCAGGTAACGTGGGGCGTGCGTTGGTCGACGTGGGTGCGGTCGCTGCGAGCTTGGATATATACATGCACGCAGCCGTGACATAGCACCGCCGGTGGATCGACTGATTATTCCTCCTGATGTACCGTGTGGCGGCGGCGGATGCCACGCGAGCTGGCGGGCGAACGCGCACTTGATCAGGAGCGAGAGAGATATCCCAGATGCAGATGCTCGCGGCCGTGGCCGAAAGCTGAAGGCTGATGTGTGGCCAACACATGCAGCTTGGCGCATTTCCTCCTTGTGGAAGGAAAGAGGTCGGCCGGATCAACCTGGGCAGGCTCGTGCATCGGCCCTTATTCTCTTTCAGCTTAATCTCTTCCCTGGAACCTACTAAGGAGTAAGGAGTATCGTCATCTGTTCATCTCTTCGAGATTCAAAAAGCGATACGGTCGTGGCCGTCGCAGAGCGAGAGAGCTGCGTGGCCTGGCGCGAGCGAACGGCGCCCAAGACCCAACCGCCCGCCCGCACGATGATGATGATGCGTCGAGATCGATCGAGAGGGAGGGGATCGCGTGCGTGTGCGGCTCGAGTGACCCGGGCGGCGGCCACGGACGCCAACTCCCGCCCGGCCGCGGCCGGTGCACGTACGTCCCTCTCCGTCCGACCGACCCACCGACGGCGACCCGCAGGAAGGGCTCCCGGTGGGGCCGTGGGGCGTGTTACCTGACGCATGGCGCGGCCGCAGCGCGTCGCCGTCGCCCAGGTCCTTTTCCGTTTCCTCGACGTGCAGCGGCTGGCTTGGCTGGCTCGCACGCTTTGCACCGTACGTGCGTCCCGTGCATGATATGCCTGGGAGAGATCTGACCAGACCTTCATGGCCCATGCAGACGGCGACTCTGTTAAATGTACATCAGCTGCGTGATGGCCACGAGCACCTGCTGTCAGGTATGTCACGTTTCTCTCCCAATCATGCACTGTACACTGCTGTATATCACCTGCACTGCAGGCCCCTTTCAGTTACGGGAGTGCTTCAGCCAGCCAGCTGTAGTTTCTGACGCCGCATGTAGATGCAGCGGCACGTTCAAAACCCTGCGCGCGCACTGCTCCTACGCTTCACGCCTGCCTGTATATACCGACACCGGCACCAGAATGGATGCACCCAGGCAGGGCCAAAGGCCCAGCAGCACCTCACGCGATACACCTCATCGACCATGGCAAAGAAAGCGAGCGAGCAGGCAATGGCAACCAGCAGGTATTCATGTCTGTGGGGTACATCCGGCCGCTTCACCGTTCTCGGAATAATTTAATTTTCTGAGGAAGCGCGCGCGGGACGACAAAGCCGACGACCACCGACGGAACGCCGGAACGCCACCGCTTCCCTTCTTCCACGGGGACATCATCATCAGCCCATGGCGCAAATCTCGATCGCTAATGACCAATGGAGCCCGAGCTCCATGCATGGAGCTTCGTTTTAAAATATCATTCTCTACACCTCGAAAAATTTCGATATTTTTAACAAAGATACATACACTTGTATATTATGTATGTGCAAAATTTCATAATTCACGTTTGTCCTAACAAAGAAGACAAGTATGTATTTCCAAAGGACACCGATAACCACCGAACGTTCGGCGTGGAGGCACCCCAGCCCTAACGAATCGCTCGTGCTGGAAGGGTCGCTGGAACGAACAAACTCGTTCTGTAGAAGTACCCCTCCAGCCCGAACGATCCCACATCGCACAACCTTGTCGCTAGCGATTTGGCTCCTCCCCTCCAGCGAACCAGCCCAAAATGGGATGAGCCCAGAAACGTCATTGCCTTCAAGAATTAAAAAAAAATAAAGAATTACAATATTGAAGGCCCAAAACTGCTTCTGTCCTAAAAAAGGAGAACACACGAAAAGGCCTAAAAATGCACTGGATGAAGAAAAACACTGCCTGAAAAAAATCCAGAAACAAAAAGTTGCCATCCTTTAATGAACAAAACTACCATACGATCATGAAAAAAAGGTATATTACAGAAATGATTTGCCATGATGTTCATGCACACTTCATGGCAAATGAGTGTGGAAATTTTGCCAAGATATTATGAAAACACACAAAAAAACAGAAAAAATGGCCATATAAGATAGAACAAAAAGATTTGTACAAAAATTGCCATTGTGCATGTATAGAAAAAATTGGACCCCGATAACCACCGACCATTCGGTCTGGGGACATCCCAAACCGAACCTTTTGTTCGGTAAATCAGCTCCCTCGCGACGAACGTTTTTGTTCGATCGAAAGAGCTCTCCTTCCCAAACGACCTCGCTCCCTCCCCTCCAACGGACCAGCCCAGCCCAGAAACACAATTGCCTTCAAGAATTAAAAACAAATTACAATATTTGTAGGCCCCAAAACTGCCATGTTTTTGTACATATTAATTTGCCATGGCAAGTTTGCCATGTTTCTGAACATATTAAGTTGACATGGCAAGTTTGGCATGTTTTTGAACATCTATAAACTTTGCCATGTTTCTGAAAATCATATCTTGCCATGGTAAATTTGCCATGTTTTCAAATAAAAAGGTGCCACCGCAAATCACATGAATTTTGTCATATAGAGCCTTATATAGTATGAATTTGCTATTGTTTATGAACAAGGACATAGATGAAATTGCCATGAACTTTGCAAGTATCAACTACAACACATCCTGAACCAAGGTATATTTATCCATGGCAAATAAATAGTAAAACTTGCCATGGCAATAAAAGTTCAATATTGCCATAGCGATTTAGGTAAATTTGCCATGTTAATAAAAGTCCAAAAAATAGTAAAACTTGCCATGGCAATAAAAGTTAAATATTGCCATGGGGACTTAGGTGAATTTGCCATGTTAATAAAGGTAAATTTGCCATGGAAAATAAATAGTAAAACTTGCCATGGCAATAAAGTGTTAAAATTGCCATGGGGATGTAGGTAATTTTGCCATGTTAATGAAGGTGAAATAATTAGTAAAACTTGCCATGGCAATATTTGCCATTTTGTGTTGTTTTCGACAATTTAAAGAATTGCCGCGGAAATTTAAAAAATCAAAAGCTGCCATGGCAAGAAAGCAATGAATTCGCCATGATTCGAGAACTAAATTTGCCATGATTCGATAACTATGTTTGCCATCTTACAGGAAGCAAGTTTGGTATGATGCGTAAACTAAATTTTGCCACGATCAATCAATTTTTTTTAATGTTTACATGGCAAAAAGTATAAGATTAGTTGCCATGGTTGAAAATAGTAAATTTGCGCTATGATCCAAAATCGAAAGTTGCCATGGCAAGAAAGCAATGATTTTTCCATGATCCGAGAACTGAATTTACCATCATTTGATAACTATATTTCCCATCTTTCAGGAAAATTTTAAAAAATTGTACAGTGAGACGGCAAATTTAAGAAAAAATGTATCATACAGTACATGTTTAGTTCTGAATCATTCTCTCTAAATGAAAAGCAGCTTTGATTACTCCATATCCCTTTTCAGCTTAATTATCGCTGATGTTGTTCAACGAAGATGACCACAAACTCTAAAAATCCCTTTCCCCACTACAGATTCAGCGCACATAGCCTGATCAATCCAGCCACAAATCATTTATTTTCTTCTCAAAACTCATAGCCTATCACCACCACAACAAAATCTAGGGACACAAAAATACCATTCTGTCTTGGAAGACTAGTATGTATCTCTGTTTTGTTCAGATCACACAAAACAAATGATTCAGTCAGTAGAGTGGCAAAACTTGAAAAATTGTTATAAGAACAAATTTTTAACTTGCCATCATACCAATACTAAATAATGTCTAGCAATTGCCACGACTATAAACCATTTTACTATCATTTTTGTACTTTTTTTGTTTTTTATTGTTGTAATATAGCATAATGTACAAAATCCCATAATTGTTAACTTTACATTTCACTGGCAAACTATGCAAATTTGCCATGGATTTTGATTCAAATTGGTTATATTTCAAAAATGCAAGGCAAACAATTTCTAAATCTTGCCATCTGATATTTGCCATTGAAATATAGGACGTGTTGCCAACATTTTGACATGAACTTGATCGAAAGCCCTTAACTCCACACTCTACCAGAACCAGATGAGCTTCTCACACGCTCAGTGGATGTGCGAACTTGAAATCTCCGTGGTCAAGAGCTATGCACAATTCGTATGAAAACAACTGAGAAACATGGCATACCTCAGGACACCATCTCTTCGTTGACAGCCAGCTCGGGCGCCATAGGTAATAGACATGGGATGGCTAGTCCAGCGAGCCGCCCCGTCCTTGCGCAGTTCAAACTCGTGAACGCCAAGTTGGAGCTCCGTGGTGGCCACCACGAAGTGCGCGGCCACCGCCGACGGAAGCAGTGCCACCACGCAGCGTAGGTCTCCGGCTACATCTCGACACCCGCCGCACCTAAATGCGGCAATCTCCAGCGCAGCTCCTTCGCCGCGCCTCCTCTCCGTCGCCCCCGCCGCACCTAAGCACGGCCATCTCCATCACAGCTCATTCGCCGGGCCTCCTCTCCGCCGCCACCGCTGCAACCGGCGGTTCCTCCCCACGCTAGCGCTCGGGCTCTCCATCCGGGATCCGTCGGAGCACAACCAAGGGGCCTCCTCAGCCTCCTCCCCCATGGCCGCAAGCCGCAACACCTCGAGGACGGCGTAGCCCGCCTTGTCTCCGCCGCGGGACACCCCCGATGTTGGGTACGGTGGAGCTGCTAGACGGCGTTCTTCCAACTCCTCGTCTCCATCGCCCCCTGGCTCCTTTCTGACGTCCCCTGCCTCGTCGCCGGCGCAAGACAGTTCTCCACGAGGCGAGTGTGTGGGATGCGAGTGAGCGGTGGAGAAGGGACTGGGAGAGGATAAGATAGCGACAGGCGTTCGGGACGAGTCGTCGTTCTACCGAACGAAAAAGAACGTGACGTGGCTGATATCCACGCTATAAGATTTGTGCTAGAAATCAAACGGCTCAGGAGGCGGCCAAAACGCCAGAATACGGTGCGTTCAGTACTTATTGATTCCGTTTCCAAATGTGCCGACTTTTCTTTTTGTTGGGCCATAATTTTGTCTTTTTTTGTACAGCATACAAATCATAATATTTTCAAACAGTTTTCTACACGTTCATGCGCGAAAAACTTAAGTTTCTATGGAATTTTATTCAGTTTTTTTGAAACTTTTTAATATAATTTCTTTTTTTGTTGAAAAAACAGGCCCATGAAGCTTGGCCTCCAAAAAACTGCAACTAAGGAAGGAGGGTCACTTGGGGTGGGTTGAGAGCGCGCCACTTGGGGCGCTCTTAGCTGCCGCGTGTCGCGCTCTCGATGCCCCCTCCAGGTTTTGTTTTATTATTATTATTATTTCGCACGCGTTTTGGCTTTTAGATGGGTTTTCGGGTTTTCATTGGTCTTTCTTAGCTTTCGGACAAAAAAATGAAAAAAAAAATGAGTTCGAAAATGCTCCTTTTCTACTACGAGAGGCATGGATTTGCTTCTGCGAAAGGCATGGCCGTGCCTCTAGGAAATGAGAAAAATGACACATTTTTTTTTAAAAACTGCCTTCCGCGAGAGGCACGGCCTTGCCTCTCGAAAACGAAAAAATTGCATTTTCTCTTTATTTTCGCGAGAGGCACGGTTTTGCTTCCGCGACGAGCCTCTCGGAAACGGACAAAGAAACATGGTTTCTTTTTTTCCTTCCGTGAGAGGCACGGTTTTTCTTCCGCGAGAGGCATGGCCGTGCCTTTCGGAAACGGCTTTCGAAAAAGAAAAGAAACGTCCTCCCGGTGTGGTTATTTCGTAAAAAAAAGTTCTTCAAAACATATCAACATAGGATCTAGTTTTGAAGATCTCGATGCGAGGAATCCAATGGTGAAACCGGTTCGAGATTCGAACGCACGACTTAAGAGATAAAACGTTTTGAATAAACGGATCTACGAAAAAAGATAAAACTCCCTGGTTGCGACAAGTGACGCACATGCAGGCGCCATTTGTCGCAGCTTGGGTGACGGTGTCCCAGAATTGGAGGTACTAACCCAGTCGACCTGTAGTTCTCACATGGATGGTGGGCCCTCATTCTCTTCAAGGTGGACTCTGGTAGCTACATGATACATCTCTATCGTATCTGCTTTTCCAAACTCTTTTGCCCTTGTTTTAGACTCTAATTTGCATGATTTGAATGGAACTAACCTGGACTGACGTTGTTTTCAGCAGAATTGCCATGGTGTTATTGTTGTGCAAAAATAAAAGTTCTCGGATTAGCCTGAAAATTTACTCATATATTTCTGGAATATATAAAAAATACTAGCGGAAAAAGATACCAGAGGGGGGCCACCCAGGAGCCACAAGCCCTGGGGGCGCGCCTCCCTGGCTTGTGGGGCCCCTGGAGCTCCGGCAACCCTAAATCCAAACTCCATATATACCTATTCGTGGAGAAAAAAATCAGAGAGAAGTATTCATCGCGTTCTACTATACGGAGCCGCCGCCACCTCCCATTTTTCATCGGGAGGGCAGATCTGGAGTCCGTTCGGGGCTCGGAGAGTAGAATCCGTCGCCATTCTCATCATCAACCTTCCTCCATCATCAATTTCATGATGCTCACCATCGGGGGTGAGTAATTTCATGATGCTCACCATTGGATGAGATTTATCATGTAATCAAGTTAGTTTTGTCATGGCTTGATCCCTAGTATCCACTATGTTTTGAGATTGATGTTGCTATGACTTTGCTATGCTTAATGCTTGTCACTAGGGGCCGAGTGCCATGATTTTGGATCTGAACCTATTATATTTTCATGAATATATGTGTGTTCTTGATCCTATCTTGCAAGTTGTAGACACCTATTATGAGTTATGATTCACATACCCCAAGGTGACAATAATTGGGATTCTTTCCGGTGATTACCATGATTTGAGGAGTTCATGTAACCACTAAGTGCAAATGCTTTGTTCTGATTCTCTATTAAAAGGAGGCCTTAATATCCCTTAGTTTCCTTTTGTACATCACTGGCACGGGAGGGTAGGACAAAAGATGTCATACAAGTTCTTTTCCATAAGCATGTATGACTATATACGGAATACATGCCTACGTTATATTGATGAATTGGAGCTAGTTCTGTGTCATCCTAGGTTATGACTGTTGCATGATGAATATTATCCAAGATAATTATCCATCGTTGATCCAATGCCTACGAGCTTTTCACATATTGATCTTTGATAAGTTACTTTCAATGTTGCTGTTACAATCACTATAAAACTGCTACTTTTGCCACTGTTACCGTTACTATCATACTACTTTGCTACTAAACACTTTGCTGCAGATATTAAGTCTTTCAGGTGTGCTTAAATTGACAACTCAACTGCTAATACTTGCAACTATTCTTTGGCTCCCCTTGTCTCGAATCAATAAATTTGGGTTGAGTACTCTACCCTCGAAAACTGTTGTGATCCCCTATACTTGTGGGTTATCACTACACGATGGATCAAGACTGCGCATGCTGAAGACTTGACGTACACTCCAAGGCATCCCTTGCCGCCTCCATATGCGCCCCTGGATACCGACCATGTAATCCTAAATGCCCTACCTGGCATGTATATAAGCCAGAGGGTTTAGCCCATAAAAGGGACCGAATCACAATTACATTCACCTAGCCCTAGGGTTAGAATACAACTTACGATCTCGGGGTAGATCAAGCTTGTCCTCGATACATCTCCATCAATATAAACAAGAGCAGGACGTAGGATTTTACCTCCATCAAGAGGGCCCGAAGCTGGGTAAATATAAACTCCCTTGTTGCTGTTACTACCGATCAGAGATCCACAGCTCAGCACCCCCTACGGTTTACCGGTTTTTCACCGACAGTAGGGAGGTGAGAGTGACCTTTGCAGAGAGTGATTCCATGAAAACATTTTGCAAGCACTTGAAACTTTTGTCAATGTTTGTCACAAAAAATTCAGATTTTTTTGAATTTTTTTCGATTTTACTGTTCACCGAGCTCATTTGAGCTCGGGAGTAGAAGGACACTTTCGTAAATATACTATGCTTCGTAATTTTTAGGGCATCACGGTCTCCCTAATTTTATGGCATAAAAAATAAATTGAGGTTTTCAATTCGGATTTGGGTCACCCAATTTTTACTGGGTCAACAATTTCTCAAAACCTCTTCTATTAAATTTTGTTTATTCACTATGCTCCCTAATTTCAAAACTCTCCCATTTGATTGAAGTATTTGATTTCTATTTGGAGCACGAGGGGTGGCTCTACAGCTTCTGCCCCACAGGTGGCGGCGACGAGATGTCACCGCCTACAAAATGGCGTTCACAGACGACTTTTCTCTCCCCTGCACACTCCGACGACAACGCAGTGGCATAGCATGCAGACCGCCATTGAAGTGAGGAGAGGAGCTACACCACCGACCTTGGTTTGACACTAAATTATCTTTAGTTTTAATGAAGTTGCATCGAATTATTTTCAGTTTCAATGAATTTCGCCCGAGGATTACTGAATTTGTTTAACGGTTGTTGCATTGAGTGAGACAGAAGAGTGGTGGTTAAGGGCGGCGCTGTGCCGATCCTACCAAATATTAGGCCCGGTGGGAATCAAAATAAATATAATCCTTTACACTAAACTATAGTAATTATTTATAAGTAGTTTACGGTGAAATCATACACTACAGGAAACAGCTATTTTGCCGTCTGCCACGGCGGACGGCAAAGGCTCGAACGGCGGACGGCAAAGGCCTTTGCCGTCAGCCGCGGACGGCAAAAGGCTCCGGCAAAGTAGGCTACGGTAAACAGCTGCTTTGCCGTCTGCTTCCTGGCGGCTGACGGCAAAGGCCCTTTGCCGTCTGCCGCAGACGGCAAAGAGAGCGGACGGCAATAATTGCGCTGTCAATCCGTTAAGTGGCTAACGGCAGGCCTTTGTCGTCCGCCGCTGACGGCAAAATTTCTAGTGTCTTTGCCGTCCGCCATATGATGTTATCTACACGTCACTAGATGGCAGGTTCTTTGCCGTCTGTCACTGATGGCAAAGTCTTTGTCGTCTGCCACTGTAGGCAAACTGACCAAATGGGTCAGCTCCCAGGAAGCACAGTTGGCTGCCACGTGGCTTCTTTGCCGTCTGCGGCTGACGGCAAAGAGCCCGTTGCCGTCGGTGGCAGACGGCAAAGAGCCTGCATATTGGCTCTTTTTTCTGTTTTTTATTAAATCCAACAATTTTCATCACAAATATATATGACATATATAGATATATTTCACAGCAAACATATAAGATATATATGATATATATGACAACAATTTTCACAGCAAAGTGCAAACATATAAGATATCCATCCAACATGCAGAGTTCCATCATACATAGTTCCATCACATATGTTCCATCCAACTAGCAAGTTCCATCATACATAGCATAGTTCATCCAACTACCAAGATACATGCATAGTTCAACGATACAAAAGAAACAGAGAAAGGGATAAGGAGCACTCCATCTATGCAAGCTTTCGTCAAGTGAATGAAATCTGCAAAATGAAAAATAAGAAAGTTAGAAATAGGTGACTAGAACAAGAAGAAGACTAGAACAAGAAGAGTATGTCATTTATGGGCTAACTTACGTGAAATGGATCATATATGAGCTAACTAAGTTGAAATGGGTCGTTTATGAGCTAACTAAGGTCAAATGGATCGTTTTTGAGGTAACTAAGGTGAAATGGATCGTTTTTTAGCTCACTTAGGTCAAATGGATCATTTATGAGCTAACTTAGTTGAAATGGATCGTTTTTTAGCTAACTTTGTTGAAATGGATCATTTTTGAGCTAATTTAGTTGAAATGGATCTTTTTGAGCTAACTTTGTTGAAATGGATCATTTATGAGCTAATTTAGTTGAAATGGATCTTTTTGAGCTAACTTAGGTGAAATGGATCATTTAAGAGCTAATTTAGGTGAAATGGATCGTTTTTTAGCTCACTTAGGTCAAATGGATCATTTATGAGCTAAATTAGTTGAAATGGATCGTTTATGAGATAACCTAGGTAAGATGGGTCATTTTGGAGTTAACCTAGGTGAAATGGGCCATTTTAAAGCTAACGTAGGTAAAATGGATCATTTAGGAGCTAATCTGGGTAAAATGGGTCATTTTTTAGCTAACTTGGATGAACTGCATCATTTATAAGCTAACCTAGGTAAAATGGGTCATTTTGGAGGAAAAGAAGCTAACTCTAGGTCATTATGGTAAGCATATTGGAGGAAATAAAGCTAAGTCTAGGTCTTTATGCATTTGTTAAGCAAAACACTAGAGAAACTTACCGTGATCAGGGAGGTGTAGGAGCGGGGTGGCTAGTGCCGCTACCTGGAGAAGGATCGTGCGATGCGTTTCTGGAGTTAAGCTGCACCAAAGATCATTTCCAATGTCTCGTTAGCATTATGACACTCAAATGTTAAGACTAGCAAGTAATGTCCATTCAAATTAAACTCACCGTGCTCCCAGGAGCAATCACTGGCATCGGCGGAGCGGGCTGACCGGACTTCTCGCACACAGACTGCACATTTGGTTTTCACAACAGAGTCATACTAGTTAGTAATGAGACTCAAATGTTAAGACTAGCAAGTAATCTGCAGAAGAAACTTACCACAAGGAGCTCGTACATGGCCCTTGCCTGCATGTCATTCCGTGCCCTCTCCTCCTCCATCATCTTTCTCGTCCTCTCCTCCATCTCCCGCTGCCTCTCCGCCGCCTCCGCCAGAAGTTTCTCCGTTCTATCTCTCTCAGTCTGTATAGCAGCCTGCAACACCACTCACATGACCATTTGTAATCATTGATGGAAGCGCACACAATGTAATGGAGAAAGATAACTGAGTATGTATCACTAACCTTGATGGCGAGTTGCACTGGCCGTTCACGAGGCCTTATCTCAGGAGCGGAGCTCGACTGGCGCGCCTTGATCTCCGGGAGAGTGCTAGGACAACGGATAAGTCCATCTCCAATGGCTATGGAGCCATGGGACCTCCCGCCACCAGATATCATCACCAGCTCTGGATCAATGGGACCCTGGCTCGGGTTAAAGTCCTCCCCTTTCCTCGCCTTCCCCTCATCTCTATATCTCACGAGCTTGTTGTGGGAGGAGATGTTGGTGAAGTTGTTTGCATCATCGAGGTCAGACTGAGAGAAAGCCTTGACTTTCTTGAAAGAGGCAGTGTGGGCCATGGCATACAGGTCGTACACCTCTGGCACCTTATCCGCCTTATTATAGCGTGCCTGAAAGAGAGAAACAATGAAAATTAGTAATTAAAGGGCTCAAGCTAGCATGATGAATGAATTGCATGAATCATGAAGCAAACCACATACCCAGTTGCGCCCGAACTGATATAAGTTGGAGCTGCCTTGATGGTGTGGCACACCTTCCATTTGGGCACGTTTGTCCTTGGCCTCGTTGTGGAGGGCTAGCCATTCTTTTGAGCACCACTCATCGACCAACACCTCCCAACAATCCATCCGATCCGCACACCATCTCGGAGGCGCCTAAGTTAGCAAATAGAAACTTGAGCGCTACGGCTAAGAATTACTAAATGAAGGAACTTAAGTAGAAGGCCTTAAGAATTACCTTCATGTACTGCTCCTTACTCAGGAACTTATCGCGGCACGCCGGCTTGGTCTTCTTGATACCACGCAAGGCGTAGTAGTCTCGAACAGCCTGCACCCGAGCCTCGTGCCGTAAGTTCTGGAGTAGGCGCTTGCAGACGTTCTGGATAACATTTGCCGCGTCCTCCTCGTATCCCTCCTCACACCTGTAGAATGTCTGCAATCAAATGAGACAATATTGATTAGTACAATTAATAACTAGCTAGTTGAAGATTTTGAAATGTGTAAAGGAGAAATTACCCAGAACGTCCTGATCACCATGTCTGCCCTCGTGTCGCACACGACACCGTCGATAATGACATCCGGCGGGGCCGGGGCAGCCACGTAGTGCTCCCAGCTCAACCCAAGCTCTGGAAGCCGACCCTCACCAGGCAACGTGACAAACCCCGGGAAGTTTTGCCGGCAAAGAACTCCAAGGACGGAGTTGGGCCGGCGGACACTATGATGGTGGTCCCAACCCCTGCAGCATGACAAGGCCAACGCATTAGTTATTTGAAGAAACGTGAATGCAGAAGGTACAAAAATGTTAAATGCACTTACGTACCTCTCCCCATCAGGGAAAATCAACCACCTCTGCTCGCGGGTCGCCGGCACGGACGGGAGCCGTGTAGCACCACGCTGGTAGACGGTGCCACCCTCCTCCTCAAGATCAGTCGGCTCCCGCCATCATCAGCATGGCCACTCGGCTCCTCGGGCTGATCCGGCCAGGTACCCCATCCGGACGTGTGCTCCTCCGGGGTCTCGTGGGCCGAAGGCCAGTCGACCCGAGGCTCGTGGGCCCAAGACCCGTGGACCGGAGGCTCGTGGACCGGAGTCCGTGTAGCCTCCTCCTCGGACAAGTCCACCCTAGCAGTCACGTGCTCGGGTGAAACAGCTGGGGGTGGCGGCGAGGAAGGCGCCGTAGCTGTCACCCTACCTCCTCTCCCGCGACCACGTGCCCCACCTCCTCTCTTCCTACCTCGTCCCCTGCTGGGCACCGCGGTCGACGAAGAAGGGCCCGACGGTGTGGACATATTGTCCAGCAACGCTCGGCGGAGAGGTGCGTCTGGAATCGAAGACCTCAGACCACGCGCCGACGAAGAAGGGGCCTTGGCGCGCTCCCGACCAGCGCCCACCATCTTTCAACACCTGCCATGACAAACAGTAAACGAAATTAGTACAACATAAAAAAAAGACCGACATGAATAATAATATGTGTATCACTTAAGTGTATCATCATCAAGTACAACATTAAAAAATTTAATACCTGACACTACTAATAATCTCAATCAGTATCATCAATAAATGCATAATCATCATCATCACTACAATCAATGATGGGCTCATAGGGTTCAGTGGCATCAACATGTGGAAGGCCACCTTGACGTAATCGGTCAAGCAATGACAGGTCATCCGCAGCAGTAACCTCTTCTTGTTCCGGCTCTTCTTGTTCCTCCTCTGGGGTGATGTCGGATTCACTGTCGCTGTCTACTTCAATGTTTTGGGGTGAAGTATAGCGGTTCTTGAAACGCTTTTTGGAAAGACGTGTCTCTTGGAAGAATTCTCCTTCATATGTGTCTGGGTTAATGTGAGGTTCATAATCCTCTTCCTTTGGGGGAGATAGTCTAGCACGTGGCGGCACTTCATAAACGACATCCCAACCTTTCAGATTTGGATTAGTTTGGCAGGCCCACGGTAGATAGAATACTTGGGTCGCCTGTTGAGCCGTAATATAGACATCAGGAACATCTAAATGGGTGCTTTGGTTGATTTCAACTAGCCCTATATGTTCATGAGTCCTTCTAGTCTCCTTCGGCTGAAACCAATAACATTTGAAGACTACGACATTCGGTGGGTTTTCACCATAGAATAGAAGTTCATAAATTGCTTCAACTCTCCCATAATACTCGGTACCTCCTTCGCCGATAGCAGATACACAACAATTTGTAGACTTTCGGTCGGCCATAGATAACTCTTTGCCATAGGTACGAAAGCGATACCCGTTGATGTCGTATTTGTCAAATGAACGGACCTTATAGTCAAAACCATTAGCGACTTGTCTCAATTCGGCGTCCATAGACTCTGAATTAGCCTACAAGTTTAATATGAAAGGATTGTTGCATTACGCACAAATTAGCGAATGAAACCGGGATAGCCGCCTACAAATTAGCCTACAAGTCTAATAGAAATTACCGTTTGTTTGAACCAAGAGATGAAACCGGGATAGCCGCCTCCTTGCTTTGCGAGAAGCTCATACTCTTCGACAGAATCCTTTTGGATCACCGCTCCATACGAGAATAAGGCGACGTATCGACTGTATGAAATATCCAGGAATAAGAGCAGTTCAAAGGAAATAGAAGTTGTGAAACTATGTACCGAGAACTTACTCGATGTACGGCCGCACTTCTATCAGGTTGTTGAAGATATACAACGAAATGGTCTGCCATTGTTCGTTATCCAAAGATACTGGATTTGAAACACTGGCTGGTGCGAGATTCCCTTTGAATAGGCTGAGGTTGGATCCACCCTTTTTAGGGTCGTCAGCATTGTACTGAGGCTTCGGATTATGCAAATGACGATTTTTGGCTTCGTAGTGTGCTGTCACGAAGTTTGCCGCCTCCTCAGTGATGAATGCCTCAGCCATCGATGCTTCAATTCTGCGTTTATTTTTACATTTTTGTCGAAGCGTCTTCTGCATCCTCTCAGTTGGGTAGCACCAACGATTTTGCACGGGCCCCCCCAATCTTGCCTCGGTCGGGAGATGCAAAATCAAATGTTGCATTGGATTAAAGAAGTCCGGTGGAAAGATCTTCTCTAACTTGCAGACCAACTCCGGCGCCAACTCTTCCATTTCTTCTAGCATGCCAGGCGATAGTTCTTTCGCACAAAGAACACGGAAGAAATAGCTGAGTTCTGCCAGTACTAGCCATTCATCCTCAGGGATGAAGCCACGCAACATCACCGGCATTACCCGCTCAATCCATATGTGCCAATCATGACTCTTGAGACCAAATATCTTCAATTTATCAAGACTGGCTCCCCTCTGTAGATTCGCTGCATACCCATCGGGGAACATCAACTGCATTTTCACCCACAAGATAATTTCCCTCATAGCTGGCCTTCCAAGATTGAACCATGCCTTTGGCTTCGTCTAGTTCTGCTTTCCTTTCGTTTCTTTCATGTTTTGTAACGGCCTATCACATAGCGCCTCCATATCGACTCTAGCCTTAGTATTATCCTTTGACTTCCCATCTATGCCAAACAATGTACCAAAAAGTGCCTCGGCGATATTCTTCTCAGTGTGCATCACGTTGATGTTGTGTGGGCAAAGGAGGTCTTTGAAGTAAGGCAGATCCTATAAGCATGTTTTGTGAGTCCAGGCGTGCTTAGAATTATACCCCTTGAAGTACCCTGGACGCTCTGGATCTGGCTCGAGAGCGTTTAACTGATCCAGGGTCTGTTGGCCTGTCAATGCAGGTGGTGCAGAGTTTTTGACAACTCTACCTCTGATGAAGTTCTTCTTGTCTTTCCTGAACTTATGGCGAGGATTCAGGAACTGTCTACGCATGTCGAAGCAAGAAAACTTGCGGCCGGCCTGAAGCCAACGAAACTCAAGAGCTCCCTTGCATGTGGGGCACGGGAACCTTCCATGCACACACCAGCCAACGAATAGCGCATACGCCGGCAAGTCATGCGTCGAGTACATGTACCAGACACGCATTATGAAGTTCCGTTTGCTATAGGCATCGTATGTCTTGAACCCATTATCCCAGGCTTCTTGCAATTCGTCCTTAAGCGGTTGCATGTACACATTCATATTTTTCCCCGGATAGTTGGGCCCTGGAATTATCAACGTCAGGAAAATGTTCTTTCTTTGCATAATCTGTCCGGGGGGGAGATTGAGTGTAAAGACAAATACGGGCCAACAACTGTATTGGGCTGCCGTCATGCCAAACACACTGAACCCATCTCAGCCTCTGTCCTCTTTTCCCAATTGCCGCACCGTAAACAGGGGCACCAGGTTTTCCTCTGGCCATTTGCAAATGCGGCTCGCACAAACCCCTTGGTTTTTGTGAACCATTCAGTGCTCCATTTGTTCTGACCAGTGTGACCGGTGTACATCCACGCACGATCACTCATCTTGACTTTCAGAGCTACTAGACACACAACAAATATATATATATAATTCACCATGTATATATTCATCAGTTGATCTACTTTGTCAATTTTATTACGTCCATGCAACCTACACTCTAATAGGTAATGATAGGTCCTAATCCCACCCGAGTATGTTTAGATTGGGTTCATTTTCCCATGCTATACTCCGGATCCTACGCAAAATTTCGGCAGCACCTCCCCGCTGTTCTCCTGATACACGTCTCTGCAATAAACAGAGAGGATGTGTACCCGGAGAACAACAGGGGAGGCACTGACGAAATTTATGCGTCAGTTCGGGAGCAAAGCATATGGGAAAACGAACCCAATCTAAACATACTCGGGTTGTCCATGGATAGCGTTGGACAATTCGAAAGAATCAAGGTTATAAATATGCAAACGCATGCATATTTATAACTATGACGCTTTCGAACGGGAGACACATATTGGTTACGCATACTGATGATTCAAGACACATATGTAGCTAGCTATCAAGTTTCATCGGAATAGATCAAATAATTAATGGGGGAGGGGGACATGTCATTTGTGCTCACCCACGAACGAAGGGGTAGAGCTCGTCAAACGCATGGCGAGGTCGTCGAACACAAAACCTCGCAGCGATGAAACAACTGCACATTTAAAACTACCCGATCAACACAATTATATATGATGTTTTTCATAACAAAATCGAAAGATATATGACCTAACTAATAATTCACAAATATATGACCCCGTTGGATTCTGGAAGGCCAAAGAACACCTTTTCGGGAGGTGTCGGGGGTCGGGGTGTCGTGTCGGTCTCGGGGTGCCGTGTCGGGGTCGGGGTCGGGGTCTCGGGGTCGGGGTGTCGGGTCGGGGTGCCGGGTCGGGGTCGGGGTGCCGTGTCGGTGTCGGGGTCGGGGTGTCGGGTCAGGCTCGGGGTCGGGGTGTCGGGGTCGGGGTCGGGGTTGGGGTCTCGGGGTCGCGGTGCCGGGTCGGGGTCGGGGTGCCGTGTCGGTGTCGGGGTCGGGGTGTCGGGTCAGGCTCGGGGTCGGGGTCTCGGGGTCGGGGTGTCGGGTCGGGGTGCCGGGTCGGGGTGCCGTCTCGGGGTCGGGGTGTCGGGTCGGGGTCGGGGTGCCGTGTCGGTGTCGGGGTAAGGGTGGGTGTGGTGTCAGGGTGTCGGTGTCGGGGTGTCGTGTCGGTGTCGGGGTCGGGGTGTCGGGTCGGGGTGCCGGGTCGGGGTCAGGGTGCCGTGTCGGTGTCGGGGTCGGGGTGTCGGGTCAGGCTCGGGGTCGGGGTGTCGGGGTGCCGGGTCGGGGTCGGGGTGCCGTGTCGGTGTCGGGGTCGGGGTGTCGGGTCAGGCTCGGGGTCGGCGTGTCGGGGTCGGCGTGTCGGGGTCGGGGTTGGGGTCGGGGTGTCGGGGTCGGGGTATAGGGGTCGGGGTGTCGTGTCGGGGTGCCGGGTCGGGGTCGGGGAGCCGTGTCGGGTCGGGTTTTTTTTCCTTTTCTTCTTCTTCCTATTCTTCCTCTTCTTCATTTTTCTTCTCCTCCTCCTCTTCTTCTTCTTCCTTTCCTTTTTCCTCTTCTTCTTCTCCTCCTCTCCTCTTTTTTCTTCTTCTTCTTCCTCTTCTTCTTTTTTCTTCTCCTCCTCCTCTTCTTCTTCCTTTCCTTTTTCCTCTTCTTCTTCTCCTCCTCTCCTCTTTTTGCTTCTTCTTCTTCCTCTTCTTCTTTTTTCTTCTCCTCCTCCTCTTCTTCTTCTTCCTTTCCTTTTTCCTCTTCTTCTTCTCCTCCTCTCCTCTTTTTTCTTCTTGTTCTTCCTCTTCTTCTTTTTTCTTCTCCTCCTCCTCTTCTTCTTCTTCCTTTCCTTTTTCCTCTTCTTCTTCTCCTCCTCTCCTCTTTTTCTCTTCTTCTTCTTCCTCTTCTTCTTTTTTCTTCTCCTCCTCCTCTTCTTCTTCTTCCTTTCCTTTTTCCTCTTCTTCTTCTCCTCCTCTCCTCTTTTTCTCTTCTTCTTCTTCTTTCCTCAAACTAAACTAAACCTACAACTAAACCTAAAACTAAAACTAAACCTAAAACTACAACTAAAACTAAATCTAAACTAAAAATAAAACTAAAAAGGAAAAAAAAGAAAAAAAAACAGAAAAATGGGGGGCTCACCTGGGGGGTGGAGGAGGCCGGTGGAGGAGGGGGGCGGGGCGGTGGAGGAGGCGGCCTGGGGCGGCGGGGGGCCGGCCTGGGGCGGCGGGGGGCCGGGCCCGGGCGGTGGGGCAAGGGGCGGCGGGGGGCCGGGGCGGGGGGGGGAGGGGGGGCGACGGGGCGGTGGGGGCGACGGGGCCCCGGGGCGGCGGCGAGCCGGGGCGGCGGGGGCGACGGGGCGGCGGCGGCGGGGTGGGAGGAGAGAAACGGCGAGGGAGAGGGAAGAAGTGAGTAACGGGCGGGGGGTACGGGCCGTTAGGTAGTGAGCTCTTTGCCGTCCGCCCACCTTTGTCGTTCGCTTTTTTGCCTCTTTGCCGTCTGCTAGCGGACGGCAAAGAGGTGGCCCGTTAAGTTTTTCCCAAACGGGCGGGGGGTGGGGGCCACCTCACTCTTTGCCGTCTGCTGGCAGACGGCAAAGAGCTGGCAGATGGCAAAGAGCTTCTTTGTCGTCTGCCCTTTCTTTGCCGTCTGCTTTTGGGTAGCTGATGGCAAAGAGCTTCTTTGCCGTCAGCTAGCAGACGGCAAAGAGCTGGCAGATGGCAAATTAGCTGATTCCAGTAGTGATAGTTATAGGTAATACTTCTTTCGTTTGAAATTAGTTATCATTTAAACGGATGTATCTAGCATTGAAACCAGTGCACGATACATCCTTTTGAGTGACAACTAATTCCAGACAGAGAGAGTACGCTATACTAAAATTACACTGTATTTTTTTAAAATGTATATACCTTAAAAGTAACTAAATCAAATTCACTTAAATGTTTGGAGATATAAAATATATAATTACATTTTTCTTAGATTAATCTGTGACTATTGCATGAATATATTTTTTTATGTGTATTATTTAAAAAGGCACACTTTTTATTTTCAGGTTGCGGTCTTATTATAAATCACTATAGAGTATGGTATACAAAATATCTTGATAGCAGTCTTTCAGTAGATGTACGCAAATAGAAAAGTCTATATTATACAAGATGTTTACGAGGAGCCTGTCACTTAATCATTTTTCTTTTTTGCAAAAATCCTGTTACTAATCATTGACACACTACTTCATCATTTATGGTCAAATGTGTGAGCACATATTGTGTACTCCTCGGTCCCATAATATAACAACGTATTTTACACTAGTGTGGTATTAGAAACGCTCTTATATTATGGGATGGAAAAAGTATGTATCTAAATAAGATCTTATTTAAATGCACATGCAAATCATCCACGTCATCAAGCGCATGTAACCAATGCACTTTTCACATTCCACTTTCAATCACATGCAATCCCTTCACATCATCAAGCGTGGCATGCAACCATTCCATTTCTCATTTTCTACAGCAAGGCCTCCACATCATCAATACAAGCTATCCACATCTTTCAATGTATGCAACAGTCCACTTTTTACTCTCCATTTCCCACTATATGCAAGCCCCATCATCAAGCACGCATCTAACCATCCTACTTTCCAATTTCTACTTTCTACCACATGCTAGTCCTCCACATTATTAGTTTATTCTTTAGTATTGAATAATCAAAGTTGAATTTCACAAGACAATATAACATGCATCTACCCTCTGTTTACGTCTAGGTTTTCTTACTTTCAGTGCGGGTTTTACTGTGGCAAGTGCTTTGTCTGATGGGATGAGTAAGATTAGATTTAGAAGAGTACTGTGGGGGGACACTGCTGACATGTTGCATGAATTAAAAGACCTGTGTAAGAATGTGGTCTTGACAGACCAAGAGGATAGGTGTAGCTGGCTCCTGAATAAAACTGCTAGATTCACTATCAGATCTTTGTATCTAACTTTGAAATCGAGTCAGGGACCTTGGCCTCATAGAAAGTTATGGTATGCAAAAATCCCGCTGAAAATTAAAGTTTTCCTTTGGCTTGTCTTCAAGAATAGCATTTTAACTAGAGATAATCTAGCAAAGAGGAATTGGAAAGGTAAAGATGTTAGCTGCAGCTTTTGTGATCATAATGAAAATGTAGAGCACCTTTCTTGTAACTGTGTGGTTGCCAAGTTTGTTTGGGGAGTAGTTGGAAGTGTGACTGGGTTGGCTAATATTCCTTGCAAGATTGAAGAGTTTAGTGGATGTATAGAAAGTTTTCCTAATAAGAATCAGAGACAGGTGTTAGCAGTGGGTGTTGCGGCAGTGTTTTGGTCTTTGTGGAAAGACAAACCTCGGCCACTTTCCATCATGTTTACCCGCATGATCCTTGAAGGAAATATGCCCTAGACGCAATAATAAAGTTGTTATTTATATTTTCTTATATCATGATAAATTTTTATTATTCAGGCACGAATTGTATTAACCGGAAACTTAGTACATGTATGAATACATACACAAACAGAGTGTCACTAGTATGCCTCTACTTGACTAGCTCGTTGAATCAAAGATGGTTATGTTTCCTAACCATAGACATGAGTTGTCATTTCATTAACGGGATCACATCATTAGAGAATGATGTGATTGACTTGACCCATTCCGTTAGCTTAGCATTTGATCGTTTAGTATATTGCTATTGCTTTCTTTATGACTTATACATGTTTGTATGACTATGAGATTATGCAACTCCCGAATACCGGAGGAACACTTTGTGTGCTACCAAACGTCACAACGTAACTGGGTGATTATAAAGATGCTCTACAGGTGTCTCCGATGGTACTTGTTGAGTTGGCATAGATCGAGATTAGGATTTGTCACTCCGATTGTCGGAGAGGTATCTCTGGGCCCTCTCGGTAATGCACATCACTATAAGCCTTGCAAGCAATGTGACTAATGAGTTAGTTGCGGGATGATGCATTACGGAACGAGTAAAGAGACTTGCCGGTAACGAGATTGAACTAGGTATTGAGATACCGACGATCGAATCTCGGGCAAGTAACATACCGATGACAAAGGGAACAACGTATGTTGTTATGTGGTTTAACCGATAAAGATCTTCGTAGAATATGTAGGAACCAATATGAGCATCCAGGTTCCGCTATTGGTTATTGACCAGAGATGAGTCTTGGTCATGTCTACATAGTTCTCGAACCCGTAGGGTCCGCGCGCTTAACGTTCGGTGACGATCGGTATTATGAATTTATGTGTTTTGATGTACCGAAGGTAGTTCGGAGTCCCAGATATGATCACAGACATGACGAGGAGTCTCGAAATGGTCAAGACATAAAGATCGATATATTGGACGACTATATTTGGACATCGGAATGGTTCCGGGTGAGATCGGGAATATACCGGTGCACCAAGAGGTTACCGGAACCTCCCGGGAGGTATATGGGCCTTATTGGGCCATAGTGGGAGAGAGGAGAAGGGAGCAAAGGAGGGGGCGCCCCCCCTCCCAAGCCCAATCCGAATTGGGAGGGGGCTCGGCCCCCTCTTTCCTTCCTCCTTCCTCCCCCTTCCTTCTCTCCTAATCCAACTAGGGAAGGGGGGAATCCTACTCCCGGTGGGAGTAGGACTCCCCTTGGGGCGCGCCTAGGAGGCTGGCCTCCTCCCCCTCCTCCACTCCTTTATATACGGGGGAGGGGGCACCCCATAGACACACAAGTTGATCATTGATCTCTTAGCCGTGTGAAGTGCCCCCCTCCACCATAATCCACCTCGGTCATATCGTCGTAGTTCTTAGGTGAAGCCCTACGCCGGTAGCTTCATCATCACCGTCATCACGCCGTCGTGCTGACGAAGCTCTTCCCCGACACTCTGCTGGATATATAGTGAGTTCGTGGGACATCACCGAGCCGAACGTGTGCAGATCGTGGATGTGTCGTATCTTCGGTGCTAGGATCGGTCGATCGTGAAGACGTACGACTACATCAACCGCGTTGTCATAACGCTTCCGCTTACGGTCTACGAGGGTACGTAGACAACACTCTCCCCTCTCGTTGCTATGCATCACCATGATCTTGCGTGTGCGTAGGAATTTTTTTGAAATTACTACGTTCCCCAAAAGTGGCATCCGAGCCAGGTTTATGCGTAGATGTTAAATGCACGAGTAGAACACAAGTGAGTTGTGGGCGATACTAGTCATACTGCTCACCAGCATGTCATACTTTGATTCGGCGGTATTGTTGGATGAAGCAGCCCGGACCGACATTACGTGTACGCTTACGCGAGACTGGTTCTACTAACGTGCTTCGCACACAGGTGGCTGATGGGTGTCAGTTTCTCCAACTTTAGTTGAATCGAGTGTGGCGACGCCCGGTCCTTGTGAAGGTTAAAACAGCACATACTTGACGAAATATCGTTGTGGTTTTGATGCGTAGGTAGGAACGGTTCTTGCTCAGCCCGTAGCAGCCACGTAAAACTTGCAACAACAAAGTAGAGGACGTCTAACTTGTTTTTGCAGGGCATGTTGTGATGTGATATGGTCAAGACATGATGCTAAATTTTATTGTATGAGATGATCATGTTTTGTAACGAAGTTATCGGCAACTGGCAGGAGCCATATGGTTGTCGCTTTATTGTATGAAATGCAATCGCCATGTAATTGCTTTACTTTATCACTAAGCGGTAGCGATAGTCGTAGAAGCAATAGTTGGCGAGACGACAACGATGCTACGATGGAGATCAAGGTGTCGCGCCGGTGACGATGGTGATCATGACGGTGCTTTGGAGATGGAGATCAAAGGCACAAGATGATGATGGCCATATCATATCACTTATATTGATTGCATGTGATGTTTATCCTTTATGCATCTTATTTTGCTTAGATCGACGGTAGCATTATAAGATGATCTCTCACTAAATTTCAAGGTGCAATTTTCCTCCTTGATTATGCACCGTTGCGAAAGTTCGTCGTGCCGAGACACCACGTAATGATCGGGTGTGATAATCTCTACGTTCACATACAACGGGTGCAAGCCAGTTTTGCACATGCAGAATACTCGGGTTAAACTTGACGAGCCTAGCATATGCAGATATGGCCTCGGGACACTGAGACCGAAAGGTCGAGCATGAATCATATAGTAGATATGATCAACATAGTGATGTTCACCATTGAAAACTACTCCATCTCACGTGATGATCGGACATGGTTTAGTTGATATGGATCACGTGATCACTTAGATGATTAGAGAGAAGTCTATCTAAGTGGGAGTTCTTAAGTAATATGATTAATAGAACTTTAATTTATCATGAACTTAGTACTTGATAGTATTTTGCATGTCTCTGTTGTTGTAGATAGATGGCTCGTGTTGTTGTTCCGTTGAATTTTAATGCGTTCCTAAAGAAAGCAAAGTTGAAAGATGATGGTAGCAACTACACGGACTGGGTCCGTAACTTGAGGATTACCCTCATTGCTGCACAGAAGAATTACGTCCTGGAAGCACCGCTAGGTGCCAAACCAGCTGCAAGAGGAACACCAGATGTTATGAACGTCTGGCAGAGCAAAGCTGATGACTACTCGATAGTTCAGTGTGCCATGCTTTATGGCTTAGAACCGGGACTTCAACCACGTTTTGAACGTCATGGAGCATATGAGATGTTCCAGGAGTTGAAGTTAATATTTCAAGCAAATGCCCGGATTGAGAGATATGAAGTCTCCAATAAGTTCTACAGCTGCAAGATGGAGGAGAATAGTTCTTTCAGTGAGCATATACTCAAAATATATGTGTATAACAATCACTTGATTCAACTGGGAGTTAATCTTCCGGATGATAGTGTCATTGACAATTCTTCAATCACTGCCACCAAGCTACAAGAGCTTCGTGACAAACTATAACATGCAAGGGATGGATAAGACAATTCCCGAGCTCTTCGCAATGCTAAAGGCTGCAGAGGTAGAAATCAAGAAGGAGCATCAAGTGTTGATGGTCAACAAGACGACCAGTTTCAAGAAAAAAGGTAAAGGGGAGAAGGGGAACTTCAAGAAGAACGGCAAGCAAGTTGCTGCTCAAGTGAAGAAGCCCAAGTCTGGACCTAAGCCTGAAAATTAGTGCTTCTACTGCAAAGGGACTGGTCACTGAAAGCAGAACTGCCCCAAGTATTTGGCGGATAAGAAGGATGGCAAGGTGAACAAAGGTATATGTGATATACATGTTATTGATGTGTACCTTACTAATGCTCGCAGTAGTGCCTGGGTATTTGATACTGGTTCTGTTGCTAATATTTGCAACTCGAAACAGGTACTACAGATTAAGCGAAGATTGGCTAAGGACGAGGTGACGATGCGCGTGGAAATGGTTCCAAAGTCGATGTGATCGCGGTCGGCACGCTACCTCTACATCTACCTTCGGGATTAGTTCTCGACCTGAATAATTGTTATTTGGTGCCAGCTTTGAGCACGAACATTATATATGGATCTTGTTTGATGCGAGACGGTTATTCATTTAAATCAGAGAATAATGGTTGTTCTATTTATACGAGTAATATCTTTTATGGTCATGCACCCTTGAAGAGTGGTCTATTCTTTTTGAATCTCGATAGTAGTGACACACATATTCATAATATTGAAGCCAAAAGATGCAGAGTTGATAATGATAGTGCAACTTATTTGTGGCACTGCCGTTTGGGTCATATTGGTGTAAAGCGCATAAAGAAACTCCATTCCGATGGACTTTTGGAATCACTTGATTATGAATCACTTGGTACTTGCGAACCATGCCTCATGGGCAAGATGACTAAAACTCCGTTCTCCGAAACAATGGAGCGAGCAACAGATTTGTTGGAAATCATACATACTGATGTATGTGGTCCGATGAATGTTGAGGCTCGCGGCGGGTATCGTTATTTTCTCACCTTCACAGATGATTTGAGCAGATATGGGTATCTCTACTTAATGAAACATATGTCTGAAACATTTGAAAAGTTCAAAGAATTTCAGAGTGAAGTAGAAAATCATCATAACAAGAAAATAAAGATTCTACGATCTGATCGTGGAGGAGAATATTTTAGTTATGAGTTTGGTCTTCATTTGAAACAATGCGGAATAGTTTCGCAACTCACGGCACCTGGAACACCACAGCGTAATGGTGTGTCCAAACGTCGTAATCGCACTTTACTAGATATGGTGCGATCTATGATGTCTCTTACTGATTTACCGCCATCGTTTTGGGGTTACGCTTTAGAGACGGCTGCATTCACGTTAAATAGGGCACCATCTAAATCCGTTGAGATGACACCTTATGAACTGTGGTTTGGCAAGAAACCAAAGTTGTCGTTTCTTAAAGTTTGGGGCTGCGATGCTGATGTGAAAAAGCTTCAACCTGATAAGCTCAAACCCAAATCGGAGAAATGTGTCTTCATAGGATACCCAAAGGAGACTGTTGGGTACACCTTCTATCACAGATCCGAAGGCAAGACATTCGTTGCTAAGAATGGATCCTTTCTAGAGAAGGAGTTTCTCTCGAAAGAAGTGAGTGGGAGGAAAGTAGAACTTGATGAGGTAACTGTACCTGCTCCCTTATTGGAAAGTAGTTCATCACAGAAATCTGTTCCTGTGACTCCTACACCAATTAGTGAGCAAGCTAATGATGATGATCATGTAACTTCAGATCAAGTTACTACCGAACCTCGTAGGTCAACTAGAGTAAGATCCGCACCAGAGTGGTACGGTAATCCTGTTCTGGAGGTCATGTTACTTGACCATGACGAACCTACGAACTATGAGGAAGCGATGATGAGCCCAAATTCCGTGAAATGGCTTGAGGCCATGAAATCTGAGATGTGATCCATGTATGAGAACAAACTGTGGACTTTGGTTGACTTGCCCGATGATCGGCAAGCCATCGAGAATAAATGGATCTTCAAGAAGAAGACTGACGCTGATGGTAATGTTGCTGTCTACAAAGCTCGACTTGTTGCGAAAGGTTTTCGACAAGTTCAAGGGTTTGACTACGATGAGACTTTCTCACCCGTAGTGATGCTTAAGTCCGTCTGAATCATGTTAGCAATTGCCGCATTTTATGATTATGAAATTTGGCAAATGGATGTAAAAACTGCATTCCAGAATGGATTTCAGGAAGAAGAGTTGTTTATGATGCAACCTAAAGGTTTTATCGATCCAAAGGATGCTAACAAAGTGTGCAAGCTCCAGCGATCCATCTATGGACTGGTGCAAGCATCTCGGAGTTGGAATAAACGTTTTGATAGTGTGATCAAAGCATATGGTTTTATTTAGACTTTTGGAGAAGCCTGTATTTACAAGAAAGTGAGTGGGAGCTCTGTAGCATTTCTAATATTATATGTGGATGACATATTTTTGATTGGAAATGATATAGAATTTCTGGATAGCATAAAAGGATACTTGAATAAGAGTTTTTCAATGAAAGACCTCGGTGAAGCTGCTCATATAGCATCAAGATCTATAGAGATAGATCAAGACGCTTAATTGGACTTTCACAAAGCACATACCTTGATAAAGTTTTGAAGAAGTTCAAAATGGATCAAGCAAAGAAAGGGTTCTTGCCTGTGTTACAAGGTGTGAAGTTGAGTCAGACTCAATGCCCGACCATTGCAGAAGATAGAGAGAAAATGAAAGGTGTTCCCTATGCTTCAGCCATAGGATCTATCCTGTATGCAACGCTGTGTACCAGACCTGATGTGTGCCTTGCTATTAGTTTAGCAGGGAGGTACCAAAGTAATCCAGGAGTGGATCACTGGACAGTGGTCAAGAACATCCTAAAATACCTTAAAAGGACTAAGGATATGTTTCTCGTTTATGGAGGTGAAAAAGAGCTCGTCGTAAATGGTTAGGTCGATGCAAGCTTTGACACTGATCCGGATGACTCTAAGTCACAAACCAGATACGTGTTTATATTGAGCGGTGGAGCTGTCAGTTGGTGCAGTTCTAAGCAAAGCGTCGTGGCGGGATCTACGTGTGAAGAGGAGTACATAGCAGCTTCGGAAGCAGCAGATGAAGGAGTCTGGATGAAGGAGTTCATATCCGACCTAGGTGTCATACCTAGTGCATCGGGTCCAATGAAAATCTTTTGTGACAATACTGGTGCAATTGCCTTGGCAAAGGAATCCAGATTTCACAAGAGAACCAAGCACATCAAGAGATACTTCAATTCCATCCGCGATCAAGTCAAGGAGGGAGACATAGAGATTTGCAATATACATACGAATCTGAATGTCACAGACCCGTTGACTAAGCCTCTCTCACGAGCAAAACGTGATCAGCACCAAGACTCCATGGGTGTTAGAATCATTACTGTGTAATCTAGATTGTTGACTCTAGTGCAAGTGGGAGACTGAAGGAAATATGCCCTCGAGGCAATAATAAAGTTGTTATATATATTTCCTTATATCATGATAAATGTTTATTATTCATGCTAGAACTGTATTAACCGGAAACTTAGTACATGTGTGAATACATAGACAAACAGAGTGTAACCAATATGCCTCTACTTGACTAGCTCGTTGAATCAAAGATGGTTATGTTTCCTAACCATAGACATGAGTTGTCATTTCATTAACGGGATCACATCATTAGAGAATGATGTGATTGACTTGACCCATTCCGTTAGCTTAGCATTTGATCGTTTAGTATATTGCTATTGCTTTCTTCATGACTTATACATGTTCCTATGACTATGAGATTATGCAACTCCCGAATACCGGAGGAACACTTTGTGTGCTACCAAACGTCACAACGTAACTGGGTGATTATAAAGGTGCTCTACAGGTGTCTCCGATGGTACTTGTTGAGTTGGCATAGATCGAGATTAGGATTTGTCACTCCGATTGTCGGAGAGGTATCTCTGGGCCCTCTCAGTAATGCACATCACTATAAGCCTTGCAAGCAATGTGACTAATGAGTTAGTTGCGGGGTGATGCATTACAGAACGAGTAAAGAGACTTGCCCGTAATGAGATTGAACTACGTATTGAGATACCGACGATCGAATCTCGGGCAAGTAACATACCGATGACAAAGGGAACAATGTATGTTGTTATGCGGTTTGACCGATAAAGATCTTCGTAGAATATGTAGGAACCAATATGAGCATCCAAGTTCCGCTATTGGTTATTGACCGGAGATGACTCTTGGTCATGTCTACATAGTTCTCGAACCCGTAGGGTCCGCACGCTTAACGTTCGGTGACGATCGGTATTATGAGTTTATGTGTTTGATGTACCTAAGGTAGTTCGGAGTCCGGATATGATCACGGACATGACGAGGAGTCTCGAAATGGTCAAGACATAAAGATCGATATATTGGACGACTATATTTGGACATCGGAATGGTTCCGGGTGAGATCGGGAATATACCGGTGCACCGGGAGGTTACCGGAACCTCCCGGGAGGTATATGGGCCTTATTGGGCCATAGTGGGAGAGAGGAGAAGGGAGCAAAGGAGGGGGCGCCCCCCCTCCCAAGCACAATCCGAATTAGGAGGGGGCTCGGCCCCCCCTTTCCTTCCTCCTTCCTCCCCCTTCCTTCTCTACTAATCCAACTAGGGAAGGGGGGAATCCTACTACCGGTGGGAGTAGGACTCCCCTTGGGGCGCGCCTAGGAGGCCGGCCTCCTCCCCCTCCTCCACTCCTTTATATACGGGGGAGGGGGCACCCCATAGACACACAAGTTGATCATTGATCTCTTAGCCGTGTGCGGTGCGCCCCTCCACCATAATCCACCTCGGTCATATCGTCGTAGTTCTTAGGCGAAGCCCTACGCCGGTAGCTTCATCATCACCGTCATCACGCCGTCGTGCTGACGAAGCTCTTCCCCGACACTCTGCTGGATCGTGAGTTCGTGGGATGTCACCGAGCCGAACGTGTGCAGATCGCGGAGGTGTCGTACCTTCGGTGCTAGGATCAGTCGATTGTGAAGACGTACGACTACATCAACCACGTTGTCATAGCACTTCCGCTTACGGTCTATGAGGGTACGTAGACAACACTCTCCCCTCTCGTTGCTATGCATCACCATGATCTTGCGTGTGCGTAGGAATTTTTTCGAAATTACTACGTTCGCCAACAATCCTAGTGTTTTGTTCTTCCAAATATCTTACTGGATGTCGTATTGGGCTGGTCTGCAGAGAAACGGAAAACAACAGATGCTTCGTGCCGTGGCATCACTGGTAGTTGATGTGGCGAATGGTTTCTTCAACGAAAGAAGCGGGTGGGCACCAATGACAAGAAGAATTGGAGTAGGGCAGTCGTGTTTTTTATGTTCCTTTTAGTAATGAAATGAAGTGATGGTCTCTGCTTTGCGAGTTCTGGAGAATGTTTTTGTGCACAGGAGTAAACCCTGCACGGTCACACTGTTGCTTTTGTTCACCTGTTGCTTAGCTGAGTATACTTTCATTCTCCCGGGTGCCACGGTAGGGTGCTTGGAGCCTGCAGAATCTTGTATTTAACCTGTTTATCGGTTTCTTTTCATCTAATGAAATGAAATCGGGGGTGCTCCCCTCAATTCGAAAAAAATGTCTAGGTTTTCTACCGTCATATGGTAAGAATGTGACACATTATTGTTCTTATGCTTCTCCCTCCGTTCGGTAATAGATGACCCGGTGGCACTTTTTGCAAAATGGTCCTTCTCTTTTCTCGGACCAATCCCGCGGTCCTCGCTCAGTCGCTCACCGTCTTCTCCCCCTCCCCCCACACAGCTCCGTCGCTCACGGTCTTGGCTCTCCGGCGCCGCCCCATGCCGCCTTCCTCCCTCCCCCACCCCATGCCGCCTTCCTCCCCCGAACCACGCTGCCATGCCGCCGCCTCGTCCCCCTCCTCGTTCCCCACCATCTCAAGGTTCGATTTTTGCTGGGCGCCGATGGTTGAGCTGCGGGTAGATCTGCGGGCGGCGGCTTGGAGCGGCAGTACGCGAGGACAGGAGCGTCCGGCGTCTCCCTCGACGTCGCGGAGCAAGGAAGCGCCGCCGGCCCGGTGGTGCTCCTCCACGGATTCCACCAGATTGCCCTCCTCGGTGCTTCATCGGTGGCAGAGGCCAAGCCAATGGCCGCCGATGCCTCTCAGCCGGAGACAGCGCTCCCCGCAGCGGACGGCCCCGGAGATGAGGATGGCGAGGAGGGGGGAGGGGCAATGCCGCATCTGCCGCCTCCCTGCGCCACCCCTGCGCCTGCCGCGGCAGCATTAGGTTCGTCCACGACGACTGCCAGCTACGGTGGCTCGCCACCCGCCAGCGACCCCGCTGCGAGGTATCGCCTCCAGTCATCTCCTCTCACCCGCCCGTGCCCGCTTTGAATGGTTGCCAAGTTCGTGCTATTTGCTGTGGCTGCGCGTGCTTTATTCCATTCAGGTTCATCTCGCTCGCTGCGAGTTTCAGTCCCGTGTGCCACTAGATGTCCAGGTGACATGATGCTGCGTGCGTGCTTAGTAAACGTTTTGACATGATTCCTCACCGAAAATGTCCCCTTTTGCAATGTGATATATGATCCCCTTCATCTAATTTCAACCCCAACTACTAAAAGATGTCTTGTGATTCTGTCTGTGTGCTGACCCTTGTCAGTTGCCATTGCCATTGCCATGATTCCTCACTGAAAATGTCCCCCTTTTGCAATGCAATAAGTTCTTGCGCTTAATTCATCTTCGTGTTCATCTTGTCATGAGACTGGTCTGGTCTCTGAACTCTGAACTCTGAACTCTGAAACTCTGGAAAATAATACTCCAATGGATTGATATATTGAGGAGCTGAAAATAACTCTGGAAAATGACCACCATGTGCAACATTTCGTAGATGTAGTGAATGAATACCTGAAAAAATGAGGAGCTGAAAAATTTGCATCAGAGAATATGATCATTTGTATCCTATACCAAAAAGACGAGATGGATTGATATATCTTTCCCTATTTTGTTCATGACACAAATAGTTGTATCTTTGGCTGAAAATTTGCAGGTTCTCACTCTCTAACATCCTTTACAGCAATGATTGTTCACATTTTTTAGAAACCCCAGAATACATAACCACCATCTAAAACCAGTTAGGACAAATGACTCTAGAAAGTTCAGGGTCTATTGTTTTATAGTCAGTGTTAGTGTTATAGTCAAACCAAACACCATAGTTCAGGGTTCAGGATAGTTTTTCCTTTTTTCTAATTTAACTTCTCCTTGCCTTAGTTGCCTACAATGTGCCCTACTTTCTGAACTGAAAGAACATGCGGTGCCCCCATGTTTTGTTTTGGTAATTGATGACAATCTCTATGGACTAATGGTTGCCTTGAGTTATATTTGAAGGATTTGTCCATAGGCATTTCTTGAAGTCCATGTGTTGGTTTCAAGGAGTTTATGTGGTGACCAAGGTGTTATTAAGGAATTATCCAAAGATTGGTCATGTGAGAGTTGAGCTTATTGCAAGCATGTCTTGAAGAAGAAGATTGTGTGATCATTCATGTTTACCTTCAAGACATCATCCAAATGAAGAGAGTTGGAAAGAGTCAAGGTTGATCAAGACTAAGTCAAGAGTGAATCAAGCTGATCAACACACAAAGCGCACAAGATGTACCGAGGGATCAAGCGATCCCATGGTATGGTAAGCATTGTCAATTACGCCTTGTGTACTAATCCATGGTCTTCGTGAGTGTTCTATGTGGGGTTAGGTACGTGTTCATGGGCTTGCGCCAAGAGGAAGATATCACTCAACCCATGGAGAGGATGGCATCAAGTGGTGATCGTCATCAACATTGTCGTGTGCAAGTTCAAGTGGAGCATCACGAAGAGATCAAGTGCTTGAAGCTTGCCGTCCATTGTGGTGACAATGGACTTGTGAAGATGTGCGGAAGGGTGGCTCACCCATAGTGGAGTATGGGGGAGCAATCAACTAGTCTTCATCGAGCCAACGCAATCAAGAAAGGTGGTCCATCTTTAGGGAGTCAAGATCGTCATCATCTAGCTCAACTAGACCATGTGCAAGGCAAAGGTTTGCTTTTGATAGGTTTTTCTATTTTACCGGTCTCATGATGGTAGTTGGGAGACCGGGTTATAGGATCGATTGCCGTACTATCAAGGGGGGCTCTCGATGAGTAGCTTGATCGTATCGTTCATAGAGAGCTCAAACCATTGCATCCTTGCATCATCTTTATTGGTTCTTGTTTGGTTCTTCTCTTTGTGAGTTTTCGAGCTTATGGTCATCTTGATGACAAGCTCGAGTTCATCGAAAACGGAGTTCACTCACATCTTCTATGATGTTTTCGATGTTGGAGGTTATGCCGGTTCTTCTCGGTTGGAGGTTTCACTCCTCTATTTGTTGGAGGTTATGTGCGGAAGGATGTTTTCGAGCTTATGCTGTTTTGATGCTACTCGTCTTCCTCTATCCAACAAGCTTGAGTTTGCTCAATTCGGAGCTCATATGAAGAAGTTTTGGCAGTTCTGTTTTTCTCCCTGCGGTAGTACCGCGGTGGCAGCGGTAGTACCGCTTGTAGCATCAAGCGGTAGTACCGCTCCAGTACCGCTCTACTACCGCCTTGATTTTGGGTCTGCTCTTTTCGTGTCGGGTTCAACGGTAGTCGCGCGGCAGTAAGGCACGGTAGTTCCGCCTATAAGCGGTAGTACTGCTCCGGTCGAGCGATAGTACCACTGGGGTGAGCGGTAGTACCGCTTTGGGGTGAGCGGTAGTACCGCTTATAAGCGGTACTACCGCCCCAAGGTTCATGTTTTGTTGATCTGTTTCCCTGCTTCTTCCGCCCGAGCGGTAGTACCGCTCGTGTGCGGGCTGAGCACATAAAGGTTGGATTTTCCCCCTCCTATAAAAGGGGGTCTTCTTCCCCAATGAACCTTATCCTTTGAGCTCGTGTTCTTCCCCCATTGTTGACCTTCTTCGAGCTTGCTAACTCTCAATCCCTCCATGGATTCTTGCTAGTTTTTGAGGGAAAAGAGAGAGGAGATCTAGATCCACATTTCCATCAATCACTTTCTCCTCTATGTGAGGGGAACCCCTTGGATCTAGATCTTGGAGTTCTTGGTGTTCTCCTTCTTGTTCTTCCTCTCTTTTTCCTCCCTAGCATTAGTTGCTTCGGTGGGATTTGAGAGAGA
Source organism: Triticum aestivum (assembly GCF_018294505.1). Lineage (NCBI taxonomy): Eukaryota > Viridiplantae > Streptophyta > Magnoliopsida > Poales > Poaceae > Triticum > Triticum aestivum. The sequence continues at coordinate 564,018,423 of NC_057802.1, forward strand.
AGGACTTGGGCACTCCGTGTGCCCTTGCCATTGCATTTGGTGCATCGGTTTGAGTTCTCCATGGTGATACGTGGAAGTTACAAGTTGAGAAGCTTATTACTCTTGGGTGCTTGGTGCCCTTGAGCTTGTTCCTCTTGGGTGCTTGGGCGCCCTAGACGGTTGGTGGTGTTCGGAGCTCAATCATTGTGGTGTAAAGCTCCGGGCAAGCGTCGGGGTCTCCAATTAGGTTGTGGAGATCGCCCCGAGCTATTTGACGAGTTTCGGTGACCGCCCCCAAGGGTTGCCAAAGTGTACGGGTTCGGTGACCGCCCCCAAGGGTTGCCATTTGTACGGGTTCGGTGACCGCCCTCAAGGGTCCCTTAGTGGAATCACGGCATCTTGCATTGTGCGAGGGCGTGAGGAGATTACGGTGGCCCTAGTGGCTTCTTGGGGAGCATTGTGCCTGCACACCGCTCCAAACGGAGATTAGCATCCGCAAGGGTGTGAACTTCAGGATACATCGTCGTCTTCGCGTGCCTCGGTTATCTCTTACCCGAGCCCTTTACTTATGCACTTTACCTTGTGATAGCCATATTGTTTCTTGTCATATATCTTGCTATCACCTAAGTAGTTTTTCTTGCTTAGCATAAGTTGTTGGTGCACATAGGTGAGCCTAGTTGTTGTAGGTTTTGTGCTTGACAAATTAACCGCTAGGTTTATTCCGCATTTGTTCAAGCCTCAACCGTAATTATTTAAAGCGCCTATTCACCCCCCCCCCTCTAGGCGACATTCACGATCTTTCATGAACAGTTAACAGTATTGATCTTCATGTGCAGGTAATTGCTTGCCCATGTGCTCTTGGTCTTGCCACACCCACTGTAGTGCTTGTATGGAGTAAGGTTTAATTTCAAGTGTGTGCATTTCCAAGAAAGCTATCCCCTGCTCTCTTTGCAACAATTGTATGAATTTCAAGGTTGATATTTTGGAGTATTATGTCCAATAATCAGTATAGATTAACAACGAGTTGTGCAGAATGACTAAATCCATTTATAAAACAATATAAATGTTTTTAGCTTGAATTGTCACTTTCATAATGTCATGCAACTTACCACTGATGTGTTTCTAGAAGAAACAATTATTACTCCTAATTCATGCTCACACAATCATACAAGTTGAACCACATAGTTATTGACACAGAGATTGCCATGTTGCTAATAAAAAAATTGCATCATCCTTTCCTTTCTATAAACAGTAATAATATCTGTTGGAGTTTACAGACAATCTATGCTCTTACCCTGTGCTCGTATCCTATGCTCTTCCCGGCCATCAACAATGGAAATGATTGTGTGAAATTTAACACATTACTGGCCTGCCAACTGCTTCCATTATCCTACTGAACACAACCTTCGCAGGGACGCACGGAATTGCTCCTTTCCCTTTCTCTGCTTCTTTTCCTTTCTTTGCTTGGAGGGCGCTGCTGCTCTTCTTTCTCTTTCTCTGCTTCGAAGGTGGTGCCGCTTGGAGGGTACTGCTGCTTGGAGGATGTTGCTAGTCTTCTTTCCCTTTCTTTGCTTGGAGGGTGCTGTTGCTCTTGTTTCCCTTTCTCTGCTTCGAAGGTGGTGGTGGTGCTGCTACTGCTTGTAGGGTACTGCTGCTTGGAGGATGTTGTTGGTCTTCTTTCCCTTTCTCTGCTTGGAGGGTGCTGCTGCTCCTCTTTCTCTTTCTCTGCTTCAAAGGTGCTGCTGCTGCTGCCTCGAGATCTGCTGCTGCTATAAGTGCTAAGGTTTGCTCAACAAGCTCAACGTTTAAAGAGAGAGCGATAGGAAGCCTTCCTTCTTGCTGACGGCGCTCTTTTTGCATGTGAGGAATCTTGTAGCCTATCCCTCCTTTTTCTCTCATAATCTCTATCATGCATGATTGCGGCATCACAAAGCTTCGAGCTAACGTGTTGACATCATAGTTTCGATATTCTTCCTCCACGCCTTCTATCAATTCCCTTATGCTTTGAGGTGCTCTGCAATCGGTATGCGACTGGAGAGACCTGAAGAAGCAGAGATCAAGAATATTCAGGCCGGGGCTATTTGGAGGTTGCTGGATCAACTTGATATCCAGACCGGGTTGTTCTACAGCCCGTCGAAAAACCTCGTCACTAGGCTTAAGATGCGGTGTAGCATTATCTTGCTGGATAAAGATGGTCCGTTCTTCATCTTCATCAGGCCACATGTCATGGATAGTTGGAATCACTTTCTCACACATATAGAGCCTCATTACATCTCTTGTAACTTTCAAAGATTTGAGTTCAAGTGTCCCTCTTTCTCTATTTTCACTCCTTCTTTGAGCCGGAGACTCTGTGACAAAGGCCCAAATTCCTATCTTTCCATCAAATGTGACGACACCATCATTGCCATATCTTGGTTTAGCCACGGCCGCAAGAAACATCACCTTCGCGATGCTATCCTTATGATGCAAGGTGCGTAAGGGATCAGGTTCTTCGGGAAGCAGCAAGTAGCCATTCTCCTCCTGTGTTAGATTGAACCATTTCTCATCCATGTAGACTATGTCATCTAATTCCCGGAAATGAGGCCAGGGAGTTCTCAGCCAATTCTCGTCAGCCATAGAAATGCAAAATCTCAATCTCTCTATCTCGTTGGCTGGCTTTATCGTGGGCCTCAGTTTGTTATTGTTGCGCCTCAACTCACCCAACACGGACCTTGCGTGTAAGGTCATGCAGCTTACACCCAGAGACCTTGCTAGACTTCGAAATGTCCTCCGCCTATTCAGTGGGATTGTCGCCATCCTCGACAGGTCCAGATCTTTCGGCTTACTGCCGAATCTACTTTTCTTTTGGTTCGAGACATCAACTTCCTCCCCTCATGCAATTTGGTGATTTTCTCTTCTCCATATTCTGCTAACAGTGCTTAGGCTTGTTTTCAGTAGGTCGGCAACGAGCTTCTTGTCTGTTTTCACCACTTGTCCATCTTTGTTCTTGATTACTTTGAGAGAAAAATAAACACCAAATCTCTCATTATTTGTCAGTTCTCTGCTTTTTGGATGCTCAACACCTTCAAGTTGTACTTCTTCTTCTTCTTCTTCATTGGCTTCAAGTTGTACTTCTTCTTCTTGAGGAATCAAATTCAGATCTGGTACTTGTTCTTCTTGAGGAATGAAATGTAAATCTGGTTCTTCTTGTTCTTCTTGAGGAATCCAATTCATATCTTGTTCTTCTTGAGGAAGCCAATTTAAATCTGGTTCTTCTTGTTCTTCTGGTTCTTCAACTTCCCATTCATCATCTTGTCGAGGACTCATGTTGAGATCAACACCAAACATCATCGTAGTGGTGGCGATGACACAACTTGAGCTCACTATGACATGCAGGTTGAAAAGCAGGTCATAAACTGTGATAAACTTTAGGCATCCATCCAGATTATCTTCACTTTAGTTTGTGCAAGGATTATTACAAAGACAGAAATGTGTTGAAAATGGATGACATCATGAGTGTCAGTGCTCTTCTTATATAACTGAATTTTTTCTTAACTTTGCAGGGTGCCATCACGAAAAGGATGTTAGCAATTGAGGAAATGGCAGGAATGGATGTTCTCTGCTGCGACAAAAAAGGAACTCTCACTCTCAACCATCTTACAGTCGACAAAAACCTAATAGAGGTACTTTTCTTATCCTGAAATAAAGAGTATATTCATCCTGGTTATAGTTACAGCAGCAGGGGACAAGCAGTTGCTGTCAAGGAGTATGTGCATGAAGTACCTCCTGGTGCAGCTTCTTCTTGGACATCGGCTTCTTCTTGGATCATATTCACATCAACATCTTCTTCTGCAGGTGGTGAGCAGTTCACGTCTGGAAGCACCATACTGTGATGTTGCTGCTGTGATGTTCAGGTACTGTTGCTACTGTTGTTGTGATTTTCAGGTAGTGTTGTTACTGCGGCTGTGCTGGTGCTCTACTTTTCCTCTTGCTACTGCTACTATGATGAGAAATTCTTCTTGGTGCTCTTGCTATGATGAGAAATTCTACTGTTGTGCTACTCCTGCATGATGAGTACTCCACTGTTGTGCTGGTGCTCTACCTTTCCTTTTGTTGGTGCTCTTGCCTGCACCTGCTGTTGTACTGAGAAATTGTACTCTTGTGCTGATTTACACCTGCTATTGTACTGCGAAATTGTACTCGTGTGTTGATTTACACCTGCTGTTGTACACTGCTGATCTGCTCTTGCTACTGTTGTGCACCTGTGATCTCCTGAACTGTTGTTGTGCTATGACGAGAATTTATTCTTGCTGCTGTTGTACTCCTTGATCCTGCTGCTATGATGAATTCTTGTTGTTGATCATGTTGCCTAATTCTTGCAAGGAGCACCAGGGTATGGAAGGTAGCAGCTGCAGCTCGTCGTGGTTCCCCTGCACCTACTGCTCAGGCAAGAAGCAGCAGCGGCGGCGGTAGCAGTTGCAGTTCGTCTATGGTTTTTCCTGCTCAGGCAAGAAGCAGCAGTAGCGGTAGCAGCTGCACCCCTGTGGCCATGAACTTGGCCGTTGAGATGCAGGGACGCCTGCCCACGCTACAACAAGGAGGAGCGGAAGATGGAGCCGCGGCACCTGAGCCTGGCAGCGGCGGAGATGGAGCTCGATGCGCTGGAGTCGCGGGCGCTATCTTGTTGCCGGATATGGAGCTCGAGGTGCTCGGAGGTGGGGAGCTCGAAGTGCTAGGTGCGGGAGCTCGAGGAGCTGACGCCAGCGACGGGGTCCTAGTGCTGGGGATGGAGCTCGAGGTTCTGGCCGGCGGGAGATCGAGGTTCTGGCCGGCGGATGGAGGTTCCGCGCGGTGGATCGCGGCGTCCGGATGGAAAACTGGGTACTGGATTGTAATGATTTCAAATTTTGGAAGGGTCTTATTGTAAAATTGATTTGTTCACGATTCCCTCCCCCTGGAGTCATCTATTACCGAACGGAGGGAGTACATTTTAATTTTATTTTGGATAACTTCATTGCTGTATAAATTTAGCAGCAATGTGTGGGGCCTTATCTGTATAGCATGGCAGGGTTCGGGGCAGGCTTCCTTTTGCCACGTCATCGCTGAAAAGTTATTTAAGAGAAGCAGTCGGTGCACGCTGCACCTTTCAGTTCCATCCAGCGGGAGATTCGTTGGCTCGATCGACGGCCAAAGTATGGAACGGGGCTAGGATAGGATATCGCTAGAGGCAAGATAGATGGAGTATCACTTTCGGGGTAGGGGCCGGGCACAGGAACATATTCGCGGCATCGTATCGTATCATGTTCATTCGCAGGTGCTGTGGCGCGTCCATCGACGGGGCTTGGATTTGGAAGCATGCATGCATGTACGTGACGTGGCTCCCCCTCGGTGGAATCGGAGGTTTGTATCCACTTATACGAACGACGGAGCTGATCCAAGATATGGACCGATTCCGCCGGATGGACGTGCGGCGGCGCCGGCTGCCGCGCGAGCCGATGGGGGAATAATTGGTGGTGACCCCGAACGTGCATCGCGCGTGCGCAGAGCGTGACATCGTTATCTGAGATGCTCGCCGGGCCGAAAGGCGATCGATGTGGCCAACACATACAGATTCGCGCGTGCATTTAAATTTTCTCCTGGTGGAATGAGGTCGGCCGGATCAGCTCTGCTCCCTGGAACCTCGTAGGCAGGAGCACCTAGTTTCTAGCATCTCTTGCACCTGCCGTCATGATTCGGTCGACGGGCGCTCCGTCTTGGCGAGGCGGAAGGCCGGCGAACCAGAGCGTGCGGCATCATTCGGAGGCGTGGCAGTGGCAGTAGCAGAGCGAGCGAGAGCCAGAGAGCGCGCCCGAAGACCCTAGTGCCGTGTGGTGATAGATGGATGGATGTTGCGTCGAGATCGATCGAGAGGGAGGGATCGCGTGCGTGTGCGGCCGGAGTGACCCGGGTGGCGGCCACGGACGCCAACTCCCGCCCGGCCCGGCCGGTGCACGCACGTCCCTCTCCGTCGTCTCGGAGCGACCCACCGACGGCGACCCGCAGGAAGGGCGCGCGGGTGTTACCTGGCGCGTGGAGCGGCCGCAGCGCGTCGCTGCCGCCCAGGTCCTTTTCCGTTTCCGCGACGTGCAGCGGTTGGCTTGGATGGTTCACACGCTTTGAACCGTACGCCCGCCCCGTGCGTGCCTGGGAGGGGGAGGGACCTGGCCAGCCATGGCCCATGACGACGGCGACTCGTCCAGTGCACCATACCCCGAGTCCCTGACACGCACGGCAAAAAACACATATTTGACCTGAGGACGAAAACAATTCATAATCTGAACTGCTTTCGAAAAAAATCACTGAGCTGACCGTTTCGAGTGGCGCTCGACAGATAGGCGCCACACTATACTGTGCAGCTCCTGGCTCTTAAGCGCCACACGCCGGTCCAGCGTGACAGCCCGGGCCCCACTCCTGGTTGTGCAGCGCCTAACTGAAAGGAGCTGCACCATGTAGTGCAGCGCCTAATTGAAAGGAGCTGCACAGTGTAGTGCAGCGCCTAACCGAAAGGAGTTGCACTACCTTATATTAAAATTGTTGTAACTTTTAATCCGTGCATCTGATGAAAACGTGCCTTATATGAATGTTGTAAATTTTTCCATGTTCTACGCAATGGTGGCATTTTCATCTATGTTAGGATCAATTTGCTTGATGAAAACCCTGTTGCAAAAGTGCATCATGATATAACTGACAGAATCTGATAAAATTTACAAACTTGGCATGATGATATCCATTGACCTATAGCTCTTACGCGTTTGCAACCTACATGAGTTTTGCACTGCATAATGTGTACTTTCACGCCATGTCTATGAAGGAAATATGCCTTAGAGGCAATAATAAAGTTGTTATTTGTATTTCCTTATATCATGATAAATATTTATTATTCATGCTAGAATTGTATTAACCGGAAACTTAGTACATGTGTGAATACATAGACAAACAGAGTGTCCCTAGTATGCCTCTACTTGACTAGCTCGTTAATCGAAGATGGTTAAGTTTCCTAGCCATAGACATGTGTTGTCATTTGATGAACGGGATCACATCATTAGAGAATGATGTGATGGACATGCCCCATCCATTAGCTTAGCATTATGATCGTTTAGTTTTATTGCTATTGCTTTCTTCATGACTTATACATGTTCCTCTGACTATGAGATTATGCAACTCCCGAATACCGGAGGAACACCGGAGGTATCTCTGGGCCCTCTCGGTAATGCACATCACTATAAGCCTTGCAAGCAATGTGACTAATGATTTAGTTGCGGGATGATGCATTACGGAACGAGTAAAGAGACTTGCCGGTAACGAGATTGAACTAGGTATGATGATACCGACGATCGAATCTCGGGCAAGTAACATACCGATGACAAAGGGAACAACGTATGTTGTTATGTGGTTTAACCGATAAAGATCTTCATAGAATATGTAGGAGCCAATATGAGCATCCAGGTTCCGCTATTGGTAATTGACAGGAGATGTGTCTCGGTCATGTCTACATAGTTCTCGAACCCATAGGGTCCGCACGCTTAACGTTCGATGACGATTTGTATTATGAGTTATGTGATTTGGTGACCGAAGTTTGTTCGGAGTCCCGGATGAGATCACGGACATGACGGGGAGTCTCGAAATGGTCAAGAGGTAAAGATTAATATATTGGAAGGTTATATTCGGACATCGGAATGGTTCCGAGTGATTTGGGTATTTTTCAAGAGTACCGAGGAGTTACCGGAATCCCCGGGGAAGTTAATGGGCCTTAGTGGGATTTAGTGGAGAGAGGGAAGAAGGGCCACGAGGTGGCGCGCGCCTCCCCCCTGCCCAAACCCAATTGGACAAGGGGTGGGGGTGCGGCCCCCTCCTTCCTTCTCCTTCTCCCCTCCTTCCTTTCCCTCCGATGGAAGAAAGGAAAGGGGGGGGCGAATCCTACTTAGACTTGGAGTCCAAGTAGGACTCCCCCCTTGGCGCGCCTCTCCTGGCCGCCGGCCTCTCTCCCTCCCTCCTTTATATACGTGGGCAGGGGCACCCCAAAGGCACAACAGACAATCTCTTAACCATGTGCGGTGCCCCCTCCACTGTCTAACACCTCGGTCATAACGTCGTAGTGCTTAGGGGAAGCCCTGCGCCGGTAACTTTATCATCACCGTCGCCACGCCATCGTGCTGATGAAACTCTCCCTCGTCCTCAACTGGATCAAGAGCTCGAGGGACGTTATTGTGCTGAACGTGTGCTGAACACAGAGGTGCCGTACGTTCGGTACTTGGATCGGTTGGATCATGAAGACGTTCGACTAAATCAACCGCGTTACTAAACGCTTCCGCTTTCGGTCAATGAGGGTACATGGACACACTCTCCCCGCTCGCTGCTATGCTTCTCCTAGATAGACCTTGCGTGATCGTAGTAATTTTTTTGAATTACTACGTTCCCCAACAGCCTATGCTTGCCATGTTAATCATCTTTAACATGTTCATTTCTTGCATCTAAGTGACTAACATGATATAAGTGAACTTCTGTTACAGAAAGTTGCATTTTGTAAGATCCATAGTAATTAATCCTCGCATCATATGAATATGATCTAATTATGAAACTTAGAAAATATTATGTCTACTTTAAGTCCATGTCATTTTCACACCCACTAAATATGTGCATCACTATGTTTTGAAACAGTAAAGTACCTAAGGCAATGTTCTGCCAGATTGACAGATTAACTTCATCGAGTTCATGGATATCATCAGAACTTCACATTTTATAAAGATGTATAATTATATAGTCTCGAAATTTAGCACCTATAATGTTTGTTGTCAGTAGCAAGAGCACATGTTCTCTGATTTGGAATTTGTCTTTAGGCTACTGGAAAAAGCTGAGGTCGCTATGGAGTGAGTCGGTTTGAACTTGATAACCCAGGATGGCCTCATGCTAACCAGGACGACAAAACAGAGTTGACAGGAAAACTAGCTGTCAGCGCTACTAGCTGGATGTTAGAAGGCTTATCTTACAAGCATAATGAATAACAGAGTTTAGCCAGCAGGAAAACTAAATTGATCTAAACAAAATTCTAAATGAAAAACATGTTGGAAATATGCCCTAGAGGCAATAATAAAATGGTTATTATTATATTTCCTTGTTCATGATAATTGTCTATTGTTCATGCTATTTGTGTTATCCGGAAATCGTAATACATGTGTGAATACATAGACCACAACATGTCCCTAGTGAGCCTCTAGTTGACTAGCTCGTTGATCAACAGATAGTCATGGTTTCCTGACTATGGACATTGGATGTCATTGATAACGGGATCACATCATTAGGAGAATGATGTGATGGACAAGACCCAATCCTAAGCATAACACAAGATCGTGTAGTTCGTTTGCTAGAGCTTTTCCAAATGTCAAGTATCATTTCTTTAGACCATGAGATTGTGCAACTCCCGGATACTATAGGAGTGCTTTGGGTGTGCCAAACGTCACAACGTAACTGGGTGGCTATAAAGTTGCACTACGGGTATCTCCAAAAGTGTCTGTTGGGTTGGCACGAATCGAGACTGGGATTTGTCACTCCGTATGACGGAGAGGTATCTCTGGGCCCACTCGGTAATGCATCATCATAATGAGATCAATGTGACCAAGTGTTTGGTCACGGGATCATGCATTACGGTACGAGTAAAGTGACTTGCCGGTAACGAGATTGAACAAGGTATTGGGATACCGACGATCGAATCTCGGGCAAGTAACGTACCGATTGACAAAGGGAATTGTATACGGGATTGATTGAATCCTCGACATCGTGGTTCATCCGATGAGATCATAGTGGAACATGTGGGAGCCAACATGGGTATCCAGATCCCGCTGTTGGTTATTGACCGGAGAGTCGTCTCGGTCATGTCTGCATGTCTCCCGAACCCGTAGGGTCTACACACTTAAGGTTCGGTGATGCTAGGGTTGTAGAGATATTAGTATGCGGAAATCCGAAAGTTGTTCGGAGTCCCGGATGAGATCCCGGACGTCACGAGGAGTTCCGGAATGGTCTGGAGGTGAAGAATTATATATAGGAAGTCCAGTTTCGGCCACCGGGAAAGTTTCGGGGGTCACCGGTATTGTACCGGGACCACCGGAAGTGTCCCGGGGGTCCACCGGGTGGGGCCACCTATCCCGGAGGGCCCCATGGGCTGAAGTGGGGAAGGGAACCAGCCCCTGGTGGGCTCGTGCGCCCCCCTTGGGCCTCCCCTGCGCCTAGGGTTGGAAACCCTAGGGGTGGGGGGGCGCCCCACTTGACTTGGGGGGCAAGTCCCCCCCTTGGCCGCCCCCCCCCCCTTGAGATGGGATCTCTGGGGGCCGGCGCCCCCCTGGACCCCTATATAAAGAGGGGGAGGGAGGGCAACCGCACCCAAGCCCCTGGCGCCTCCCTCTCCCTCCCATGACACCTCTCCCTCTCGCTGAGCTTGGCGAAGCCCTGCCGAGATCCCCGCTGCTTCCACCACCACGCCGTCGTGCTGCTGGATCTCCATCAACCTCTCCCTCCCCCTTGCTGGATCAAGAAGGAGGAGACGTCTTCCCCAACCGTACGTGTGTTGAACACGGAGGTGCCGTCCGTTCGGCGCTCGGTCATCAGTGATTTGGATCACGACGAGTACGACTCCATCAACCTCGTTCACTTGAACGCTTCCGCTCGCGATCTACAAGGGTATGTAGATGCACTCTTTTCCCTCTCGTTGCTTGAAGACTCCATAGATTGTTCTTGGTGATGCGTAGAAAATTTTAATTTCTGCAACGATCCCCAACAGTGGTATCAGAGCTAGGTCTATGCGTAGTTTCTATGCACGAGTAGAACACAAACTTGTTGTGGGCGTAGATGTTGTCAATTTTCTTGCCACTACTAGTCTTATCTTGTTTCGGCGGCATCGTGGGATGAAGCGGCCCGGACCGACCTTACACGTACGCTTATGTGAGACAGGTTCCACCGACTGACATGCACTAGTTGCATAAGGTGGCTAGCGGGTGTCTGTCTCTCCCACTTTAGTCGGAACGGATTCGATGAAAAGGGTCCTTATGAAGGGTAAATAGAAATTGGCATATCACGTTGTGGTTTTGGCGTAGGTAAGAAACGTTCTTGCTAAGAAACCTATAGCAGCCACGTAAAAACTTGCAACAACAATTAGAGGACGTCTAACTTGTTTTTGCAGCATATGCCGTGTGATGTGATATGGCCAAAAGGATGTGATGAATGATATATGTGATGTATGAGATTGATCATGTTCTTGTAATAGGAATCACGACTTGCATGTCGATGAGCATGACAACCGGCAGGAGCCATAGGAGTTGTCTTAATTTATTTATGACCTGCGTGTCAACATATAACGTCATGTAAATTACTTTACTTTATTGCTAAACCGTTAGCCATAGTAGTAGAAGTAATAAATGACGAGACAACTTCATGAAGACACGATGATGGAGATCATGATGATGGAGATCATGGTGTCATGCCGGTGACGACGATGATCATGGCGCCCCGAAGATGGAGATCAAAAGGAGCAAAATGATATTGGCCATATCATGTCACTATTTGATTGCATGTGATGTTTATCATGTTTTACATCTTATTTGCTTAGAACGACGGTAGCTTAAATAAGATGATCCCTCGCAATAATTTCAAGAAAGTGTTCCCCCTAACTGTGCACCGTTGCGAAGGTTCGTTGTTTCGAAGCACCACGTGATGATCGGGTGTGATAGATTCTAACGTTCGAATACAACGGGTGTAAGCCAGATTTACACACGCAATACACTTAGGTTGACTTGACGAGCCTAGCATGTACAGACATGGCCTCGGAACACGGAAGACCGAAAGGTCGAGCATGAGTCGTATAGAAGATACGATCAACATGAAGATGTTCACCGATGTTGACTAGTCCGTCTCACGTGATGATCGGACACGGCCTAGTTGACTCGGATCATGTTTCACTTAGATGACTAGAGGGATGTCTATCTGAGTGGGAGTTCATTGAATAATTTGATTAGATGAACTTAATTATCATGAACTTAGTCTAAAATCTTTACAATATGTCTTGTAGATCAAATGGCCCACGCTAATGTTGCCCTCAACTTCAACGCGTTCCTAGAGAAAACCAAGCTGAAAGATGATGGCAGCAACTATACGGACTGGGTCCGGAACCTGAGGATCATCCTCATAGCTGCCAAGAAAGATTATGTCCTAGAAGCACCGCTAGGTGACGCACCCATCCCAGAGAACCAAGACGTTATGAACGCTTGGCAGCAGCGTGCTGATGATTACTCCCTCGTTCAGTGCGGCATGCTTTACAGCTTAGAACCGGGGCTCCAAAAGCGTTTTGAGCAACACGGAGCATATGAGATGTTCGAAGAGCTGAAAATGGTTTTCCAAGCTCATGCCCGGGTCGAGAGATATGAAGTCTCCGACAAGTTCTTCAGTTGTAAGATGGAGGAAAATAGTTCTGTCAGTGAGCACATACTCAAAATGTCTGGGTTACACAACCGCTTGACTCAGCTGGGAGTTAATCTCCCGGATGACGCGGTCATTGACAGAATCCTTCAGTCGCTTCCACCGAGCTACAAGAGCTTTGTGATGAACTTCAATATGCAGGGGATGGAAAAGACCATTCCTGAGGTATATTCAATGCTGAAATCAGCGGAGGTGGAGATCAAAAAGGAACATCAAGTGTTGATGGTGAATAAAACCACTAAGTTCAAGAAAGGCAAGGGTAAGAAGAACTTCAAGAAGGACGGCAAGGGAGTTGCCGCGCCCGGTAAGCCAGTTGCCGGGAAGAAGCCAAAGAATGGACCCAAGCCTGAGACTGAGTGCTTTTATTGCAAGGGAAGTGGTCACTGGAAGCGGAACTGCCCCAAGTACTTAGCGGACAAGAAGGCCGGCAACACCAAAGGTATATGTGATATACATGTTATTGATGTGTACCTTACCAGCACTCGTAGTAGCTCCTGGGTATTTGATACCGGTGCGGTTGCTCATATTTGTAACTCAAAGCAGGAGCTGCGGAATAAACGGAGACTGGCAAAGGACGAGGTGACGATGCGCGTCGGGAATGGTTCCAAGGTCGATGTGATCGCCGTCGGCACGCTACCTCTACATTTACCTACGGGATTAGTTTTAAACCTCAATAATTGTTATTTAGTGCCAGCTTTGAGCATGAACATTGTATCAGGATCTCGTTTAATTCGAGATGGCTACTCATTTAAATCCGAGAATAATGGTTGTTCTATTTATATGAGAGATATGTTTTATGGTCATGCCCCGCTGGTTAATGGTTTATTCTTAATGAATCTCGAACGTAGTGTTACACATATTCATAGTGTGAGTACCAAAAGATGTAAGGTTGATAATGATAGTCCCACATACTTGTGGCACTGCCGTCTTGGTCACATTGGTGTCAAGCGCATGAAGAAGCTCCATGCTGATGGACTTTTAGAGTCTCTTGATTACGAATCATTTGACACGTGCGAACCATGCCTCATGGGTAAGATGACCAAGACTCCGTTCTCCGGAACAATGGAGAGAGCAACCAACTTATTGGAAATCATACATACTGATGTGTGCGGTCCAATGAGTGTTGAGGCTCGCGGTGGCTATCGTTATGTTCTCACTCTCACTGATGACTTGAGTAGATATGGGTATGTCTACCTAATGAAACACAAGTCTGAGACCTTTGAAAAGTTCAAGGAATTTCAGAGTGAGGTTGAGAATCAACGTGACAGGAAAATAAAATTCTTACGATCAGATCGTGGAGGGGAATATTTGAGTCACGAATTTGGCACACACTTAAGGAAATGTGGAATAGTTTCACAACTCACGCCGCCTGGAACACCTCAGCGAAATGGTGTGTCCGAACGTCGTAATCGCACTCTATTGGATATGGTGCGATCTATGATGTCTCTTACCGATCTACCGCTCTCATTTTGGGGCTATGCTTTAGAGACTGCCGCATTCACTTTAAATAGGGCTCCGTCGAAATCCGTTGAGACGACACCGTATGAATTATGGTTTGGGAAGAAACCTAAGCTGTCGTTTCTTAAAGTTTGGGGATGCGATGCTTATGTCAAGAAACTTCAACCTGAAAAGCTCGAACCCAAGTCGGAAAAATGCGTCTTCATAGGATACCCTAAGGAAACCATTGGGTATACCTTCTACCTCAGATCCGAAGGCAAGATCTTCGTTGCCAAGAACGGGTCCTTTCTGGAGAAAGAGTTTCTCTCGAAAGAAGTAAGTGGGAGGAAAGTGGAACTTGATGAGGTGACCCCTCTCGAACCAGAAAGTAGCGCAGCACAAGAAAATGTTTCTGTGGTGCCTGCACCGACTAGAGAGGAAGTTAATGATGACGATCATGATCAAGTTACCACTGAACTTCGTAGGTCCACAAGGACACGTTCCGCACCAGAGTGGTACGGCAACCCTGTCATGGAAATCATGTTGTTGGACAACGGTGAACCTTCGAACTATGAAGAAGCAATGGCGGGCCCAGATTCCGACAAATGGCTAGAAGCCATGAAATCCGAGATAGGATCCATGCATGAAAACGAAGTATAGACTTTGACTGACTTGCCCGATGATCGGCGAGCCATAGAAAATAAATGGATCTTTAAGAAGAAGACAGATGCGGATGGTAATGTGACCATCTATAAGGCTCGACTTGTCGCTAAGGGTTATCGACAAGTTCAAGGGGTTGACTACGATGAGACTTTCTCACCCGTAGCGAAGCTGAAGTCCGTCCGAATCATGTTAGCAATTGCCGCATTCTATGATTATGAGATATGGCAAATGGACGTCAAAACGGCATTCCTTAACGGCTTTCTTAAGGAAGAATTGTATATGATGCAGCCGGAAGGTTTTGTCGATCCTAAGAATGCTAACAAGGTATGCAAGCTCCAGCGCTCCATCTATGGGCTGGTGCAAGCATCTCGGAGTTGGAACATTCGATTTGATGAGATGATCAAAGCGTTTGGGTTTACACAGACTTATGGAGAAGCCTGTGTTTACAAGAAAGTGAGTGGGAGCTCTGTAGCATTTCTCATATTATATGTGGATGACATACTGTTGATGGGAAATGATATAGAATTCTTGGGAAGCATAAAGGCCTACTTGAACAAGTGTTTTTCAATGAAGGACCTTGGAGAAGCTGCTTATATATTAGGCATCAAGATCTATAGAGATAGATCAAGACGCCTCATTGGTCTTTCACAAAGTACGTACCTTGACAAGATATTGAAGAAGTTCAATATGGATCAGTCCAAGAAGGGGTTCTTGCCTGTATTGCAAGGTGTGCAATTGAGCACGGCTCAATGCCCGACCACGGCAGAAGATAGAGAAAAGATGAGTGTCGTCCCCTATGCCTCGGCCATAGGGTCTATTATGTATGCCATGCTGTGTACCAGACCTGATGTAAACCTTGCCGTAAGTTTGGTAGGAAGGTACCAAAGTAATCCCGGCATGGAACACTGGACAGCGGTCAAGAATATCCTGAAGTACCTGAAGAGGACTAAGGATATGTTTCTCGTTTATGGAGGTGACGAAGAGCTCGTCGTAAAGGGTTACATCGATGCTAGCTTCGACACAGATCTGGATGACTCTAAGTCACAAACCGGATACGTGTATATTTTGAATGGTGGGGCAGTAAGCTGGTGCAGTTGCAAGCAAAGCGTTGTGGCGGGATCTACATGTGAAGCGGAATACATGGCGGCCTCAGAGGCAGCACAAGAAGCAATCTGGGTGAAGGAGTTCATTACCGACCTAGGAGTTATTCCCAATGCGTCGGGCCCAATAACTCTCTTCTGTGACAACACTGGAGCTATTGCCCTTGCCAAGGAGCCCAGGTTTCACAGGAAGACCAGGCATATCAAGCGTCGCTTCAACTCCATTCGTGAAAATGTTCAAAATGGAGACATAGATATTTGTAAAGTACATACGGACCTGAATGTAGCAGATCCGTTGACTAAACCTCTCCCTAGAGCAAAACATGATCAGCACCAGAACTCTATGGGTGTTCGATTCATCACAATGTAACTAGATTATTGACTCTAGTGCAAGTGGGAGACTGTTGGAAATATGCCCTAGAGGCAATAATAAAATGGTTATTATTATATTTCCTTGTTCATGATAATTGTCTATTGTTCATGCTATAATTGTGTTATCCGGAAATCGTAATACATGTGTGAATACATAGACCACAACATGTCCCTAGTGAGCCTCTAGTTGACTAGCTCGTTGATCAACAGATAGTCATGGTTTCCTGACTATGGACATTGGATGTCATTGATAACGGGATCACATCATTAGGAGAATGATGTGATGGACAAGACCCAATCCTAAGCATAGCACAAGATCGTGTAGTTCGTTTGCTAGAGCTTTTCCAAATGTCAAGTATCATTTCCTTAGACCATGAGATTGTGCAACTCCCGGATACCATAGGAGTGCTTTGGGTGTGCCAAACGTCACAACGTAACTGGGTGGCTATAAAGGTGCACTACGGGTATCTCCGAAAGTGTCTGTTGGGTTGGCACGAATCGAGACTGGGATTTGTCACTCCGTATGACGGAGAGGTATCTCTGGGCCCACTCGGTAATGCATCATCATAATGAGCTCAATGTGACCAAGTGTTTGGTCACGGGATCATGCATTACGGTACGAGTAAAGTGACTTGCCGGTAACGAGATTGAACAAGGTATTGGGATACCGACGATCGAATCTCGGGCAAGTAACGTACCGATTGACAAAGGGAATTGTATACGGGATTGATTGAATCCTCGACATCGTGGTTCATCCGATGAGATCATCGTGGAACATGTGGGAGCCAACATGGGTATCCAGATCCCGCTGTTGGTTATTGACCGGAGAGTCGTCTCGGTCATGTCTGCATGTCTCCCGAACCCGTAGGGTCTACACACTTAAGGTTCGGTGACGCTAGGGTTGTAGAGATATTAGTATGCGGAAATCCGAAAGTTGTTCGGAGTCCCGGATGAGATCCCGGACGTCACGAGGAGTTCCGGAATGGTCCGGAGGTGAAGAATTATATATAGGAAGTCCAGTTTCGGCCACCGGGAAAGTTTCGGGGGTCACCGGTATTGTACCGGGACCACCGGAAGGGTCCCGGGGGTCCACCGGGTGGGGACACCTATCCCGAAGGGCCCCATGGGCTGAAGTGGGGAAGGGAACCAGCCCCTGGTGGGCTGGTGCGCCCCCCTTGGGCCTCCCCTGCGCCTAGGGTTGGAAACCCTAGGGGTGGGGGGGCGCCCCACTTGACTTGGGGGGCAAGTCCCCCCCCCTTGAGATGGGATCTCTGGGGGCCGGCGCCCCCCCTGGACCCCTATATAAAGAGGGGGGAGGGAGGGCAGCCGCACCCAAGCCCCTGGCGCCTCCCTCTCCCTCCCGTGACACCTCTCGCTGAGCTTGGCGAAGCCCTGCCGAGATCCCCGCTGCTTCCACCACCACGTCGTCGTGCTGCTGGATCTCCATCAACCTCTCCCTCCCCCTTGCTGGATCAAGAAGGAGGAGACATCTTCCCAACCGTACGTGTGTTGAACGCGGAGGTGCCGTCCGTTCGGCACTCGGTCATCGGTGATTTGGATCACGACGAGTACGACTCCATCCACCTCGTTCACTTGAACGCTTCCGCTCGCGATCTACAAGGGTATGTAGATGCACTCTTTTCCCTCTCGTTGCTAGAAGACTCCATAGATTGTTCTTGGTGATGCGTAGAAAATTTTAATTTCTGCAACGATCCCCAACAAAACATATCAAGTTCATGCCAAGGGGTTTTGTAGAAATCAAGATATGATTATGTCAAGATATGCAACAAATTTGTCAACAACATTATCATGCCTACTTTAGTGCGACATAACATCAGGTTAAATGTTTTTAACATGGCAACACGCTGGATATACTGAAAGTAGACATGGAGATGCTCAAATTCATATATAAAGTTATTCCATATGAAGCATGGTTGATTTATTATGCATTTTACAAAATGCAAAGTTCTATTGACATCCAGTGACGGTGAAATTAACGTGTCAATCTGGCAGAACATTGTCTTAGGTACTTTAGTGTCTCAAAACATAGTGATGCAAATATTTAGTGGGTATGAAAGTGACATGGACTTAAGGTAGACATAAAATTTTCCAACTTTCATAGTTAGATCATATTCATATGATGTCGGGATTAATTACTATGGATCTTACAAAATGTAATTTTCTGTAACAGAAGTTCACTTATATCATGTTAGTCACTTAGATGCAAGAAATGAACATGTTAAAGATGATTAACATGGCAAGCATAGGCATGGCGTGAAAGTACACATTATGCAGTGCAAAACTCATGTAGGTTGCAAATGCGTAAGAGCTATAGGTCAATGGCTATCATCATGCCAAGTTTGTAAATTTTAACAGATTCTGTCAGTTATATTATGATGCACTTTTGCAACAGGGTTTTCATCAAGCAAATTGATCCTAACATAGATGAAAATGCCACCATTGCGTAGAACACGGAAAAATGTACAACATTCATATAAGGCACGTTTTCATCGGATGCACTTAAAAGTTACAACAGTTTTAATATAAGGTAGTGCAGCTCCTTTCAGTTAGGCGTTGCACAACCAGGAGTGGGGCAAGGGCTGCCACGCTGGACCGGCGTGTGGCTAAGAGCCAGGCGCTGCACAGTATAGTGTGGCGCCTATCTGTCGGGCGCCACTCGAAACGGTCAGCTCAGTGAAATTTTTTTGAAAGCAGTTCAGATCATGAATTGTTTTCATCCTCAGGTTAAATATGTGTTTTTTGCCGACACGCACTGCTTTTTCTAGGGGACCTGACACGCACTGCTGTCAGGTGTGTATGTAGTACATCCCTGTGCCATATAATCTGCAGGGCCCTCTCGAGTTCGTGCTCCAGCCAGCTGTAGTTTCTGACGCGGCATGCACGTTCAGAACCCTGCTTGCGCGCGCACTGCTCCTACGCTACGCTTCATGGCTGTGCATACCGACACCACGATGGATGCACACTGGGCTGGGGCCAAGGAGCCAGCACCTGACGCGATGCACCTCATCGATCATGGGTGACATTATTCGTATCACTGGAGTGCGTCCATTCCAGCCGCTTGGTCGTTTTGAGTTTAATTTAATTCTCTGGGGTGGGGAAGCGCGCGCTAGACGACAAAGCCGACGACGACCGACGAAACGCCGGAACACCGGAACACCGCCGGTTCTTTTCGTCCACGGACCACGGGGACATCATCATCAGATGTGGCCGAGCGAGCACAGGCTCCACGGCGCGAATCTCGATAAGCTCCTCCTTGTTTTCGGTTGAATACAAGTACTATTCCCCACGCGAATCACACATGTGTGGGATGAGTGGCCGTCTTTTGCCTCAGTCGAAGCCACCGCAATAAATTATGGATACGTGACAAGATCTACTACGTATGTACCCTATATTTTTTTCAGGATAATACGTGTCTCATTTCATATTAAAGATCAAAGTATAAGTCATGTATGTACCCCGTATCTATTTGGACCATATAATACGCCATGAACAACGTATGTACACATACGGTGTGAAAGAAAAAACCAACCTCTGCTGCCTGCCTGCCTGCCTGCCCGTGTGAACTTGAAATTCATGGATGTTCCGGAAATTTCAACGCTGACGTGCCACAAAACGGATTGTGCCCTCAGAGATTAGCGTTGTAAACAGATCAGATCGAACCGGATAATGCTTTTGACATATCCTTTACCATATATTTGGGTCGGATTCAGAGGCTAATGACCGGATGTGAATTTGAATGAGGACTGACGAAGCGGATTTGAACCGGAAAAGCACAAAAATATCAGGTCATATGTCCAATGAGACATGTTTTTATTTATAGTATGCAAATAATATGAGCACGATTTTTTATCCAACCACATAAAATTAGAGAGTGGCCAAGCGTCTGAAGTCATAACGCATACCAATACGGTATATGCGGTGACTCTAATTTATGAGTTAATTTGGTATTTGGGCTTGTTAAGGTCTAAATTTATCAAATAATCCCATTTCATAACCTTGGATAAGCAGCAAAAAATATCGGATAATCCATATCCATCAGATATCTGGTTGACAAAAATCTGTATGTGCATCCATACCTAATAGATTCGTGCAAGTGCATACCATATCCATAAAAACGGATGTGGGTGCAGATTCGGAACGGAAATTATTCGTGCCATTTACTTCCCTATGAAAGATCCCTCGCTCCCGTACCCTTTCTCTCTCCTCTTCACTTGCCCCTCGAACGGATAAAGCCGACTTTTGCACAGGCTGCAGGGAACCTGGCACGAAGGTGGCGCTGGTACCGTAGGCGATAACAGACGGCATGTCAACAACTCTATCGTTCGGGCCACCCGCACGGTTCGCCCCGTGCCGCAACGACCACCAGATGGCCCTGTCCGTGTCTATCGTGGACCACACCTCAACCAACGACGTCAAGGCCGCAGACTCCAACGAGGAAGGGTAGGGCATGGGAGACGGAGGCGTCAGTGTGGCATGTGGGCACATCCACGTCCCATGTCTTACTCTCCCTCGCCAGCGACCCGCAACTTCACTTCTCAGGGCTCAGGGCTGATGAAGATGCCGGACATGGCGAACAACAAGGACTTGGAATACGAACGTTGGCAAAGATTTAAATTGTGTTCACTTCGGATTATTTTGTTCAATAAAATATGACGAGAATGTAATGAATTTGGTCCGGTTTAAATAAAAAATTGTCCGGTTTGCATGAAATTTGTTCGGTTTGTTCAAACTTCATTTAAAGTGTGTTCAACCGTTTGATGGATAGGGTTTAATTGTCAGCTCCCATATCACACGTCATGTATACTATGTCTGTTTAGGGGTCTGTGTTGAAAATGACGTAACTATGCAGGCTAGAGGCGGGCCAGAGCTAGCCCGAAGAAGAGGAGGTGTATATAGTACGACAAGGTTCGAAGTTTCAGTTTGCCACATAAGAGCATCTACAACCGGACGCACCAACCCACAACAAGAGGCGGAGCATATGGCCAACTTTCTTGAGATGCATCATCAATTTTTAAATCAACAACTGCATATGCAACTTCTCAATGATCTTGTGAAGCATATGTGGATCCACTCCGGAAATAACTAAACTGTGCTTTTTATGTTTCAGTTATGCACTATGAACAAATTTTGCGTTTCGACAATGCTTCGATTTGTATTTGTGTGTGATGATCGATGTGCATGTGTCTACGTGGATTTAAGTTTTTAAAAGTAAGGGTTAGGGCCTCTCCAACGCCGACCCTCGAACCGCCCACATACATCAGGACCGAGCTGCACGGACGAGTTGTGCCATCCAACATGGTCATGTATCGGTCCGTCGAGTGGTCGGGACCAAGTTAACGTCAGGGGCGGGGGCGGGGGGGGGGGGGGGGGGGAGTCCGGACAACAGACACATAGGACTCTGACACCCCCGGCCCAACCAAAAGAATGAGGTGGAGGTCGTGGCAGTAGTGCGCAAATGGTGTCGCCCACCGTATAGACGCTGCCATGCCCGGAGCATTACAAGGCTGTGTACTTCTACGCCGTGAAGCAGCTGGGTAGGCAAACCCCCGCAGCTGCCACCGTGCAGCATCGCTGATCTTCTCGAAGTGTTCTTCGCCGCAGCTTGTCCAGACGCAGAATGCGGGAAGGGAGCAGATGGGTGCCCGCACGTTGTTCGCGTGTATGCCTAAAACAGGGGTGCCGGCCTACGACGAGGACCGGGAGATGATTGAGATCATTCACGACGGAGGTGGAGGAGGTGGTGCCTATGACGATGGGCATGTGGAAGACTCAGATCCCACCTAGTCCGGCAACTACACCCAGACCGACACGCAGCAGGCCAACACCCAAATGGGCACACAACGGGCAGATTGGGCTACCTGACATCAACAGGAGGAGGAGGAAGACGAGGGCGAGGACGATGATCTGGATGATCTTGCTGGTGATCCGAAGAAGAGGGGTAGAGGAGGAAGCTTCACCGTGCGGGAGGATGAGCTGTTGTGCGATGCATGGTTGGTCACTAGCCTCGATCCGATCCATGGCATGGAGCAAAAGGGGGCAACCTTCTAGGACAACATTCACATATGGTTCTATGAACACAAGCATTTCACGCCCTACTCCGACGTGGTCATCCGTAACCGTGAATCAAAATCCCTCAACCATCGATGGCACACCATCCAAGAGTCCATCTAGAAGTATTGCGGCCACTTGAAGCATCTCATCGCACGGCCGCCTAGCGGTGCGCAAATCCGCTGGATATGCATATTTTTGTTGATACTTGCCGGATATGCATAGCTTTGTAGCCGAACATGCATAGTTTTGTAGCCGGATATGCAAAATATTGTTGACCATCATCCAGATATGCATACTTTTGTTGATCACTAGCCGGATATGCATGCATAGGTCTTGACAATGTTTTTTCTTTGTTGCCATCTTGTGCATGTACGATGTTCAGAAAGTTGGAGAAGAAAAACTTCACCGTCATAAGTTGTTGATTGAAGTTGAATGAGCAACCAAAGTGGAACCTATGCATAGCCAAGACTTTCGCCTAAGCCACGAGGAAGAAACCGGGGACCCAACCGACCCAACAAAAGAACCGCCCAAGAATATTAGAAGAGGGTTTCGGAGAAAGAAGTGGGAGGAAGAGAGGGTGAAGTGAGAAGGTGCGGCTGCCAAGTTGAGGGAGAAGTTTGAGGACATATTGTCGAAGAAGGAGGAGGCAAACGTCAAGTGCTCAGAGATCAAGGAGGAGAAAAAGGCGGGTAGTTCAACCTGTTGATGGAGGTGACCGAGAAGAAGCTGGTGCTCGAAGAGAAGAGGTCCTTAATCGAATAAAAGAAGACCATGCTCAAGGAGAAGGAGGTGAAGATCGCAGCCGACGCGAGGACACCAAGATGTTGTCCTTGAAGTTGGAGTCTTTGGATGCTGATGCAAGAATGATCGTGCAAGCCATCAACTACAAGATGTTGTGTCGGCATCATGAGGAGTTGGAGGCGGTGGACAAGGAGGAGGAGGCGGCGGCGGAGATGGAGGCTACATATACGCGGCGGCGACGACACCTTGAGCGTGCATGATATGCAGCAAATTTAAGCATACTTGCCTTTTTTTTCTGGATGTGATTGAGTGTGTGATCCGGCACGCGCTATGAATCAGACTTTTATTTGAATTTCAAATTGCCCTTTACTGATAGTTATATACTCCCTCCGTCCCATAATATAAGAGCGTTTTTGACACTCACTAGTGTCAAAAACGCTCTTATATTATGGGACGGAGGGAGTACATGATAGCATCAGATAGCTTCCTCCAACATTAATGTTCACGGACAGTCCGCGAACAAATGTCAGAGCAAATTTACGCGTTAACGTTGAAGATGCCCTTATGGTTACAAATGGAGTCATTTAAGGATGTATGGGTGCAAGATGGATGCTCGCCGAGCCGAGCCGAGAGCCGAACGATGCGGCCAACGCATATCCGATCATTTTTATGTCCTGGTGGAATGAGGTCGGCCGGATCAATTCAAGGCAAGGCAGGCGCGGCATGGGGTAGCGCCTTTTTCTTGTCCAATTTCTCCTGGTCCTGTTGGCCGGGAGGAAAGCGAGGTCGGCCCGGCCGTACGACGGCGATTGGTCATTGGTGAAGGCAGAGGCAGGCGGGCAGGCAGGCTGACGCGGGCGGGCGTGGCGTAGGGTCTTGCTCCACTCCACGTTTTCTTTCTCCCCGTAGGTTAGGTTCGTCGTCCTGCCTGCTCGTGTGCCATGAGCGGGCGGGCGTGATACTCCTCGATCGTGTGCGTGCCCGTTGTCGTGGTTGCCCTCTCCCCGGCACCCGGACTCAATGAGGATGATGCGTGGGGATTGCGAGAGATGGCGTGCGTGCGTGCGTGCGCGTCCGGAGCGTCCCGGGCGGCGGCATAATACGGCGCGCGCCAACTCCACGTCCTAGTCCTAGGGACGGCGGCTCGTACGCACGCAGACGCAGGGATTGCGCCCGGGCGGGGGCGCGCCACGCGTCCATGGATCCGGACCGGACAGCGCCGTCGCCGTCGCCATGTCCTTTTCCGTTTCCGTCGCTGTGACGCGCAGCGCAGCGGTTGGCTTGGCTGCTTCCATCTATAGCGGTTCGCGCCATACGTACGTCTCGTGGGCCGGGAGAGACGGACCCTGACCACGACCAGCGTGGCATGGAGCCCCTGACACACGCGCACTGCTGCTGTAAAGCCATGTGTGCCGTTTCTCTCCAATGGCCTGTGGAATATGCGGGACCTGGCGTTCCCCTCCCGGCTCTGGGTCACGGGACGACGCGTCTCTGCGTGCTCCACCCAGCTGTGTTTCTGGATCCTGACGGCACGCACGTTCTCAGCTCCGCGCGCCCTGCTTGTACGCTTCATGTTGTGTCTGGCACCGCGATGCACAGACACCTGACGCGAGATACCGATTCGGCGCGCGCATTTTGCAGATGGCCACGTCGGCCATGATGGCATGGCGTGGCACGGCACCGCGTGGGGTGGGGGGCGGCAGGAAACGGCCATGGAGCGAGCAGGCATCCGTATCCGTGGGCAGGGCAGGATAGATACTCTCTCCACCTCCATGGATCGAGTCGATCCGCTTCGGTCGCTTGATCGTATCCGTGGTAGTACTAGTTTAATTTCTAGGGGAACGCGCGCACGAGACAGACGACAAAGCCGACGACGACCGGCGAAACACCGGAGCACCACCCGTTCGTCCCTCCTTCCAGAGGGACATCATCATCGTTCATCCTTGTGGCCCGGCCCGGCCCGGCGCAAACTACCCCCACAAAAACAAAAACAAAAACTCCACAGCGCCGTTTCCGATAAGCTTTATCATTACTCCTCCTCCTCCTCCTCCTGCTTCCGTGGTGATAGTTGAGCTTCGGTAGATGAATCACAAATGGTAGTAGTAGTAGTATTCCCCACGCGAATCACACATGTGGTGTGTGCATGGCCGTCCTTGCTTTGCCGCGGTCAGTCGACGACCGACTCTCTCCACCATAATAAATAAATGTTTAAATAAACAAAATAAATTAAAGATACGTGACAGGATCCACTACCACCACCACAAATGGATGGGCGTGCGTACGCTAGCCACGCATCAAGGAGTACATACAGATTGTTGCTCCATATACTACGTGTGTGCGAAAGAGAAAACGTAACCTGCGCTGCACTGTACCGCCTGCCAGTGTGAATTTGAATTGTGGATGACGCGAGAAGTTTCAATGCCTGCCGAGGTGGCACTGTCAGCGGCAGGCAGGGAGAGAGAAACGGATTGTGCCCCCAAAGATCCCCCCTCTCCCCTCTCCGCTCGGACAGCCAGAGCTGACTTTTGCTCCTCCTCCACACTCCTCTTTCCTCTCCCTCCCTCCCCAGCCTCATGTTCTTCTCCCCCTTCCTGTAGCTTCCATCCCACTCCCCCTCCCCCAATTCCACCCTCCCCTCCCGCCCCCCCGCCTAAAAATCCAGTCTTGCTTGGGGGCCGTCCCTCCCCGCAAGCGGAGATCCTCGCCGGGAGGGGATCCCGCGTCGTCCGCCCCGGCGCGGCGGCCTCTCCTGTCCGCGTCCTCCACGCGTTTTCCTGGTTCCGGCGAGGGAGCGGAGGAGAGGAGGGAGCGCGCCTGGATGAGCTGCTTCTCCTGCTTCGGCCCGGCCCTGGAGGCGGAGGGCCGCAAGCCGGTGCCCGACGCCAAGGACCCCCGCGCCAAGGACGGCGCGGTCTCGGATCGCGCCGGATCAGGTGCGCCCGCTGGATCTTGCAATTGCAAATCCCTCTCCACCTCTGGCTTTAGCTTTCTCTTTGCTTCGCGTTGCTAGTACTTGCTAGGAGACCTGCGGCGGCGGCAGCGGCGTGGTGTTATTTATTGTACTGCGCTTCTACTTTTGCTTGCTTACTGCGTGCCAGCCATGGTTGTGGTGGGTGGAAGCAGAGGAATGGGCTGAGCTGCCATCTTGACAGTAGGACTGACTATGTGTGCTACTTTTGCTACACTTAGTGAGCAAGAGATGGGAATGCATATGCTGGTGCTTGGATTGTTTTTAGCCGTGGTTAGTTAGCACATAGCGCGTTGGATTGAGAGCTGGGTACTTGTTCTGGCAATACTGAAACTCGGACAACAGGTAGCAGGCTGTCTATGCATGGGTACTAAGTCATGGATATTTTGTTACCATCCCTTGAACCCTAGGCACATAGCACGCGAGAGTATACAGTCGATGAGATAGGAGAGGGGAGGACACACACACATGATGTGGCTGCCATTTCAATACTCCTTTTTACATATAGTGGTTATGTTTGAGGCCGTGTATTTGTCCAGCTAGGCCGCTAACTCGTCGTGGCGATTCACAATTTATCTGCCATTCCTTTCCTTGGGAGGTTTGCCGGTTTGGCAGCATAAAGCGCAAGCCAATGGTAGCGTACAGAAGACTGATACTAAGAGGACCCTGCCTATTCTGGTGTACAAAAGACTGGCAGAGGATCCTTTCTTCTCATGAAACTGAGTGATGGAGGAATTGTAGAAAATACTTTCAATATTTACATCATTGTGGTAATGCTCCTGGTGTTACTTCAGAAACTGATTGCCGAATCTTTCTCTAGCTAACGGTTGTTTCAAACAAGCTGAGTATTAATTCCAAGCCTTCTCCCTAAATGTGGCTGTTCACTAGCTCCCAGGAGAGGAATATGATTTTTTGTTGTTGTGTGGTTAAGAAGAATGGTTAAAAATAGGTTTTTCCTTCAACCTAAAGTCCTTGTAGAGTAGCAAAGTTTCCTTCATGTAGCAAAGTTTCCTTGCCGAATTTTTCTCTACCTAACGGCTGTTTCAAACAAGCTGAGTATTAATTCCAAGCCTTCTACTTAAATGTGGCTGTTCACTAGCTCCCATGGGAGGAATATGATTTTGTTGTTGTTGCGTGGTTAAGACAAATGGTTAAAAATAGGTATTTCCTTCAAGCTGAAGTCCTTCTAGAGTAGTAGCAAAGTTTCCTTCATCTAATACCACTCAACTTCTTTTAATGTTTCTACTCTCTGCTGGCAGAATGTTGGTGCTCTAAGAGTGAACCACTTTTTTCCTGTTAAATTATTTAATTTAACTGATTCTACTAAAACTGACTGCTAACTCTGAACCCTTTTCTGCTCAGATAAATTGAGGCTGCAGGGTGGATCAGACCCTAAGAATAATCATCTAACCATCCCTCGCGATGGGAGCAGCCAAAACATTGCCGCACAGATTTTCACTTTCCGTGAGCTTGCTGCTGCCACTAAGAACTTCAGACAAGATTGCATGTTGGGTGAGGGAGGTTTCGGACGTGTATATAAAGGTCGCCTAGAGAGTGGGCAGGTCAGTATACCGTCTCTATACACTGAGATCTTCCTGAATACACTCTAACTTATAGATTTTGAGCGATTCAGCTGAAATATTCACCTCTTATGCGAAATGTTGGTAGAGTTTCTATGTTTATTTTAATTGGGTTAGTCCTGGACACTAACAAACTGATTGTACTTCTCAGGCTGTTGCTGTGAAGCAACTTGATCGTAACGGTCTCCAAGGAAATAGAGAATTCCTTGTTGAGGTCCTCATGCTCAGTCTCTTGCATCACACTAACCTTGTCAATCTAATTGGTTATTGTGCTGATGGTGACCAACGCCTCCTTGTTTATGAGTTTATGCCACTGGGCTCATTAGAAGATCACTTGCATGGTTCGTTTATCTTCTCTTTGCAATGCCATCTTTAAAAATTCCGTGTGTGCTTATAGCAGTATATACAAAGTACGTAGTATTTTTATTATTACATATGTACTCAGCATGACTGCTTCATGAATCCTTTAAAAATCAATGGCATCTTTAGTTGAAGGCTAAAGTATTATTTTCTAATATATGTAGATGTGCCACCTGAGAAGGAACCTCTTGACTGGAACACACGGATGAAGATAGCTGCAGGTGCAGCCAAGGGCTTAGAGCATCTTCATGACAAGGCCAGCCCTCCTGTTATTTACCGGGATTTCAAATCGTCAAACATTCTTCTTGGTGAAGGGTTTCACCCGAAGCTGTCTGACTTTGGCCTTGCAAAACTCGGTCCAGTTGGTGACAACACTCATGTTTCAACACGTGTGATGGGAACTTATGGCTACTGTGCCCCAGAATATGCTATGACTGGGCAGCTCACAGTGAAATCAGATGTCTATAGCTTTGGCGTTGTTTTCCTTGAACTGATTACAGGGCGCAAAGCAATCGACAACACCAAACCCCAGGGGGAGCAAAACCTGGTGGCATGGGTATGCTTCTATGCTATAGTTATTTCAGTTGGCAGGCTATACCTGATAATTTTCTGCCAGGGTTTGCAAGTAGCTCCTGGTTTCACTTCAGCTTTCTTAGTGAAACACCATCCTGCCAGCTAAGCCATTGACTGAAAATGTTCTTTTCTGTCACTTTTCTAAAATTACTATCTGGAACCAGTTGCCACTGCAGTTTCTTAGCAGAAGATATAACTTCTGGTCATTGAGTTTGGATAATAATACATCTCGTCTGATCTGCAGGCTCGTCCACTCTTCAAGGATCGCAGGAAGTTTCCGAAGATGGCTGACCCAATGCTTCAAGGCCGGTTTCCCATGAGGGGTCTGTATCAGGCTTTAGCTGTTGCTGCCATGTGTTTGCAAGAGCAAGCCACAACCCGTCCTCATATAGGAGATGTTGTCACTGCTCTCTCATATCTAGCTTCTCAGACATATGATCCAAATGCCCCAACTCAACATACTCGGAGCAATTCATCGACCCCTAGGGCCAGAAATGTTGGTGGGCGGAACAGCGAACAGCGCAACGGACGCTCACCAAATCATCATTCTCCTAGGACATCAAAGCACGGAGGGGAGGTCAGCCGGACTAGTTCTACTGGTGGTGATTCTGGCCGGAGGTCAGGATTGGATGAAATGGACATGGCAGGATCACAGGCAGGCAGCCCAGCACAGACAGGAAGGAAGAGAGAAACCCCCAGGACCGCTGACAGGCAGCGCGCCATTGCGGACGCTAAAATGTGGGGGGAGAACTCCAGAGAGCGGAAGCGACCGAACGACAGCTTTGATAGTACAAATGAGTAAACTGGACAGTTCTCTTTCACGACGTCACTCTAGCAGGGGGTCGACGAGTTTGCTCATCAGCACCAGACGGGCCAGGTTTAGGAACACGGTGTTTGTTCCAGCTCTGTCCCGTTGTCTGTGAATAAAGGCTTTTCTTGCCATCAGCACTGCCTCACGGTTGCTTTATCTGTAAGTTGTTGCAGTTGACATGCCTTCTCCGGGCGGCGTCCATTCCTTGCGAATGTGATTGTGTCATGTACTCGTCTCCTTTAGAGCTCAGGAGCCTACAAGATGCAGCTGGAAATGTAGGAAAGGGAACTGCAAGACCGTCGAAGCCGCAGAGCTGCGTCTGTCAGGCCCTTCCTTTCATTCTTCTGCAGTTACACGATGTCGACGAGTACGCACCGCTGCACCTGTGTTCTGGAACTGATTGCGCAACCGTGCCAGGCAGTTTCTTCTGATGGATGAGATTTCAGGTTTGGTTGGGGGATAGGATAGAGATTACCCATGTTTCGTACAGCCGCTATTGTTTTTGTGTCGAGTCGCGGGATCGGTCATTTATTTGTATTAGCTTCGACGTACTTCTGCTTGTATCTTCGTGCGAACATGGTTTAGCATGCAGCAAAAGTACCAGGTTATTCAGAATTTCAGTGCCCATATGTTATCCCTACTTTTGTTCCTGGAAACCATGTTGTTCATGTATATACTGCTATTTTTGTCAGTCATGCGCGCATCTTGCAAATCAGCTCAAAACATTTTCAAACTGATCGCGTTGATTGTGGGAGCGACGACCATGAATACCATGGAAGAGAACTTCAGTGGTAACAGGCGAGCAAAGAGAACAGAGGTATTTTGTACTGGAAAATGCTTCACATTACCAAGCAAACATTTACAGCAAGCATTTTCCTGTCGAGCGTGGTTGTGTTATCCCCTCTCTGGATGCAGAAACAATGAAGCAGAGAGGGGAATGACAAGTTGCGTGCGTGGTGCTACTATGATGATACAGAACTTGTTTACATTGGTTTCACTGGGCGCTGTGTCTTCTTCGCTCGTCCCCCATGCGCGCACCCGCAGCCTGCGTCGTCGCCTACCGCCGCCACTGTCGATTCCATGCTGCAATCGCCACCCAGCCGGCCGCCACTAGCCACCCCACTGCTGATTTCCACTCTACCAGCCGACAATTTCCACCTATCCGTCGCATCGACGCCGCCACCCAAATCCGGCCTCCCCATTGCCCGTCGTCGCCCGATCAACGTGTCACCTCCCCCGATCTATCAACTCCAGGCACCACCGCTTGGGTTCGTCCGCCGCAGCTTGGGTTCGGCCTGCTGCCACTCGTCTCAGCAGCTCGGGGCCAACAACACCGCGTCGAGGAGATGTCACCGCACACGCCACCGCCCTACCGCAAGCGCCACCCATTACCGTGGCATTCAGCTAAGAGAGTTGAAGCACTATGTCGGCGAAACAACTGGTGAGGGAGGGTGTATGTGGCTTGGCACCTTCAAGACGCCCGCCGCACGCGTGCACGACGAGGTGGCATGGAGGTTCAGCCGTACCAGAGCCGAGCTGAACTTCCCCGACGTGGCCTCAGCCGAGGAGGCACAGTTCCTCGCCCTTGAGATTTGCATTGCCTCCCGTGAGGAGGAGAAAGCACACTGCCGTGTCAAGGCGCAACAAAGCGCTGAGAAAAAGGTAGGGTTTACATGGAGAAGTTTGCCAAGACGAATCCGCACCTCGTCGAGGCAGAACTTCGATTCTTCGCCGGGAAGGAGAAGGCGAAGCCGAAGGAGGACGAAGAGATGGATCGCAAAACCTCATGTTTAATTATGCTGTTTCAAATGTTTAATGAACGTAGAACTAGAGTTCGAAATTCCAAAATATGAAATGAATCAAGTGGTTCATCACCCGATTAGGAAGCGCATGCACCAAGGCACTCCGTTGCATCAAGTCAGTTGGTGGTAAACCAAAGAGGGCTATACTTTTTGCAAAATATTTGGACTTGGAATGGCTACGATCCAAACAATAATGGCTTACTGAAATTTCGATCATACCCATGCATCGGTGATGCCAACATTTTGATGTCTAGTTTAGGCTCAAATCAAACATACCCTGGGACTCCCTCTCCAACCGCCAGCCCACGAAACCTACCCGGTGCCCGGATCTGTTGGCTCGGACCCAAAAACGCGCGCCGCATGGCAGGTATGTGCTGCTACAAATCTGGGGTTCCTTCGCATGGAGTCCAATTAGCGACTAAAAGTTTTCCCTGCCGAGTAGGTGAGACTGAGAGGCAAGGCAGGATGGCGGCGGGCGAGTGGCTCACCTGGACAGGGTGGGAATCTCGACGGAGGAGAGCGCCCGCGTGGCCGCTTCACCGCCGGAGTAGAGGATGTCGAGGAGGAGCGCCCCTGCTTCGCCGCCGGAGGAGCACAGGAGGATGTCGAGGAGGAGCGAGATCGAGTACACATCGCCGGAGGAGAGGATGTCGACAAGGAGCGAGTCCCCATCGCCGGTCGATGTTTGCGGCCGTGTGCGGATTTTACGGAGTCGGTTAGGTTTAGTAGAGAATGGATCGGTGCTTCTCGAACCTTTTTTTTTAGAACCTACGTGCACGCTGCCATTTTTCTTTTTTGATTGAAGATGGCCGTAACTGGCAGGAATTTGTTAGCTCTTTGAATTGCAGGAATATGGAAACGTGGGCATAGTAACATAGAATGGAGATGGCAATGGGTATCCGGAACCCGCAAACTCGACTTGTAAAAACTCTATTATTAGGGTAAGTATAAGAAATACAAACTCCCATGACATGTAAATGAAAAAGCAATTATACCCCAGGGGGTATAGTTGGTTTAAGTACGTGATACAATATTCATACCCGCATACTCATATAGTACTTGGCTGCATGCATTAGTATGACATGTAGGATCATGCTGTCATCGAGTAATTAACTACTCCCTCGGTCCAAAATAAGATACTTATTTTGGAACGAAGGGAGTATAAAAAAAACCTAGTGACAGTTTAACCGGTCAACACTTCTATCCTATGCTACCCCTGTCGCCAGCTCAACTCCTATCCTCCCACTTGTCTTCCCCTCCTTGATCATCCCCGACCTCCTGATCCTGGCGCCAGTGTGTTCATCCGACTATGTCGATTGTCGCCTGCAGCCCTGCACCATGGGTTGCCGTCGCCTGCCACCCTCCACTAGGATCACGCCGCCACCATTCCCATGGTCCCGCCTTAGTGCTCGCACAACTGCAACTCCTTCACCACCACAAGACAGCCACATCGCCTTGTCCCGGCCACCTTCCATGCTCTAGTCGATAAGGACAATATACTGTAATAGTTGGTGAAGTAGGTGTTGTTATTGTATTCACCATCCACAACTAACAAGGTCCTCCCTATCTGAAATGTGAATTAGACGGAGCCACGATCATTTTTGAAAATAAAGAACATTTTGGAATTTGGGAACATTTTGGAAATTCAAGAACATTTTTTGCAACTCAGGCAACCACCTATAAAATCTAGAAACTTTTTTTTAAATTCAGAAACATTTTGAAATTCATGAATATTTTTGAAAGAGCGTGAATGTTTTTTGAAAATCGTGAACACTTTTATTTTTTAAAATATTTTTAAAAACTAATTAATGCTTTTCAAAATTTGCAAACATTTTTATATTTTGAACTATTTTCTAAAATTTTCGACTAATACTAAATTACTACTTTTCTTCTAAAATTTATGCAGTACTAGTGTTTTTTTATAGTTTTGGTGAAAATACCCAGCCCCAAGTAAATGACCGAATGGGCCGACACAATACGTGCCTGAGGCTTGATAGAGGAAATACCCAGCCCCAAGTAAGATGTTCTTAAAATTGTAAAGAATAATAAAAAATAAAGAAAGGAAAGAAAATGAAAAAAAGGTGGACCTATGTGGAGACCTAGGCACCAAGTAGGACATGTGTTGTGGCTAGGGGTGCTGAGCGGCGCCCGATCCGCCCTGCTCCACAGTCAAAATCAATTGTGTTACTTATAATTTTCCAGCTGGAATTTAGCTTAGTTTGAACTAATTTCCCAGTTATGCGGGACTATGCGGGATGCCCGCTTGCACCCCTAGTTGTGGCACATTACGCTGATACATCAAGTAACGCACGACTTTTAACTGGGCCGGTCCGTTAGCTAAGTTCTATGTCTTCCAGTTTCCTGATTTTGGGAACATTTCAGAAGGATTTGTCAGGTTCAGGTATTGTTTGTTTTTGAGAAACTCGAGCATACAAAATACTCAAGTAGGAGGACTACATTCAGTCTGCATCAGAGACATCATTCTGTCCGGGACCCTTGCGATCAGTTGGAAGTCGCCATGTTGTCTTGCCTCCGCAGCTAGCTCGTGTGCCAAAGAGTTGCACTTTCTTCCAGTATGACTGACATTGAAAGAGGCGAAACCCATCAGAACCTCTTTGATGTCCGGGACCCTTGCGATCAGGTTCAGGTATTGTGTTCTTTTAGTTTTACTGATGTTCATTTTTCCGGGGGTTTTCGTGTTTTTTCATTGTAAATTTCAATTTTTTGCAAGTTTATTTTGTTTAAAAAAATTCAGAAATTCAAAATAATGTTATTTCCAATATTCAGTTTTATCAAAAAACACGTTTTCAAAGAATGTTGGTGTTTTAAAAAAATGTTTGGAATTTTGAAAAATGTTCCTGTTTTAGAAATTGTATTTTCAAAAAATGTTTGAAAATTT
Source organism: Triticum aestivum (assembly GCF_018294505.1). Lineage (NCBI taxonomy): Eukaryota > Viridiplantae > Streptophyta > Magnoliopsida > Poales > Poaceae > Triticum > Triticum aestivum. Next base: position 564,052,260 of record NC_057802.1, read on the forward strand.
TAAAATTATTGGTTTTTAAGAAATACCGCATTATCAGAAAATATTCACATAAAATCTTCGTGTCTTCAAATTTTTCTTTTAAAACTAATGGAAGGACCGCATTCTGCTTGGAAAATTGGGTCGCTACTGTATTATTACGGGAAAACCGAGTCGCTACAGGCGAGCACTCTATGAGCATTCTGTCGCATTGCACATCTCACATTGCGCATAGGAGATCTGTCATCTATCCAATGCTACCATGCCGGGATAACAATCTTTGCAGAAATGTATGCGACGCTTGAAAGTTGTCGCTTGGAGTCAGATCGACGATGCCCAGAAGTTCGTAAACCGCATGACTGTGGAAGTGGAAGACGCCCTAGCAGCCCCCGCATGTGAGATCACTTCCTAAAGTAGGGAGAGTACATAGTAGAGGGGGAAGAAATCTATGTTTTCGAAGCTTCAAATTGTTTTAGAGAATATTATTTATTATTATGTAGAAATTGTACTAGATATTGTAACGGAACTTGTACTAGAAATCGATGTTACAGATCAAATTCGAGGCTTCATTATTGTTTGATGAGATGAAGAAAAAATAAATCTTGTGAAGCCAATGAGAAACAAGTCCACATGGAGGAAAATTTTGATTATGAGGATTTTGCACCCTCTCGGAACTTTCAAAATATTAACCCTTTCATCAAACAAGTGGCCGTTAGACGACTATGGATTCAATCTTGTGTCTACTATGTACTTTTAGGGCAACACTAACCATGACGGGTGTCACCAAAACATACGTCTTTAAATGTCTGCGGACATGTCTTCGAACATCAAAATAGGAGGCAGCTATCCAACATGTCTTCGAACATCAAAATACGTCTTTAAATGGAGAGAAGGGAATGAGAGGAAAAAATGGGGTTATGGTGGGATTTGAGGCTGAGTAGGTGTGCCTGAACTCCCCTAGTTTGAGGAAGATTTGATTTGATTTTGGAACATTCAGACCAGTTTATGAACATTTGACGACTCCCGTTGGATAGCAAAAAGTATCCTCCTGCTTGGTTCAAACAACATTTTTTTTGGGGGGGGGGGGGGGTTGATTCATGTCGGAGTTTTTTTTAATTATAAACTTTATTGATTAGAAATATAAGGTTATGTACAATTTCGTCCATACGCTCCTCAAACCAAACCTTAGTCGCAGAAAATTTAACCTACCAAGTTCATGACCTACCTTATTTGTTTTCTCATTACAATGTTCAAACCTAGTAAGAGGAAAATCACAGACGAATAAATAGCAATCATAAAAAAATGCCACCATCGCTCCCGTCCAACGTCCTTTATTCTTCATGGTATTATGTCTTCCATATTTTTAGAATTAATAACAAGGCAATTGCATCCTGCCTTTTGTGCAAGAAATAAGCCGAATCTTCATAGCCAAAGTTTCTGCCATTAGGACGTCAACACACCAATCAATCTTTCAATTTCTGCCAACAATGAATTTTTCTTTATCATCTCTGAATACAGCGTTAGCTGTGCCCCTAAGCACATGATCAAAAGATGCATTAACATCAAGCTTTACAAAACTCATAGGAGGTCTAATCCATCCTTCTATTTTACTAGTTGCATTGCGGGAGCAAGCATTAACAACATTTGCCGTTATAGCATGAATCCCCATAGAAGTGTGGTACGCATCTTGAGACTTTCCTTTATGAACCAATCTACGTCTGGTCTATCCCATCATAAGTCCCAAGCGGTAATAGCAATCGATTCACGAGCTTCTTGAGGCCCAATGTAGATAGACCCCGGTTTGGCGTAAGAAGTAAGAATTCAAGGATCGCCTCTCCCGCTCGGTCAAGCTTTGTTAATCCCTCCGTCCATTCCCTACTTATTCCAAACCCTTTGCTTTCTGAGGAAGAAACACCATATGATTTGTATCTTCTGGCCCATTAAAACATGAGGGTAAATGGGCGAAATTTCTAGATGTCTATTGATAAGCGTAACACGACACGGGGGAGTGCCAGTACGCCAAACGGGTGACATGACACGGATTCACGCTGGAGTCGGCGTTGCTTGTAACAGAAAACACAAAACACAGAACATGGGTAGGTGCAAACTAACTAACATGCGTGGCCCACGTTTCAGAGATGGGTAGCTGCCTGCCCTAGTTGGTCCACCTCCAGCTGGCCTCGTCCTCCTCAATCATCCATCTTCTCCCCCCAAATCCAGCGGAGCTTCGCTTCCTCTTCCTCTTCTTCTCCCCTCAACCCAAACCCAAATCCAAATCCCCCAACCCACCGGCGGCGATGGCGCGCGGCGGCCGCTCCGAGAAGGGCGGCGGCGGGTGCGGGCGGTGCTGCCTGGGGTTCCTGCTCAAGCTCCTCGCCTTCCTGCAGGCCTTCGCCGCCCTCTCCGCCGTCCTCTACGCCGCCTCCATCCTCTCCCGGTGGGCGCGCCACCATGAGCTCCACATCCACCACCTCCTCCCAGACCTCTGGTATGTACTACTACCATCTCTTCTGTCTATCTCCCTCCCGCCCTCCACTTCCCTTCCCGCCTGTATGTAATGCTGATCCAACTTTTTCGGCTCGCAGGTTCGCGTGCGCCGTCATGGCCGCCGGCCTCCTCTACTGCGCCATCCTCCTCGCGGGCTACGTCGCCGCCGAGATCAGCAGCGGCTGCTGCCTCTGCTTCGTAAGATCCACCACAACTCACACCCATTCATCCATTCCCCCTCGTGCCTGCTTGTGAATAGTCATATTCATATTCATTCCTAGTGATTGATGTATCCGTACTAATCGATCATTTGTTGCTGATGATAACAACTGATTCCAGTACACCGGCTTGGCAATGGTGATGATGCTGCTCGAGGCCGCCGTGGCCGGACGCATCCTCCTCAACGAGCACTGGATCCAGGTGGATTCACTGGATGCACATTCATTCCCCTGACAGCAATAAGTTCAGTTCAGTTGATAAAACCAGATCACTCATCGATTCCTCTTCTTGCAGGATCTGCCGTATGACCGCACCGGAGAGCTCCAGAACCTCGTCTCCTTCGTCCATGACAACCTCGACCTCTGCAAATGGGCTGCTCTCGCTACCGTTGCCACCCAGGTGCGTCAGATTGGCATGAACAAGCATTTTCATCAGCTCAAACGGCACACCAAGTATACACATGCCTTTAAGTTGGATGCTCCAACTAAGGCTCTTTCACAGTAATTTCTATTGGTAATAATAACTAATAATAAGATAAACAAACATGCTCTGTTTTCCTTTCCACCCTGAAGAGGATGATCTGATCTGTTTACATGTACAGGCACTCTCGCTTTTGTTGGCGATGGTTCTACGAGCCATGGTTTCACCCACGAGTAGCGACTACGACAGCGATGAAGATTTTGTGGTCATAAGGAGGCCGCTGCTTATTGCCCAAGGTGCTCCATCCTATCTCCCTACCACGGCTGACCCCAGAGGTGTCCATCCGAACCTATGGAGCTCATCAATGAGGCAGAAGGTGAGAATTGCTTACCCTCCAATGCTTACTTGCTTGCGCTGATTTCAGATGGGACTATTTAACTTAAGCAAGAGTGCGGTATCGTTAATGACAATACGTTTGCTATGTCTGTGCAGCACTTTTCATCCTAGCAAACTGAAGAATGTTTTGAACCATTAATCAAGCACATATTTTGTTTCATCGAAAAACACACACATATTTTGCTCTTTGGTTTCATTTGTCAAAATTATTTTGCTGGAAACCTTTATATCTAAAGACTTGCTGTTACTCTCATGAGTCATGACCCTCAGCTGCTCGATACCATAATTATCTTGTACTCTACTAGTACTACATGTGTAGTCCAGTGCAGGATTTAGAACACAACCTGATTGTAGCACACACCATAGTTGAAGCATTTCTAGATGAGTACTAGTTCGTTTTGTTTACTCCTACAAGGCTATAACCAAGCAAGCAATCTGAAGAAAAAGGTGTCAAAGTTGTATAGTTGTATGCTGATTAGTGATTACACATTATCTGGGTTGGATCATATGTTAGCTTTAGGGTCAAGTTAGTACTATCCTTTCTACATTTTCAATACATCGTTGAGTTGTAAAGACTAAAGACAAACTAGTTGGCTGGAAACCGTTCGCATACATTTCTTTAGTAGAGATGCAACAATAATGTGGAGCACGTTGATTGCAAAAGTAAAGTAAACAAAAAGGAGACTGCTATTGTCTTGCTGCAGTTACACACGCCATTGTTTTAGAGTCATAAACCTTGTGCAAGTTGGAAAACAAATTTTGGCAACCTTATTATATGAACCAAACATGCCCTCAGTGGACATTGTAAATGTATTGACGTCCCAACAGTGAGTCCTGTATTTCTACTTGAGATTGTGTCTGCACATCACTCTTCTCCCTAGCAAACTGAAGAATATTTTGAACCATTAAGCAAGGACGCATTTTTCTCTTTGGCTTCTATTCGTCGAGCTTATTTTGCTGAAGACTTTTATGTCTCAACATTTGCTGTTACTCATGAGTCATGATGCTCACCTGCTTGATAGCCTCTGTCATAATACTCAATTGTTTTTCCTTTTTCTCTACTGTAATTGTTTTGTACTCTACTGCATGAGTCTGACAATCTAACCTTATGCGAAATCTTATTATCTTGCTGCAGTTACTCACTATTATTTTATAGTATGAAAATCTTAGAATGCCCGACAAACGTTTCATATACCATGAAAGGCTATGACGATCTAACCTCAAGTGAAATGGCAAAAAAATTGTGCAACTTTCTTATATGAACCAATCATGCCCTTAGTTCGACACTGAAAATGTATTCCCATCCCAACAGTCCTGTGTTTCTTCTTGATTACTATATCAACTGAAAAGATCAATGCCAACTAATCCGTATTTTCCTCCTGTGTGCCCTCTAGTATGGACTGAACTCCTCAGGGGACTACACCTACAACACACTGGGTCAAAATGCAGCGCCACCGCAGTGAGAAGCTTCTGTGTGACAGGTGATGAGGAAGGAAGGGCATGCATGGCCTTGTTGGAAGCACCTGTGCAGCATATTTGTAGTATATTGTGATATTCCATGGTGTAATGCACACTACATACATTTGTGCACCCATTCACCCTGTCAATCTCGACTCATTGTACATAGTTCCATCATTAGTGAAGATTATATATGTGTGGCCCTGGTTGGCTAGTTGGAAAGGACTTGTTGTCAACATTTCGTTGGATGTTTGTTAAGCTAGCTAGATAGCAGTTTATCAAGTGAAAAAAGATCTTGTAAAGTTATATGTTACTAGCACAGTCTCATAGGGATTTTGCTGTGGTGCGCCCGCTCGCTGGTGCGACCGGGACGGGGACGGATTCCGTGACCATTCGGCGGTCGGTGATCGGCTCTGCCATCTGCCTCACAGCTTCGCCCGTCGCACTCCCAATGCAAGGTTCCACGTGCTCCTGCTCACTGACTGAACAGTCCTACCAGCTAAAGGCCCCGCCCCTAACGGCCAAGCTAAGCAAGATGATGCCCACCGCACATGCATTTGCCCCCGCCCCGATCTTGTGCTGCAACCCTTTCTCTCCCTCTCTTTGTTTCCTTGTGCGCTCTGGGGCTAGTTCACTCATCAGAGACAATGCGCACGTATTCTGAATTACAGGTCCATGGCTGGATTCAGAGGAATAGCACATTTTTTGGGTGTGTGCACTGCAGACACAAAATAAACCTCTTCTTGTGCCCCTTGGGACTCTCTAAATCGATTAATCAAGATGAGTCGATTCAGGCCTCACGCAGACTGACTGACTATTCGGCAGAGGAAATTCAGGCACCAAAAATCAAGAGGAGTCGATTCAGGCCCGCACTCGTAGAACAATCAACGGCACACACATCAATCAACACGGGTATAATTAACAACAACAAGAGAGACTTGCAACAAGAGAATGACTTTAGCTTTACAGTCCGATCGAATTCAGCAGAAATTGAGATTATTCTTCCACCCAACACGCATCAGTCAGAAAATTCAGACACCAACCAAACGCCTACCACCACAGAACCACTTGCCTGCCTTCAGAGCCGCCGATCGTGGTCGAGGCTCCCACCACCGCACCGCCATGATGCCAGGTCAGGTCAGTAGCACGGGACGACGACGCAGCGCCTGCGCCGGGGCTGCGGCGAGCAGACGACGAACAGCAGCATGATGACGAAGGCGGCCATCACCAGCGGCAGCAGGTTGAACCCCGCCTCGTCCTCCTCCTGGCTGCAGCACATCTTCCCCATACCCGATTGCCTCCTTCCTTCACGGACGGAGGGTGGAGAGACGAGGAGTTTCTTGGCTTGGCTTGGAGGACGAGGAGGAAGAAGGGAAGAAGTTGTTCTTTCTTGGGGCAGTGGGATTTCTGCTGCATCTATCTTAAAGACCTCTCTCCCCCTCTCCGCGTCCGGTGGGTCGGTCGGTCGTCTCTGAATGAAACTTCTACACTATTTCCCTATTGTGATGTGAATGAAAGGGTCTCCTCTCCCTGCTCGCTCGCTTGCGTGCTTTGTGGTAGTTGCGACGTCGCCGTCGACCTCTTCTATTCCGCTTCCATGATGGGATTTCTTTTCGCTTGTTGGGACCGTCTGGTTGGGGACGCGACAATAGAGTCGGCCAATCAATCAATCACCTACGCACCCACCGCGAGGGCAGACCCAGAGCTAGCCCACTACCAACAGATCGATCAGGATGGCCGGATGCGGTTGCTATTGGCAGCAGGTAGCTACGTAGGAATGCAGCATGCTTTAGTTTAGTTAGTTAATTACCAACTGACAGCACAAGTAGTCTGGTCAATGCGTGTTCCTCTGTGTTGGTACTGTGGTTGACAGTACAATCGTACGTAGTGTCATTATCGCCTGGCGATTAGTCTGAACCTCGGTTGATTTGGACGCCGGTGAAAAACATGGCTGCAAGCAGCCGCCGGCTCTACTGAAAATTCCGTGATGGTGAAAGGCCCGACTTTGTGTTTATGCTGCCCCGTTTAAGTTTTAATGCGTGTTGTTCAGCAACCAGCATGATTCTGTGCAGTATAGTAGATATCATTGACATTTGCACTGAAAGCATGGTATGTGTGCATGATTAATTGAGCACGCAAGTGGCGATTACTCTACGACAATTTGGGCACTGATGCGCGCATGGATCGTATACTTTCATTTTCATACCAAGAACAACTTGCTGTCAGTGTACGACCTTGATCGGGTGCTTGCCGCGACTAGGTCAGGGTCTCCCACCTTACTAAATCCTAATGTAAACATGCATAACATCGCGAATTCCCGATGATTGAGACGGCAATGCTACTACTCCTGATGCATCATTGTATTGCCATGCATTTATTCGTTTTTAGAAAAGGAGAAGCTGACGTGCACCGCAAAGGTACATGCCGACCTAAATTTAAAAAAAAAAACTGCATTTGCCACTCTTTTTCTCTGTGCGTGTGGGGCCCCCAACATTTCAAGTTCGGTTATTATATTTAAGGAATTTCACCCCCTCCTTTTGCACCTGTTTGTATCTTTGACAGGAATGACGCCATTTAAGGAATTTTAATTCATTTAATGAAATGTGTGCCGCATTTTACCCTTTTTTTCAGTATGTTCTGTCAAGCTGGTGTGATTTCTATTTTTTTAGGGAGTGTAATTTCTATCAAAAATGACAAATGAGGGTGCTAGAAAGTGGGACTTACTTTTTTCGTTTATTTTTGTGTGATAGTGGATGGTACAGGTTGGAGGAAATATGTATAATTCATATACTTCACATTTTGGTTAAAAGATGGTGTCATGTTAAGTTCAGTTCAATAGTTTTCTCTTTTTATTCATCATTTGGTCACATACTTCATAGGTTTTATTATTTTTCAAATATAAATTGAGAGCACTCTTTTATCGGAACATTCATGCATTATTTTCTTACTAGTTTTAGTTGTTTTTAAGCACCCATTCACGCGTTTGTTTTAACACGGTTCCCGTGGTAGTGCACATGACATAATCTAGTTTCATCTAGAATCACTTCCCAATTTACCAGAACATTTCTGCCTATTAATTGTATATTATTTTCTCAAATAGCTTAAGCAATTGTACAATACTTTATAGAGTTAGAGTTAATTCCACTTTTATCGGATTCAGGGAATCGTTTTCCTCCACCAGATGTAGCCGCCATCTCTCCTATTCAAGAAAAAGTTAGAGTTCCTCTGCCTTCCGCCGTTGCCGATCCGCCTTGTCGCCGGTGGCCCTAGTACCATGGAGGCGCGGTGGACCCTGGCCCTTGCTAGCGGGAGGGATCTTCCTTCGTTTTTAGGTTTGTGAGTTCGTTTAGGGTTTGTGTCCTGCTCAGGAGGCGGTGTCGGTTTCCTGAAGATAGAATAAGGTTCTCCTCGCCCAGCCCTCGTTCCGATGATGTGTTTAGCACCGATGGTGATCATGTGGAGGTGTGTCTTCAAACGATCCCGCAAGATTCGGTCGTGCTGGTCTTTGGTGGATTTGCTTGGATCCATTTTTTGGGTCTTTATTCATGTGTATACTGGTTTGATCGTTTCGATCTACGCTACACTTCAATGGCGATGGTTGCTGTTCTGATGCATCGGTCCTATGGGGCCTTAGCACGACGATTTTCCGACTGCCTACTACAATAAATTTTGTCCGGCTTTGGTGAGGGAGGGGCGATGACGGCGGCACACCTTCGGCTCGCTTCAGTGCTTATAGTCGTCGCTAGATGGTCTATGAATCTGGATGTAAATTTTATTATTTATGATGTTTATTGTACTGCCGTGATTAAAGTTTAATATATCGAAAGTTTTCTCGTAAAAAAAATGCCGCATCGTTGTGGCGTTCCTCCAAGAAGTGTTCGATGCAGTATATGGGATGCAGGGTAACCTCGCTAAGCCAAACTACACCCGAGTAGCCCTATCTCGCATAAGAGCATCTACAGCCGGGCATCTATCATGGTTTAGTTAGTTAATTACTACTCCCCTCGTCTCACAATATAAGAGCGTTTTTGACATTAGGGTAGTATAAAAAACGATCTTATATATCATGGGACGGATGGAGTAAATGACAGTACAAGTAGTCTGGTCAATGCGTTTACTCGTCTGCTTGCTACTGTAGTTGATAGTACAGCCGTACGTAGTGTCATTATCGCCTGGGAATTAGTCTAAACCTCGGTTGATTCAGACACCGGTGAAAAGCATGGCTGAGGCCGCTGCTGGTTCTACTGAAAATTCCGTGATGGTGAAAGACCCGACTTAGTTTTTTGCTGCTCTGTTTAATGCGTGTTGTTCAGGAACCATCGTTCGTGTTCTTGGACCATCGATCGCTAGCGATCACCCACACACGCTGCGTCCTCTGCCCGCCCGACTGTTTGCCGCTGCTCTGGGACTCGCCCAACATGGAGAAACAAGAAAGAGGGCGATGACTTGGGGCTTGGGCAGAGTCAGGTGACCTGGTGGTGCTGAACCATGTTGCTCCACGTTGTGTGTCTCGTCGGAGACACCTCACATGAATGTGCCTCCGAACCCAAGGCTGACCCAGATCGCTATTTGGGATTGGCAACTGGACCTGCCTAACAGGCGAGTTTTCCGGTTCCACTTGCAATGGCGTCAAGATCTTGGGTGGAGTTTTTCTTCTAGTACCACATTGCTTGCTTGCATGAATGACAGAGGCTCTCTCGCTAGATGCGGCCATGCGGGCTGGCCGTAACATTGTCCCGAGGTGAATGTTTTACGCCCAATTACAAGAGGCTACAACCCACCTTCTCGAAAGTTAGAGAATTACTAACTGACATTAGATTACAAGTCTGGTCAATGCGTGTTCTTCTGCTTTTTTTTTTGTAGCTGGTAGCTCCAGTACAGTGGTACGTACTGTCATCATCACCTGGCAATTGATTTGAACCTCGGTTGATTTAGACACTGGTGAAAAGCATGACTGCTGGTACTGCTAGAACCTAGAAATGCCATGCCGGACACTGTTTGTACTGCTCTGTTTCAGCATACATGATTCTGAGTATGGATGTGATCGACTTTTGCACCGAAACACAGGGTGTATGCATGATTGAGTCGGCAAGTAGCGATTACTCTACGTCAAATTGGGTCCTGCTACGCGCGTAACTAACACTTGCGTCGAGAGCCACTTGCTGTCTGTGTACGACCTTGATCGGCTCCTTCACCGTGATTAGGTCAGGTCTCACTCCTACCAGACCTGACCTGACCTGACCTTCGGTCCTGATGTAAACAAAGAGCACTGGGAAGATGGCAACGCAACTCCCGGTGCATCATCATCTATTTGCCATGCATAGTCGTTCTGATTATATCAGCAAAAGGTATATATGCCCCCTTCCCTAAATCGCAAATATGACAAGCCCAAGCCCGACTCGGCTTGGCCATCGGGCCTAGATCTTAGGACTAGGCCTGGCCCATGGGCAAGCCCGGGCCGGGTCGAGCTTTTTTGGGCCGGACGGGCCAGGTTTCCCATGGCCAGGTATACCCTCATCAAGCATGTGTTTTTTCAGATATACCCTATTTAAGCAAATTTGTTCACTGTTTACCCCTTTTGATGTTTTGCTCCGTTCTTTTCGTCGGGGGCCAATCACTCAGTCTCAGTCTCACGTGGAGAGGTGACTTAGATGCCACATCGGTGGCATGCTCATCTGAGATGCGTATGACATAGTAGATGGGATGCGGGGTGACTGGGTTAAGCTGGACTAGCGCGCTGATGTGTTTTAATGGATCAAAATAGTTTGGGAGACCTTCGTCATTTAACTCGGCCAAGCTAACATCATTCGATCTGGCATCTGGATCCGTAACATACATAGTCATTTAACTCGGCCAAACTAACTTTATACAAAAATATTGTTAAACAATTACATGGCCAATCGAATAAAAGAAAAGAAAAGAATATGCTGCTCACTACCTCTTGGCACATATCATGGGGTTGTCCACTAAAAAAATGGAGGACATCCAGGATTGGAGTACATGCTCCATGGCTCTAAAAAATCAACTCTATTCATGGATATCAGGGAGAATCGTAGTCTGACTACAACATTGGGTTCATTGTATATTTACATGACTTTGTGTCTGCATATTGAAACTTGGCTGATCAATGGATGGCCGGACCTGCCCTTATCGGTCTTCTTCGGAGGGAAGAAATGATTATTTGTGGCGTGCACGAAAATCTTCTAAAAGGAAATGAAAGCACATGCTTTTCTTTTTTGACAACAATGGGAACAAATGTTTTAAACGAGAAAAAAAATGTTTGAACTATTGTGGATCACATGCTAACTCAAAAACATCGAGAATCACAATCAGGTATTTGGATACATATTTCACAACTACAGAAATTCTTTTGGAGGACGGTAAATTGACAATAGTTCAAACAACTCATAATTTTAATACGATGCCGTCGATACATGTACTTTTAGCAACATAAATAAACTGAACAAAAATGCGACAACTAATGGCTCACAATGGACATAGAATGAAAAACAATCCAATATTTCAACCAACTATGAGAACTAAGAGCCTGTTCGGTTATCCACCCGGCTCCGCGAAATTACAAAATCTGCGGAGCACCTATTTTGCAGCTCCGCTAATTTAGCCTGCAGCTCCGTCGGCCCCGCGAGCGGAGTCGGGTGTAACACCCCGGATGTAACTTTTCATATTTGTAACTCCAACTCTTGCCACTTTCGGCTATGTGCTATGATATTCCCTTCGTGGTCGGGTTTTGTTTTCCGTTTTGCATTTTGGTCATGTCATGCATCTCATATCATGTCATCATGTGCATTGCATTTGCATACGTGTTCGTCTCACGCATCCGAGCATTTTCCCCGTTGTCCGTTTTGCAATCCGGCGCTCCCACCTCCTCCGGTGCACCCCTCTTGTTTCTTTTCGTGAGCGGGTGTTAAACGTTCTCGGAATGGACCGAGGCTTGTCAAGTGGCCTTGGTATACCACCGGTCAAGTTTCGTTTCATTTGGAGGTCGTTTGGCACTACAACGGTTAACCGGGTAACCGCAGATGCCTTTTGTGTGTGCAGCAAAAACCCCTCTCTAAACAGCCAAAAACCCACCAAACTCTCTTCCATGCTCTAGGTCGTTCGATCACGATCGTGTGGGCGAAAACCGCACCTCATTTGGACTCTCCTAGCTCCCTCTAGCTATATATATGTGTCTCTCCCGAATCCTCCCGCAGTCCAAAACCCTAAAACTCCTCCCGTCGCCGCCGGACGCGTCCGCTCCGGCCGGACGAAGCCGCCGCCGCCCCCGTGGGCAATCCAGCGCTGCCACGTGGCCACGGCCACCGCCCATACGCCGCGGCCCGCCAGGCCCGCCGCCGGCCCAGATCCCGCGCGCGCCCGCCTCCCCGCGCGCCGCCGCCCCTCCCGCGGTGCCCCGCCGCCGCCGCCTCGCCGCCTCACATCGCCGGTGCCCCGCCGCCGCCGCCTCGCGCCTCCCCGAGCCCCACGCCGGAGCCCGAGCCCCGGCGAGCTCCTCTCCTCCTCACCTCTGGGCGCCGCGCCGCCGCCTCCATCGTCTCCGGCGAACTCCCTCGATCCGATCTGGACGAAGCTCTCGGTTGACTTTCTTTCTCCCCCCCCGAAATATCTCCAAGTCATTATATTTTTGCAGTATATTGCCATATTCATCGCATTATAACTCTCTGCTTATAGCTCCATTTCTCGCGTGTAATATATAGAAATGTTCGTCTCGTGATGCTCTACATTTTCTTCCATTGCACCATGTTCATTAGAGTTCATATTGATGCCTAAATCTCTGGTGCAAGAGTGCTAGTTGCTGTTATCTGCTGTTACTTAGCAGAACTTGGAGATTTGTTATTTTTGTATCATTTAATCTGTGCATCTTATGGGCTTGAGCTCTACATGTGTTTTGTTGTATGCCATGTCATCTTTACAGAGGTGTATGACATGTATTTTTGTGATCTTTGTGGTGACTAACACAAGCATGCAAACTTGGCCCCGTAATGTTTCTGATTTCAGAGAGTAATTTCTTAGTCTTTGTCTGCTGTAATTTTGTTGCCATGTAAACTTGATGCTACAGAGAGATCCATGCATATTTTGGGGATGTTCAGTAAGGATGTTTTGTATATATTGTTGTAGTTGATCCATTCCTGCCCTTGTTTGCAATTATAGAGCAACATAGCATGACTCAATCTTGCTCTACTTTTGCTATAAAATATTTCTGGCAGATTGTTTACGTGTTATTCAATTTTGCCAAGCTTGTTGTAGTTGTTTCATACATTCGATGTATTTGCTCTTGCCATGGATAGCTTCATAAACATTCCATCTTGCTGTAGGTATGCTTGTTTTGTCATGCATTGCTTTGTGGTGAGTGCATCAAGCTCACCAAGATGCCTTTATATTATTGTTTCTGCCATGCTCTATTTTCTGCTAAGTCCGAAACCTGTTAACGAAACTTGCTATGTTTACATGGTTGCCATCATATCTTCTTGTCCTTTTTGGCTTATGGTCAGTAAGGGACTTTTGTCATATGCATTTAATAGAATACTGTCATGCCTTGTTTTGCCATGTTAAGTTCTTGTAGCATGTTGATTTCATGCTCTGAACATTGCTACCTGATGCTGTTTCAGGCATGTCCAGTAATTTCACTAAGTCTGTGAACCTGATATCTTTTGTACTTTTGCCATGCTTGTTTGAACCTGTTATGTTGTGATCTAGCCGTAGCTCAATGTTCATCTTTTGTCAAGCATCTCCTGTAGTTTACTGTCATATGCTTTGTTGCTATGTTACTTGTTGCCTTCTAAGTGCTATCATGCTGTTAATCGCAGATTCGGGTCATTCTTGTTTTGCTTGCCATTTGCAAACCGTGCATCCGTTGCCGGTGATCTTTATATCGATTTCGACCGAAATTATCTCATCTTTCCAGTGGCATGCTTGGTTTGCCAAGTTACCGCCTTGTTCATCATTTCCCTTCCGGAGCACGCATATGCATCGCATATCATATCTTGCATATCTTTCATGTATTGCATCATGTTGCTTGTGTTTTTCCCGTGATTGATTGTGGTTCCGTTGCTTGTGTTTTTTTGGATAGAGCCGGGAGACGAGTTCGTGAACGAGGAACCTGTTGAGTACGCTTACGAGGATCAAGCTTTCGACAACTCTGAGAACCTTGCAGGCAAGATGACCACCCCTCGAAATCACTTCTATCTTTGCTTTGCTAGTTGTTCGTTCTATTGCCATGCTGCGCTACCTACCACTTGCTATATCATGCCTCCCATATTGCCATGTCAGCCTCTAACCATCCTTTCCTAGCAAACCGTTGTTTGGCTAAGTTACCGCTTTTGCTCAGCCCTTCTTATAGCGTTGCTAGTTGCAGGTGAAGTTGAAGTTTGTTCCATGTTGGAACATGGATATTTTGAAATATCACAATATCTCTTATTATATTAATGCATCTATATATTTGGTAAAGGGTGGAAGGCTCGGCCTTATGCCTGGTGTTTTGTTCCACTCTTGCCGCCCTAGTTTCTGTCTTACCGGTATTATGTTCCTTGAGTTTGCGTTCCTTACGCAGTTGGGTGATTTATGGGACCCCCTTGACAGTTCGCCTTGAATAAAACTCCTCCAGCAAGGCCCAACTTTGGTTTTACCATTTGCCACCTAAGCCTTTTCCCCCGGATTTTCGAGCACCGTGCGGGACCGTCCCTTGGCAACTTGGTTATGTTGGTACATGTATGCTTCGCTTATCCGGTGTGCCCTGAGAACGAGATATGTGCAGCTCCTATCGGGATTTGTCGGCACATTCGGGCGGCTTTGCTGGTCTTGTTTTACCATTGTCGAAATGTCTTGTAAACCGGGATTCCGAGACCGATCGGGTCTTTCCGGGAGAAGGGTTATCCTTCGTTGACCGTGAGAGCTTATGATGGGCTAAGTTGGGACACCCCTGCAGGGTATTATCTTTCGAAAGCCGTGCCCGCGGTTATGAGGCAGATGGGAATTTGTTAATGCCCGGTTGTAGAGAATTTGTCACTTGACTTAACTAAAATACATCAACCGCGTGTGTAGCCGTGATGGTCTCTTCTCGGCGGAGTCCGGGAGGTGAACACGGCTTGAGTTATGTTTGACGTAAGTAGGAGTTCAGGATCACTTCTTGGTCATTGCTAGTTGACGACCGTTCCGTTGCTTCTCTTCTCGCTCTCATTTGCGTATGTTAGCCACCAGATATGCTTAGTGCCTGCTGCAGCTCCACCTCATTACACCATCCTTTCCTATAAGCTTAAATAGTCTTGATCTTGCGGGTGTGAGATTGCTGAGTCCTCGTGACTCACAGATTCTACCAAAACAGTTGCAGGTGCCGACGATGCCAGTACAGATGATGGGATCGACCTTAAGTGGGAGTTCGACGAGGAACATGGTCGTTACTATGTGTTTTTTCCTGATGATCAGTAGTGGTGCCCAGTTGGGACGATCGGGGATCTAGCATTTGGGGTTATCTTATTTTCATTTGGATCTTGACCGTAGTCGGTCTATGTGTGTATTTTGGATGATGTATGAATTATATTTATGTATTGTGTGAAGTGGCGATTGTAAGCCAACTCTTTATTCCATTCTTGTTCATTACATGGGATTGTGTGAAGATGACCCTTCTTGCGACAAAACCACAATGCGGTTATGCCTCTAAGTCGTGCCTCGACACGTGGGAGATATAGCCGCATCGTGGGCGTTATATTGGGAGTGGAGGGACTCCGAACACTCCCTAAGTTGATTTTATTTGCCCGGATTTTAGGTGGAAATTCCATAAACAGACCTTTCGACCATCATCTGTTGTTCGATTAAATTGCGGCCGCCGAAAGAAGCATGAGAACCACGAGGAAGCGAGTATCTATTTACCATCTTAACATGCAGTTTTGTTGTAGCCATGCAGGTGCATATGCGACGACCATCGATAAAATCATCCGTCTGCAGCTGTGCGGTCCCCAATCTCTATACCACGCAGTGAGCAGGGTATAAAGAACCACCGCTTGAAGTACCGTCCTTCGTCGGTGGAGCCTAGACACATTTCTTTCGTTTATGCAGGTCTTGTTCAAGGTTTTCTTTCTGGGTGCTACTCTGCGCCGGTCGACCGGCTAAGTCGCTACGCCGGTCCACTGGTGTCCATTGGATTCGCCCACCCTTGAACGTTGGATCTAGCTCTTTATGGACGAAACTGAAACTGCTGAAATCGCGTGCAAGACTGAGCCCACGTTGTCCGCCTCCAGTAGTTCCCATGCGCCGTAGCTTTCGCCGCGACGGCCAGCTTCTGTGGGTGCCCCGTCCACTGCCGCAGCTTGCCGTGGTTGCCCTCCATCGCCGTTGCAACTCGCTGTTGTCGGCTCGCAAGCACTCCGTCGTCCGGCCGCCCGTGAATGAAACGAGCTGCCGGCGCCATGCCCCGATGCTTTGCTCGTCGACTAGCGATACCCCAGCTCCCATGAATACCCCATCCACCGTCGCAACTCCGCCGCACTACATCACCGTCGCAACTCCGCCATCGTTTCCTCACGCAAAAAGTCATTGTAGCATGGCCTGTGCTGGTCCCAGTAAATCGTACTACCGGTTGCAGCGTCTCACCAGTTCTAGCAAATCATTTCCCCTATCCCAGCAAACAAAAGAAATTGTAAATCTTAGCGAAAAATATCTTGCCGGCTGGGGCAACAATTTTTTTTGCTGGTCCTAGCAAAAATGACCACGGTTCCAAGAGAACAAAAAATTGCTTCCCATCGCCGGGTCGCAGCCAAAATTCTCGTTGGTCGCCGGTCGCAACAAAAGTTCTCACCGGTCCCAGCAAAAATGATTGCTGGTTGCAGCAAAAAAATGGCTTGCCATCAACAGGTTGTAGCAAAAATTTTCGTTGGTCGTTGGTCGCAACAAAAATTATCATCGGTCCCAGCAAAAATGATAGCTGGTTGCAGCAAAAAAAGGGCTTCCAATCGCCGGGTCGCAGCAAAAATTCTCACCGATTGTTGGTCGCAACAAAAAATCTCGCCGGTCCCAGCAACAATGATCGCCGGTTGTAGCAAAAAAAATGGCTTGCCGGGTCACAGCAAAAATCCTCGCTAGTCGCCGGTCGCAACAAAAATTCTCACTGGTCCCAGCAAAAATGATTGCTGGTTGCAGCAAAAAAAAGGCTTGCCATCGATGGGTCGTAGCAAAAGTTCTCGTCGGTCGCTGGTCGCAACAAAAATTATCGTCGGTCCCAGCAAAAATGATCGTTGGTTGCAGCAAAAAAATGGCATTTCTTCATGCTATTCAGAAATTGTATCATTTCCGATCAACAATATGTCATCCACATATAATATCAGAAATGCTACAGAGCTCCCACTCACTTTCTTGTAAATACAGGCTTTATAATATTCACCTCTACGATCAGATCGTAGAAACTTTATTCTCTTGTTACGATGATTTTCCACTTCACTCTGAAATTCTTTGAACTTTTCGAATGTTTCGGACTTATGTTTCATCAAGTAGATATACCCATATCTGCTCAAATCATCTGTGAAGGTCAGAAAATAATGATACCCGCCGCGAGCATCAACACTCATCGGACCGCATACATCAGTATGTATTATTTTCAATAAGTACGTTGCTCGCTCCATTGTTCCGGAGAACGGATTCTTAGTCATCTTGCCCATGAGGCACGGTTCGCAAGCATCAAGTGATTCCAAAAGCCCATCAGCATGGAATTTCTTCATGCGCTTTACACCAATATGACCTAAACGGCAGTGCCACAAATAAGTTGCACTATCATTATTAAACTTGTATCTTTTGGCTTCAATACTATGAATATGTGTATCACTACTATCGAGATTCAATAAAAATAGACCACTCATCAAGGGTGCATGACCATAAAAGATATTACTCATATAAATAGAACAACCATTATTCTCTGATTTAAATGAATAACCGTCTCGCATCAAACAAGATCCAGATATAATGTTCATGCTCAACGCTGGCAGCAAATAACAATTATTCAGGTCTAAAACTAATCCCGGTGGTAGATGTAGAGGTAGCATGCCGACCGCAATCACATCGACTTTGGAACCATTTCCCATGCGCATCGTCATCTCGTCCTTAGCCAATCTTCGTTTAATCCGTAGCCCCTGTTTCGAGTTGCAAATATGAGCAACAGAACCAGTATCAAATACCCAGGCACAACTACGAGCATTAGTAAGGTACACATCAATAACATGTATATCAAATATACCTTTCATTTTCCCATCCTTCTTATCCGCCAAATACTTGGGGCAGTTCTTCTTCCAGTGACCAGTCCCTTTGCAGTAGAAGCACTCAGTCTCAGGCTTAGGTCCAGACTTGGGCTTCTTCACTTGAGCAGCAACTTGTTTGCCGTTCTTATTGAAGTTTCCCTTCTTCCCTTTGCCCTTCTTCTTGAAACTAGTGGTCTTGTTAACCATCAACACTTGATGCTCCTTCTTGATTTCTACCTCCGCAGCCTTTAGCATCGCGAAGAGCTCGGGAATTGTCTTATCCATCCTTTGCATATTATAGTTAATCACGAAGCTTTTGTAGCTTGGTGGTAGTGATTGAAGAACTCTGTCAATGACACTATCATCAGGAAGATTAACTCCCAGTTGAGTCAAGTGGCTGTGGTACCCAGACATTCTGAGTATATGTTCACTGACAGAACTATTCTCCTCCATCTTGCAGCTATAGAACTTATAGGAGACTTCATATCTCTCAATTCGGGCATTTGCTTGAAATATTAACTTCAACTCTTGGAACATCCAATATGCTCCATGACGTTCAAAACGTCGTTGAAGTCCCGATTCTAAGCCGTAAAGCATGGCACACTGAACTATTGAGTAGTCATCAGCTTTGCTCTGCCAGACGTTCATAACGTCCGGTGTTGCTCCTGCAGCGGGTCTTGCACCTAGCGGTGCTTCCAGGACGTAATTCTTCTGTGCAGCAATGAGGATAGTCCTCAAGTTACGGACCCAGTCCGTGTAGTTGCTACCATCATCTTTCAACTTATCTTTCTCTAGGAACGCATTAAAATTCAAAGGAACAGTAGCACGGGCCATTTATCTACAACAACATAGACATGCAAAATACTATCAGGTACTAAGTTCATGATAAATTAAATTTCAATTAATCATATTACTTAAGAACTCCCACTTAGATAAACATCTCTCTAGTCATCTAAATGATCACGTGATCCATATCAACTAAACCATGTCCGATCATCATGTGAGATGGAGTAGTTTTCAATGGTGAACATCACTATGTTGATCATATCTACTATATGATTCACGCTCGTGAAGGAAATATGCCCTAGAGGCAATAATAAAGTATTATTTATTTCCTTATATCATGATAAATGTTTATTATTCATGCTAGAATTGTATTAACTGAAAACATAATACATGTGTGAATACATAGACAAACAGAGTGTCACTAGTATGCCTCTACTTGACTAGCTCGTTAATCAAAGATGGTTATGTTTCCTAGCCATAGACATGAGTTGTCATTTGATTAACGGGATCACCTCATTAGGAGAATGACGTGATTGACTTGACCCATTCCGTTAGCTTAGCACTCGATCGTTTAGTATGCTGCTATTGCTTTCTTCATGACTTATACATGTTCCTATGACTATGAGATTATGCAACTCCCGTTTACCGGAGGAACACTTTGTGTGCTACCAAACGTCACAACGTAAATGGGTGATTATAAAGGTGCTCTACAGGTGTCTCCAAAGGTACTTGTTGGGTTGGCGTATTTCGAGATTAGGATTTGTCACTCCGATTGTCGGAGAGGTATCTCTGGGCCCACTCGGTAATGCACATCACTATAAGCCTTGCAAGCATTGTGACTAATGAGTTAGTTGCGGGATGATGTATTACGGAACGAGTAAAGAGACTTGCCAGTAACGAGATTGAACTAGGTATCGAGATACCGACGATCGAATCTCGGGCAAGTAACATACCAATGACAAAGGGAACAACGTATGTTGTTATGCGGTCTGACCGATAAAGATCTTCGTAGAATATGTGGGAGCCAATATGAGCATCCAGGTTCCGCTATTGCTTATTGACCAGAGAGGTGTCTCGGTCATGTCTACATAGTTTTCGAACCCGTAGGGTCCGCACGCTTAACGTTACGATGACAGTTTTATTATGAGTTTATGTATGTTGATGTACCGAAGGAGTTCAGAGTCCCGGATGAGATCGGGGACATGACGAGGAGTCTCGAAATGGCCGAGACGTAAAGATCGATATATTGGACGACTATATTCGGACTTCGGAAAGGTTCCAAGTGATTCGGGTATTTTTCGGAGTACCGGAGAGTTACGGGAATTCGTATTGGGCCTTAATGGGCCATACGGGAAAGGAGAGAAAGACCCCAAAGGGTGGCCGCACCCCTCCCCATGGGCTAGTCCGAATTGGACTAGGGAGGGGGGGGGCGCCCCCTTCCTTCTTTCTCCTTCCCCGTTCCCTTCTCCTACTCCCACAAGGAAAGGAGGAGTCCTACTCCCGGTGGGAGTAGGACTCCCCCCTTGGGCGCGCCACCTCCCCTTGGCCGGCCCTCTCCTCGTTGCTCCTTTATATACGGGGGCAGGGGGGCACCTCTAGACAAACGTGATATACGATATTTTAGCCGTGTGCGGTGCCCCCTCCACCATATTACACCTCGATAATACCGTTGTGGAGCTTAGGCGAAGCCCTGCGTCGGTGGAACATCATCATCGTCACCACGCCGTCGTGCTGACGAAACTCTCCCTCAACACTCGGCTGGATCGGAGTTCGAGGGACGTCATCGAGCTGAACGTGTGCTGAACTCGGAGGTGCCGTGTGTTCGGTACTTGATCGGTCGGATCGTGAAGACGTACGACTACATCAATCGCGTTGTAATAACGCTTCCGCTGTTGGTCTACGAGGGTACGTGGACAACACTCTCCCCTCTCGTTGCTATGCATCACCATGATCTTGCGTGTGTGTAGGAATTTTTTTTGAAATTACTACGTTCCCCAACAGTGGCATCCGAGCCTGGTTTTATGCGTTGATGCTATGCACGAGTAGAACACAAGTGAGTTGTGGGCGATATAAGTCATACTGCTTACCAGCATGTCATACTTTGGTTCAGCGGTATTGTGAGATGAAGCAGCCCGGACCGACATTACGCGTACGCTTACGCGAGACTGGTTTCACCGTTCGGAGCACTCGTTGCTTAAAGGTGACTGGCGGGTGTCTGTCTCTCTCACTTTAGTTGAACCGAGTGTGGCTACGCCCGGTCCTTGCGAAGGTTAAAACAGCAACAACTTGACAAACTATCGTTGTGGTTTTGATGCGTAGGTAAGAACAGTTCTTGCTAAGCCCGTAGCACCCACGTAAAACTTGCAACAACAAAATAGAGGACGTCTAACTTGTTTTTGCAGGGCATGTTGTGATGTGATATGGTCAAGACATGATGTGATATAATTTGTTGTATGAGATGATCATGTTTTGTAACCAAGTTATCGGCAACTGGCAGGCGCCATATGGTTGTCGCTTTATTGTATGAAATGCAATCGCCATGTAATAGTTTTACTTTATCACTAAGCGGTAGCGATAGTCGTAAAAGCAATAAGTTGGCGAGACGACAACGATACTACGATGGAGATCAAGGTGTCGCGCCGGTGACGATGGTGATCATGACGGTGCTTTGGAGATGGAGATCACAAGCACGGTGCTTCGGAGATGGAGATCACAAGCACAAGATGATGATGGCCATATCATATCACTTATATTGATTGCATGTGATGTTAATCCTTTATGCATCTTATCTTGCTTTGATTGACGGTAGCATTATAAGATGATCTCTCACTAAAATTTCAAGATAAAAGTGTTCTCCCTGAGTATGCACCATTGCGAAAGTTCTTCGTGCTGAGACACCACGTGTTAATCGGGTGTGATAGGCTCTACGTTCAAATACAACGGGTGCAAAACAGTTGCACACGCGGAATACTCAGGTTAAACTTGACGAGCCTAGCATATACAGATATGGCCTCGGAACACAGAGACCGAAAGGTCGAGCGTGAATCATATAGTAGATATGATCAACATAGTGATGTTCACCATTGAAACTACTCCATCTCACGTGTTAATCGGACATGGTTTAGTTGATTTGGATCACGTAATCACTTAGATGATTAGAGGGATGTCTATCTAAGTGGGAGTTCTTAAGTAATATGATTAATTGAACTTAAATTTATCATGAACTTAGTCCTGATAGTATTTTGCAAATTATGTTGTAGATCAATAGCTCGCGTTGTTGCTTCCCTGTGTTTATTTTTGATATGTTCCTAGAGAAAAAATATGTTGAAAGATGTTAGTAGCAAAGATGCGGATTGGATCCGTGATCCGAGGATTATCCTCATTGCTGCACAGAAAAATTATGTCCTTGATGCACCGCTAGGTGACAGACCTATTGCAGGAGCAGATGCAGACGTTATTAACGTTTGGCTAGCTCAAAAATGATGACTACTTGATAGTTTAGTGCACCATGCTTAACGGCTTAGAATCGGGACTTCAAAGGCGTTTTGAATGTCATGGACCATATGAGATGTTCCAGGAGTTGAAGTTAATATTTCAAGCAAATACCCGAGTTGAGAGATATGAAGTCTCCAACAAGTTCTATAGCTAAAAGATGGAGGAGAATCGCTCAACTAGTGAGCATGTGCTCAGATTGTCTGGGTACTACAATCGCTTGAATCAAGTGGGAGTTAATCTTCCAGATAAAATAGTGATTGACAGAATTCTCTAGTCACCATCACCAAGTTAGTAGAACTTCGTGATGAACTATAGTATGTAAGGGATGACGAAAGTAATTCCCGAGCTCTTCGCGATGCTGAAATCGATGAAGGTAGAAATCAAGAAAGAGCATCAAGTGTTGATGGTTAACAAGACCACTAGTTTCAAGAAAAGGGCAAAGGGATAGAAGGGGAACTTCAAGAAGAACGGCAAGCAAGTTGTTGCTCAAGTGAAGAAGCCTAAGTCTGGTCCTAAGCCTGAGACTAAGTGCTTCTACTGCAAAGGGACTGGTCACTGGAAGCGGAACTACCCCAACTATTTGGTAGATAAGAAGGATGGCAAAGTGAACAAAGGTATATTGGATATACATGTTATTGATGTGTACTTTACTAGTGTTTATAGCAACCCCTCGGTATTTGATACTGGTTCAGTTGCTAAGAGTAGTAACTCGAAACGGGAGTTGCACAATAAACAGCGACTAGTAAAAGGAGAGGTGACGATGTGTGTTGGAAGTAGTTCCAAGATTGATATGATCATCATCGCACACTCCCTATACTTTCGGGATTAGTGTTGAAACTAAATAAGTGTTATTTGGTGTTTGCGTTGAGCATGAATATGATTTGATCATGTTTATTGCAATACGGTTATTCATTTAAGTTAGAGAACAATTGTTGTTCTGTTTACATGAATAAAAACCTTCTATGGTCATACACACCAACGAAAATGGTTTGGTGGATCTCGATCGTAGTGATACACATAATCATAATATTGAAGCCAAAAGATGCAAAGTTAATAATGATAGTGCAAATTATTTGTGGCACCGCCGTTTAGGTCATATTGGTGTAAAGCGCATGAAGAAACTCCATACTGATGGGATTTTGGAATCACTTGATTATGAATCACTTGATACTTGCGAACCGTGCCTCATGGGCAAGATGACTGAAACGCCGTTCTCCGGAACTATGGAGAGAGCAACAGATTTGTTGGAAGTCATACATACAGATGTATGTGGTCCAATGAATATTGAGGCTCGTGGCGGATATCATTATTTTCTGACCTTCACAGATGATTTGAGCAGATATGGGTATATCTACTTAATGAAACATAAGTCTGAAACATTTGAAAAGTTCATATAATTTCAGAGTGAAGTGGAAAATCATCGTAACTAGAAAAATAAAGTTTCTACGATCTGATCGTAGAGAAGAGTATTTGAGTTACGAGTTTGGCCTCCAGTTAAAACAATGTGAAATAGTTTCACTACTCACGCCACCTGGAACACCACAGTGTAATGGTGTGTCCGAACGTCGTAACCGTACTTTATTAGATATGGTGCGATCTATGATGTCTCTTACAGATCTACCACTATCGTTTTGGGGTTATGCATTAGAGACAGCTGCATTCACGTTAAATAGGGTACCATCTAAATCCGTTGAGATGACATCTTATGAACTGTGGTTTGGCAAGAAACCAAAGTTGTCGTTTCTTAAAGTTTGGGGTTGCGATGCTTATGTGAAAAGGTTTCATCCTGATAAGCTCAAACCCAAATCGGAGAAATGTGTCTTCATAGGATACCCAAAGGAGACAGTTGGGTACACCTTCTATCACAGATCCGAAGGCAAGACATTCGTTGCTAAGAATGGATCCTTTCTAGAGAAGGAGTTTCTCTCGAAAGAAGTGAGTGGGAGGAAAGTAGAACTTGATGAGGTAACTGTACCTGCTCCCTTATTGGAAAGTAGTTCATCACAGAAATATGTTCCTGTGACTCCTACACCAATTAGTGTGGAAGTTAATGATGATGATCATGTAACTTCAGATCAAGTTACTACTAAACCTCGTAGGTAAACCAGAGTGAGATCCGCACCAGAGTGGTACGGTAATCCTATTCTGAAGGTTATGTTACTAGACCATGACGAACCTACAAACTATGAAGAAGCGATGGTGAGCCCAGATTCCGCAAAATGGCTTGAGGCCATGAAATCTGAGATGAGATCCATGTATGAGAACAAAGTATGGACTTTGATTGACTTGCCTAATGATCGGCGAGCCATTGAGATTAAATGGATCTTCAAGAGGAAGACAGATAGTGATAGTAGTGTTACTGTCTACAAAGCTAGAATTGTTGCAAAAAGGTTTTCGACAAGTTCAAGGTGTTGACTACAATGAGAGTTTCTCACTCGTATCTATGCTTAAGTCTGTCTGAATCATGTTAGCAATTGCCGCATTTTATGAAATATGGCAAATGGATAAACAAAACTGCATTCCTTAATGGATTTATTAAAGAAGAGTTGTATATGATGCAACCAGGAGGTTTTGTCAATCCTAAAAGTGCTAACAAAATATGCAAGCTCCAGCGATCCATCTATGGACTGGTGCAAGCATCTCGGAGTTGGAATATACGCTTTGATAAGTTGATCAAAGGATATAGTTTTATACAGACTTGCGGTGAAGCCTGTATTTACAAGAAAGTGAGTGGGAGCACTACAACATTTCTGATAAGTATATGTGAATGACATATTGTTGATCGGAAATAATGTAGAATTATTCTGCAAAGCATAAAGGAGTGTTTGAAAGGAGTTTTTTCAAAGAAAGACCTCGGTGAAGCTGCTTACATATTGAGCATCAAGATCAATAGAGATAGATCAAGACGCTTGATAAGTTTTTTCAATGAGTACATTCCTTAACAGGATTTTGAAGTAGTTCAAAATAGAACAGTCAAAGAAAGAGTTCTTGCCTGTGTTACAAGGTGTGAAATTGAGTAAGACTCAAAGCCCGACCACGGCAGAAGATAGAAAGAGAATGAAAGTCATTCCCTATGCCTTGGCCATAGGTTCTATAAAGTATGCCATGCTGTGTACCAGATCTATTGTATACCCTACACTGATTTTGGCAAGGGAGTACAATAGTGATCTAGGAGTAGATCACTGGACAGCGGTCAAAATTATCCTTAGTGGAATAAGGATATGTTTCTCGATTATCGAAGTGACAAAAGGTTCGTCGTAAAGGGTTACGTCGATGCAAGTTTTGACACTAATCTAGATGACTCTAAGTCTCGGTCTAGATACATATTGAAAGTGGGAGCAATTAGCTAGAGTAGCTCCGTGCAGAGCATTGTAGACATAGAAATTTGCAAAATACTTACGGATCTGAATGTGACAGACCCGTTGACTAAAATTATCTCACAAGCAAAACATGATCACACCTTAGTACTCTTTGGGTGTTAATCACATAGCGATGTGAACTAGATTACTGACTCTAGTAAACCCTTTGGATGTTGGTCACATGACGATGTGAACTATGGGTGTTAATCACATGGTGATGTGAACTATTAATGTTAAATCACATGGCGATGTGAACTAGATTATTGACTAGTGCAAGTGGGAGACTGAAGGAAATATGCCCTAGAGGCAATAATAAAGTATTATTTATTTCCTTATATCATGATAAATGTTTATTATTCATGCTAGAATTGTATTAACCGGAAACATAATACATGTGTGAATACATAGACAAACAGAGTGTCACTAGTATGCCTCTACTTGACTAGCTCGTTAATCAAAGATGGTTATGTTTCCTAGCCATAGACATGAGTTGTCATTTGATTAACGGGATCACCTCATTAGGAGAATGACGTGATTGACTTGACCCATTCCGTTAGCTTAGCACTCGATCGTTTAGTATGCTGCTATTGCTTTCTTCATGACTTATACATGTTCCTATGACTATGAGATTATGCAACTCCCGTTTACCGGAGGAACACTTTGTGTGCTACCAAACGTCACAACGTAAATGGGTGATTATAAAGGTGCTCTACAGGTGTCTCCAAAGGTACTTGTTGGGTTGGCGTATTTCGAGATTAGGATTTGTCACTCCGATTGTCGGAGAGGTATCTCTGGGCCCACTCGGTAATGCACATCACTATAAGCCTTGCAAGCATTGTGACTAATGAGTTAGTTGCGGGATGATGTATTACGGAACGAGTAAAGAGACTTGCCAGTAACGATATTGAACTAGGTATCGAGATACCGACGATCGAATCTCGGGCAAGTAACATACCGATGACAAAGGGAACAACGTATGTTGTTATGCGGTCTGACCAATAAAGATCTTCGTAGAATATGTGGGAGCCAATATGAGCATCCAGGTTCCGCTATTGGTTATTGACCAGAGAGGTGTCTCGGTCATGTCTACATAGTTTTCGAACCCGTAGGGTCCGCACGCTTAACGTTATGATGACAGTTTTATTATGAGTTTATGTATGTTGATGTACCGAAGGAGTTTGGAGTCCCGGATGAGATCGGGGACATGATGAGGAGTCTCGAAATGGCCGAGACGTAAAGATCGATATATTGGATGACTATATTCGGACTTCGGAAAGGTTCCGAGTGATTCGGGTATTTTTCGGAGTACCGGAGAGTTACGGGAATTCGTATTGGGCCTTAATGGGCCATACGGGAAAGGAGAGAAAGACCCCAAAGGGTGGCCGCACCCCTCCCCATGGGCTAGTCCGAATTGGACTAGGGAGGGGGGGCGCCCCCTTCCTTCTTTCTCCTTCCCCCTTCCCTTCTCCTACTCCCACAAGGAAAGGAGGATCCTACTCCCGGTGGCAGTAGGACTCCCCCCTTGGGCGCGCCACCTCCCCTTGGCCGGCCCTCTCCTCCTTGCTCCTTTATATACGGGGGCAGGGGGGCACCTCTAGACAAACGTGATATACGATATTTTAGCCGTGTGCGGTGCCCCCCTCCACCATATTACACCTCGATAATACCGTTGCGGAGCTTAGGCGAAGCCCTGCGTCGGTGGAACATCATCATCGTCACCACGCCGTCGTGCTGACGAAACTCTCCCTCAACACTCGGCTGGATCGGAGTTCGAGGGACGTCATCGAGCTGAACGTGTGCTGAACTCGGAGGTGCCGTGCGTTCGGTACTTGATCGGTCGGATCGTGAAGACGTACGACTACATCAATCGCGTTGTAATAACGCTTCCGCTATCGGTCTACGAGGGTACGTGGACAACACTCTCCCCTCTCCTTGCTATGCATCACCATGATCTTGCGTGTGCGTAGGATTTTTTTTGAAATTACTACGTTCCCCAACAGCTCGACCTTTCGGTCTCAGTGTTCCGAGGCCATGTCTGCATATGCTACGCTCGTCAAGTTTAACCCGATTATTCTGCGTGTGCAAAACTGGCTTGCACCTGTTGTATGTGAACGTAGAGTTTATCACACCCGATCATCACGTGGTGTCTCGGCACGACGAACTGTAGCAATGGTGCATACTCAAGGAGAACACTTGTACCTTGAAATTTAGTGAGAGATAATCTTATAATGCTACCACCGTACTAAGCAAAATAAGATGCATAAAGAATAAACATCACATGCAATCAAAATAAGTGATATGATATGGCCACCACCATCTTGTGCCTTTGATCTCCATCTCCAAAGCACCGTCATGATCACCATTGTCACCGGCTTGACACCTTGATCTCCATCGTAGCATCGTTGTCGTCTCGCCAACTATTGCTTCTATGACTATAGCTACCGCTTAGTGATAAAATAAAGCAATTGCATGGCGATTGCATTTCATACAATAAAGCAACAACCATAAGGGTCCTGCCAGTTGCCGATAACTGTTACAAAACATGATCATCTCATACAATAATTTATATATCATCACATCTTGATCATATCACATCACAGCAAGCCCTGCGAAAACAAGTTAGACGTCCTCTACTTTGTTGTTGCAAGTTTTACGTGGCTGCTACGGGCTTCTAGCAAGAACCGTTCTTACCTACGCATCAAAACCACAATGATTTTTTCGTCAAATGTGCTGTTTTAACCTTCAATAAGGACCGGGCGTTCTCAAACTCGATTTAACTAAAGTTGGAGAAACAAACACCCGCTAGCCACCTGTGTGCGAAGCACCTCGGTAGAACCGGTCTCATGAATGTGGTCATGTAATGTCGGTCCGGGCCGATTCATCCAACAATACCGCCGAATCAAAGTAAGACGTTGCTGGTAAGCATTATGACTACTGAAAGTGCTAGTTATCGACTAGAGGGGTGGGGGGGGTGGGTGAATAGGCGATTTTTGTGAAAGTCTTCAAAACACGGGGGCTTTGAAGACAGACAGCAGATATGAGCCTATTGATATGCAGCGGAAGGTAGACTACACTAGACAGGCCATAGTCAAGTCAGCAATGAAGTGAAAGCACGAAGACTATTAGCAGCTAGGTAGTATGGATCAGGATGGAAGATAGTTTGAAGCCAAACAACAATAGTCGCCACACAGTGAAGTCAATCAGATCAAGCAAGCAGGCAATGACTTCACGAAGACAAACTGTAAGTAAAGAGAGGTAAGAGATAGAACCAGTTGCTTGGTGAGGACAAGGATTTGTTGGACCAGTTCCAGTTGCTGTGAAAACTGTACGTCTGGTTAGGGAGGCTGAGATTCAACTCAGAAGACCGCATCTTCACCTTATTCCCCTTGAGCTAAGGACACTTAGTCCTCACCCAATCACTCTGGTAAGTCTTCAAGGTAGACTTCCAAACCTTCACAGACTTCGTTCACCGGCAATCCACAATGACTCTTGGATGCTCAGAACGCGACGCCTAACCGGCTGGAGGATTCACAGTCCTCAAGTGTAACAAGTCTTCAGATCACGCGGACAGAAAGACTTCAGTGATGCCTAACACTCTTTGGCTCTGGGTGTTTTGGGCTTTGTCCTCGCAAGGATCTCTCTCTCTCTCTCTCTCTCTCAAATTCTTCGGAGGTGGGTTGCTCTCAAACGACAAAAGCCGTGCACTAACTCTGAGCAGCCACCAATTTATGGTGTAGGGGGTGGGCTATTTATAGCCAGGAGGCAACCCGAGCTGATTTGTCCGAAATGACCCTGGGTCACTAAGGAATTGACACGTGTCCAACGGTCAGATTTCAAACACACGCGGCAGCTTGACTTGGGCTACAAGTAAAGCTGACTCATCCAGCTCTGGATAAGATTTGCTCTCATTGTCTTCACTCGAAGACATAGGATTTGGTTGAGCATCACTTCAGTCACTCTGACTTTGCTCACTTGGACCACACTTAACAGTGCGGTGGTTCCTATGACTCAAGAAAGAAGAAAAGGAAACTACAAAACAACTATGTCTTCGCACTCCATAGTCTTCACGTGAATCTCTTCTCAAGTCATAATCTTTGTTGTGAATATCTTCACAAACCACCATTGTCTTCAATGTCTTCACACATTTTTAGGGGTCATCTCTGGTAGGTAAACCGAATCAATGTGGGACTACTACCTGTGTTATCCTGCAATTCTCACAAACACATTAGTCCCTCAACCAAGTTTGTCATCAATACTCCAAAACCAACTAGGGGTGGCACTAGATGCACTTACAATCTCCCCCTTTTTGGTGATTGATGACAAACTGGTTGAAGTTTTCAACGGGGATAAAAATATGTGAAAGTTAAGGATTCAGGTATTGTCTTCATAAGTAGCAAAAGGCTCCCCCTGAAGATGTGCATATAAGTAGTTTGCTTTTGAATGCAAATGCACATGGCAGGTTTTACTTTGTGGAGATCCTCTTCAACTTATGAAGACAATTCATCATGCATATAAAGAGATAACGAAGATAATGACATGCATAATGAAAAATGGACGTCTGCGGAATGACTTCATGCGGAATTTATCATCGCATCACAGAGTAGAAGAAAAAGTAGCAGACGACCATCAAGTTTAAGTGGTACAACCCAAAGAACCAAATGTATCAAAAGATGAGAGTTGTAAACACTTGGCAAAATATAGTGCAACCACCCATAAGGACCCGCTTGAAGACTATCAACTCATAAGCTTCTCCCCCTTTTGTCAGTAATGACCAAAAAGGTTTGAAGACATAGAGTATCTACTCGTCCCCATCAGAAGTAGAAGTTGGTGCAGGGTCGACGCTGGAGTTCGGTGGTGCAGAGGGGCCTGGTGCAGTGTCGAGATGCAGTGCAGCCATGGTTGGTGAAGTGGCGTCGTCTTCTTCATTGACGACTCTCACAACAACAGTTGCAGCCAAAGATGAACGCTTAGAATCTTCAATTGAGGGAGTGCGGCGCCATCTTGCATTCCGTGGAGGTCTGGAGTCAAATTTGAAGCCTTCAGTGAAGCCATCTTCGCGAAGATCTTCTTCAGGGCATAGCAGTGTGAGACTCTTCCAAGACCGCCGACATGCTTCATGGGCTACAAATGAGTTCTTGGTGGCCAAGTTTCTGATGTGATTGACGTCCACCAAGATACTCTGGATCTGACGCTTGAGCCAGTCATGATGCTTATCCTGTTTCGGATGTAAGGCCACAAGAAGTTCTCGGTCATTGAGTACACGAGAACGCTTCCGAGGCCTGTAAGCAGTTGTACTATCAGTGGCTTCGGTGTTTGCACGATGAGGCACACGCATATTGCCAGCCAGAGGATAAGATGGAGTTGCAGCATCGGGGACATGAATTACTTCTATTGGTTGCGTGAAGCTTTGATGATCAACATTATGAAGATATAATGGCTCCTTTGCAGGCTCGGGGTAGATGGCTTCGACGGACAGATCAACCTCAGGCAAAAAGACTAGATGGTTGCGCGCTGAGGGCTGATAGTCAACAGAAGAGTGGAGTTTGATCAAGCGTATCACCCATGGAGCATAAAACTTCAGGCCAAATAGATCAATCCCAGATGCAGCTAGTTGTCTGATGAAGAAATCCTGGGTGTTGAATCTGATGCCATTGACAATATAGAATACCAAAGTCTTCATGGTTCCTTCAAGTTTGGCTTCAGAAGAATGTCCCTTGATTGGCCATAGAGTACGCCTCAGAATATGATAGACTGTGCGTGGCAAGTACTCGAGGTCTTGGACGAAGAATTCTTTGGGATATTCAGCATCTTGGGGCAGTGGCCTCATCATACTGAGCATTTCACTCATATTTTGCTCAGGCCTCTGGAAAACACTCTGTAGTTCATTCCTGTGAAGCTGACAACCAGGTTCATATAGCTCACCTGGAGTGGGCAGGGAAGTAAGCTCGATGAGATCTTGAGCTTTGGCTTCATGATGTACATCTCCTGTCATCCACTCAAGGATCCATGTCTTCGAATCCCTGTTGTAGCCACGGATATGAAGTGTGGCATAGAACTGCAGCAGTAGCTCTTCATTCCAGTGCTCCTTGTTAGTGACAAACTGTAGAAGACCAACTTCCCTAAAACAGTCAAGGGCTTCTTCAAGACAGGGCAGCCCAACAATAGCTTCACAGTCAAGGTGCATGTGTGGAAAGATTCGCCCTTGATTGTATAGAATACATGAGTAATAGCTGCACTACTGATAGCTCCAAAAACGATCAGATGAGATCTTTGGCTCCAGGTAAGGATTCTTGGCGCTATCGAAGAAGGTGTTGTGGGATCTGAAGCTATTGACACTGAAAGATCCTGGCGATGTAGCAGCACCTGGAAGCCTTGGCAGCCTTGGTTTCGGCTTCTGAACTTGTGGCCTCTGCTCCACATGATAGTCATATTGAGGTCCGGGAGCAATGGGAGGCACCATGATGGGCCACCGAACTGTGACAAGTTGACCACGATTATAGGCCTGTTCAATGGCGTGTGGCCTTGGGGGTGGAATTATGGCTTCAGCATTCACTATGGCTTCAGGTTGCACATGAGCTTCAGGCACAACATTGGCTTCAGGCTCCACATTTTCTTCAGCCATGACAATGTCATTGGCTTCAGTATCATTGTTGGTGGCAGCCTCAGTGGTTTCAACCTCCGTGTCATCAATGACAGGAGGGTCGGGCATAGTCACATTCTCCTCGAGAGTGACTTCTTCAGAGACAGGGGGTGTGGCAACTCTTTCTTCTTCTTCTCTTGTTTCTTGATTTTCATCGGCTGATGCAGCCAAAATGTCTTCAGCAGCTTTTGCTTCAGACTCAGAGACATTCGCAGCAAGGGTGGCTTCAAGAAACACTTGACGTGCTACTGAGTTTTGTTGCGCTTCCCCTTCCGGAATGCTCGACATGGTGACCTGTGGCCTAGGGCCTTTGTGAAGCCTGCGGAATGCGGGCGACGCCTGTGGTGATGGAGTGGTCTGCACCATGTAGTCATCGTCAAGAAGCGGAGGGGTGACTTGAGGTGGTGGAGTTCTGGGTGTCTCAGCATGAATGGGGGTGTCTTGTTGAGGGCGATCGACCCACGAATAATCCTGAGCAATTGGCGTTAAAGGATGACCAATGCTGATGAGTTCGCTGTTCGTAAGAACAGGCGATGATACCGTTTGGTGCTCGAGTTGAGGAAGGACTTCATCATCTTCTACATTGTCTTCACGACCAATGTTTTCAGCTGTGATGGGGTCAACAACTGGTACTTCTTCATTTTCAGGAGCCTCTGTGAAAGCAGGCTCGTGGATCACAAGTTGACGCTCTTGGTTGGTGGAGGCTGGACGGGCAACATAAATGGCCTTGACAACAAGAGGTTCAGAGGCCGCAGCACACTCTTTCTTTGAAGACCTCTTCAATTTCTTCTTTGATGCTGCATCATCAGAAGCATTCTTGTGCTTGCGCTTCTTGGCTTCGGCTTGAGCTGCCCTTGTCTTCTTCAGTTCTGAAGCTGCTGAGGGGACCTTAGGCTTCGAGCCAGTCATGCTGGCAGGGTAGACAATGCGAGGTGCTTCCTGCCTTGATGCTTCAGCTTGGTCCACAACAGGATTCTTCTTTTGTTTGGCAGCCATCTTGGGGTCAATTCCAGGACGCCCAAGAGCCTTGCGCTTCTCAGCCTCATTGTGTGCTTGAACACATTTCGGTGTGAAGTATTTCATCCGCTCTCGTGAGCCTTTAGCTTCTTCACGCTTCTTATGAAACTCTTCCTTGAGGTCATGCAACATCTGCTTGAAGATCTGAACATCTGCCACGCTGAGCTTGGCCATGTTCTTCTTGAAGTGAGCCTTCTCATAATCAATTTTGTTCTTCAGCTCAATTATTTTCTGAGCCAAGGCCAACTCATTAGCAATGGCTCCGTGGAAGGTGACGCTGATGTCCACTGGCAGCTGAAGATCATCAATGCTGAGGCTTGGGTCATCAAACCACTCATCGATGAAGTTGTTCAGAATATCCATGTCAAAGAGGGGCAGATCGTTGAAGATCTCCGCCTCGTGCTTGCTCTTGATTAGTAGCTCAAGGACATCATCACCAAGATCTTCGCCGCTTGATAGATCAATGGTTTCATCTTCGTTCCGCAGAACGGCAGCTGGAGTAAGTTCATGCCCAGAAATCTTCATGGGCTTCTTCTTGGGCTTCTCCGTCTTCTTGGAGACACGAGAAAGATCTTCTGATTGCACACTGGATTCAGGAGGTGCAGTGGCCAATGGCTTCATACGTGAAGCTTTTGGTGAGGCTGAGGGCTTTGAAGCCTTTGTCTTCTTCTTCTTTGGCTTCGGTGGAGCAGGCGCATCTTCAGAATCTGCGTCATCACCTGATTGCTCCACAGTGGCCCTCTGAGCAGCAATATGAGAGAGGAGGCCATCGAAATTGTTGAAGGGGCCGATGGCATTGGGATTGGCATCGCGTGTGCCATCAGCCCTAGGAGCAGATGGACCAGGGTTGAAGTTGAGACCCAGATCCTTCTTGTTCTTCACAGCAGTATCTCTTGCAAACTGATAGTTGCGCTTGAAAAGATTGTCTTCATGACACCATAACATAGATGATGGGTCGGCATTCTCTGGCTTCGGTCCTCGAACCATGCATGGATAGAAGCCTTGAGCAATGGCTTCGTACTTGGACTTGGGCTGCAGATTTCTGTATAGAATATCTCCCCATGGGCGCTTGATTGCATTCTTCTCTGCATATTCAGGGGTTACAAAGTTGTATTTGAACCATTCCTCTGCCCAATATCTTCGAATCCATTGGATCCGAGTCTTGCTCTGGCCATAGCTCTCTTCAGGATCTGTCTTGTACATTTCAAATAGATCTGGAGGCAAATCCTTGGCTGTATCCCGACGGCGCTGCCTGCCGCCCTTTCTAGCTGACTTCTCTGTGGCCATTATATTCAAACTGAATGGCTTCAAGGCAGTGAATGGCTTCCTCTTGCTGGTCAGATAGGAACTGGCTTCAGGAGAGTTGATGTGAAGCTATAAGAACTCTGCAAATGAATGCAGACTATGAGAACCAAGGGATTCTCCCACAGACATGTACCTGTGACAGCATTAGAGGTGCAAGGGAAGGGGAAGAGGTCATATGCATTCTCAGAAGATTTTGAAGATAAATTAGTTTCAAGACATTAACCTCATAGTGCGAAGACATTCACTTATTTGATGAGAGTTGGTTCCAGATTTGTACGAATCCATGAATAAGTACAAGTGAGGAATCTAACTAGTTATGAAGCATAAGTGAATATACTTGGCATGATATGAGATGCAGAACGAGATAGATCCAGATTTTGAAGTCAAGAAACCACTTTTGGTTGAAGTGGATGGAGTTGACCGATCAAAAAGGTAGTAAAAAGTAAGTTTATTTACTGCTGACGAACTGCTAGACGAGGTTGAGAGAAAGAGGCCGAGCAGTTCAATCTCCCGTGCCCTAACTCAGTGGCGGAAGACACCTACGGCGGCGGCGGAGAGGACGAGGTCTGCGGCCAGCGTGAGGACGGCGTCGAAGAAGTCGCGGCAGCAAAGCGCTTCGTCTCCGGCGTCGACGCGAGCTAGCGGAGGCGCTAGGGTTTGTGCGAGGTGGAAGAGGAGATAATGACTGCGGTGAGTTGAGTATTTATAAGGAAAGGGACAGCA
This sequence comes from Triticum aestivum, assembly GCF_018294505.1. Classification (NCBI taxonomy): domain Eukaryota; kingdom Viridiplantae; phylum Streptophyta; class Magnoliopsida; order Poales; family Poaceae; genus Triticum; species Triticum aestivum. The sequence goes on from NC_057802.1 coordinate 564,087,782, forward strand.
CAGCATAATTACTCAGGTGCCCCTGGCGGTTCACATCTGAAGGACACGTGGCAAGCATGCAACTTATTGGAAGTTGTTCCATGTTCCCACGCATGCCTGGATTGTCGGGTGGTCGTTCCGGCTTCTCCGGTATTCAGGCAATAAGGATATGGCATTAAAGACAGATTTAAACTTTTGTCACTTTGTCTTCTGCTGACAAGGATTCAGAGAAGACAATTGACAGGTTTCAATAGAATGCATATGATTTGGATAGATAGAATTTGAGGTAGAAGCACAGAGGGGGTTAGGGTCCGATCACATTCACTTAGATCAATAAAGATGAAGACATAGCCATAAGTGAATGCTGTAGAGGACAGAACACAAATATACATATATATTAGCATATGGCCAACTCAACATGGCGAAGATAAACCTTGAAGCTAAATCAATGTTGAAGACAAACAAATGCGAATACTTTGCAATTGTAACGCCAATTGAAACACTTCAACAAGAATTTGGTGGTGGCGTTACCCACCGTATAGGAAGTATTAGACGCAGACACGGCGCACAATTATCGTGGCACTCCGAAGTCAATTTCTGCGTTAATGTATTCACACTTAGAGTGTATTTCTTCATTGATTGAAGATATATGTTACTTCGTGTGTTGCACATCTAAGTCATCAACATGCATAAGCGTTAGGATGTGTGTCCAATCACAGGACATTTGAGGATTCTAAGATATTTAGCTCACACCACAACTTGCAAAACCTTTTCTCATCCAAGGGCTTTGTGAAGATATCTGCCAATTGCTCTTCAGTGTTGACGTGAATTATATCAATATCTTCCTTCATGACATGATCTCTGAGAAAGTGATGACGGATCTGAATGTGCTTTGTCTTCGAGTGCTGGACTGGGTTGTTGGCAATCTTGATGGCGCTTTCATTGTCGCAGTAAAGTGGCACTTGCTTCAGATGGATGCCATAGTCCCCGAGAGTTTGCTTCATCCATAGAAGCCGAGCGCAGTAAGATCCAGCAGCAATGTATTCAGATTCAGCAGTGGAGAGAGATACACAGTTCTGCTTCTTTGTAGACCAACAGACAAGAGATCGTCCAAGAAAGTGACATGTGCCTGATGTGGACTTTCGATCAACCTTGTCACCAGCATAATCAGCATCTGAGAATCCAACTAGATCAAACTCTGAGCCCTTTGGATACCATAATCCTAGCGTTGAGGTGTAAGCCAAATATCGAAGAATTCGCTTCACAGCTAAGTGATGCGATTCCTTTGGTGCCGCTTGGAATCGGGCACACATGCAAACGCTAAGCATTATATCTGGCCTAGATGCACATAAATAGAGTAAAGAGCCAATCATGGAGCGGTATACCTTTTGATCGAACTCTTTACCATTGTCGTCGGGACCCAATTGACCTTTGGTTGGCATTGGCGTCGTGTATCCTTTGTAGTCTTGCATCCCAAACTTCTTCAGGCAATCTTTGAGGTATTTCTCTTGAGATATGAAGATGCCGTTGCTCTGCTGACGGATTTGAAGACCGAGGAAGAATTTCAGCTCATCCATCATGGACATCTGATATTGTTCTTGCATCATGTGTCCAAACTCATCGCTGTATCTCTTGTCAGTGCAGCCGAAGATAATGTCATCCACATAGATTTGGCACACAAACAGTTCACCATCATATGTCTTCGTGAAGAGTGTAGGATCTAGAGAACCAGGTTTGAAGCCTTTGCTCTTCAGGAAGTCTTTGAGTGTGTCATACCAAGCGCGAGGAGCTTGTTTGAGGCCATACAGTGCCCTGTTGAGCTTGTATGCCATGTCAGGATGTGTTGGGTCTTCAAAGCCAGGTGGTTGTGCAACATACACTTCTTCTTCAATCTTTCCATTGAGAAAAGCTCTCTTTACATCCATTTGGTACATGAGGATGTTGTGATGGTTGGCATAGGCTAGCAGTATGCGAATGGCTTCGAGCCTAGCCACCGGAGCAAATGTTTCATCGAAGTCAATCCCTTCAACTTGAGTGTATCCTTGAGCAACGAGACGAGCCTTGTTTCTGAAACTTGACCATGCTCATCTTGTTTGTTGCGATAGATCCATTTGGTGCCTATGATATTGTGCTTGCGAGGATCAGGACGCTTAACTAATTCCCAAACATTGTTCAGCTCAAACTGTTGAAGCTCTTCTTGCATAGCTTGATTCCATTCAGGTTCCATGAAGGCTTCAGCAACTTTCTTGGGTTCAGATATAGAGACAAATGCAAAGTGCCCACAGAAATTTGCTAGCTGTGTTGCTCTTGAACGAGTGAGTGGACCAGGTGCATTGATGCTATCAATTATCTTCTCAATCTGTACTTCATTTGCAACACGAGGATGGACTGGACGAAGATTTTGCCCCTGCCGATCATTGTCTTCGTCTTCATCACACTACTAGGAAAAAGCCTAGTAGTAGCGCAGGTTAAAAGCTAGTAGTAGCGCGGGTGCCTGCGCTACTACTACGGCGCTACAACTAACTAGTAGTAGTAGCGCGGTGCATCCCGCGCTACTAGTACGTGTGTTAGTAGTAGCGCGGTGATGACCCACAAGTGTAGGGGATCTATCGTAGTCTTTTCGATAAGTAAGAGTGTCGAACCCAACGAGGAGCAGAAGGAAATGATAGGCAGTTTCCAGTAAGGTATTCTCTGCAAGCACTGAAATTATCGGTAACAGATAGTTTTGTGATAAGGTAATTGGTAACGAGCAACAAGTAACAAAAGTAAATAAGGTGCAGCAAGGTGGCCCAATCCTTTTTGTAGCAAAGGAAAAGCCTGGACAAACTCTTATATGAAGGAAAACGCTCCCGATGACACATGGGAATTATTGTCAAGCTAGTTTTCATCACGCTCATATGATTCGCGTTCGGTACTTTGATAATTTGATGTGTGGGTGGACCGGTGCTTGGGTGCTGCCCTTCCTTGGACAAGCATCCCACTTATGATTAACTCCTATTGCAAGCATCCGCAACTACAAAAGAAGTATTAAGGTAAACCTAACCATAGCATGAAACATATGGATCCAAATCATCCCCTTACGAAGCAACACATAAACTGGGGTTTAAGCTTCTGTCACTCTAGCAACCCATCATCTACTTATTACTTCCCAATGCCTTCCCCTAGGCCCAAACAATGGTGAAGTGTCATGTAGTCGACGTTCACATAACACCACTAGAGGAGAGACAACATACATCTCATCAAAATATCGAACGAATACCAAATTCACATGACTACTAATAGCAAGACTTCTCCCATGTCCTCAGGAACAAACGTACCTACTCACAAATCATATTCATGTTCATAATCAGAGGGGTATGATACGTCTCCAACGTATCTATAATTTGTGAAGTATTCATGCTATTATATTATCTGTTTTGGATGTTTATGGGCTTTACTAAACACTTTTATATTATTTTTTGGGACTAACCTATTAACCGGAGGCCCAGCCCAAATTGCTTTTTTCTTGCCTATTTCAGTCTTTCGAAGAAAAGGAATATCAAACAGAGTCCAAACGGAATGAAACCTTCGGGAGAGTTATTTTTGGAACGGAAGCAATCCAGGAGACTTGGAGTAGACATCGGGGAAGCTTCGAGGAAGCCACGAGGCAGGGAGGCGCGCCCTACCCCTTGGGCACGCCCCCACCCTCGTGGGCCCCTCGTGGCTCCCTTGACCGACTTCTTTCGCCTATATATGTCCATATACCCTAAAAACATCGGGGAGCAGAATAGATCGGGAGTTGCACCGCCGCAAGCCTCTGTAGCCACCAAAAACCAATCGGGACCCTGTTCCGGCACCCTGCCGGAAGGGGGATCCCTCACTGGTGGCCATCGTCATCATCCCGACGCTCTCCATGACGAGGAGGGAGTAGTTCACCCTCGGGGCTGAGGGTATGTACCAGTAGCTATGTGTTTGATCTCTCTCTCTCTCTCTCTCTCTCTCTCGTGTTCTTGATTTGGCACGATCTTGATGTATCGCGAGCTTTGCTATTATAGTTGGATCTTATGATGTTTCTCCCCCTCTACTCTCTTGTAATGGATTGAGTTTTCCCTTTGAAGTTATCTTATCGGATTGAGTCTTTAAGGATTTGAGAACACTTGATGTATGTCTTGCATGTGCTTATCTGTGGTGACAATGGGATATCACGTGATCTACTTGATGTATGTTTTGGTGATCAACTCGCGGGTTCTGTGACCTCGTGAACTTATGCATAGGGGTTGGCACATGTTTTTGTCTTGACTCTCCGGTAGAAACTTTGGGGCACTCTTTGAAGTTCTTTGTGTTGGTTGAATAGATGAACCTGAGATTGTGTGATGCATATCTTATAATCATACCCGCAGATACTTGAGGTGACATTGGAGTATCTAGGTGAAATTAGGGTTTTGCTTGATTTGTATCTTAAGGTGTTATTCTAGTATGAACTCTAGGATAGATCGAACGGAAAGAATAGCTTCGTGTTATTTTACTACAGACTCTTGAATAGATCGATCAGAAAGGATAACTTTGAGGTGGTTTCGTACCCCACAATAATCTCTTCGTTTGTTCTCCGCTATTAGTGACTTTGGAGTGACTCTTTGTTGCATGTTGAGGGATAGTTATATGATCCAATTATGTTATTATTGTTGAGAGAACTTGCAGTAGTGAAAGTATGAACCCTAGGCCTTGTTTCAACGCATTGCAATACCGTTTGTGCTCACTTCTATTATTTGTTACCTTGCTGTTTTTATATTTTCAGATTACAAAAACCTATATCTACTATCCATATTGCACTTGTATCACCATCTCTTCGCTGAACTAGTGCACCTATACAATTTACCATTGTATTGGGTGTGTTGGGGACACAAGAGACTCTTTGTTATTTGGTTGCAGGGTTGTTTGAGAGAGACCATCTTCATCCTACGCCTCCCACGGATTGATAAACCTTAGGTCGTCCACTTGAGGGAAATTTGCTACTGTCCTACAAACCTCTGCACTTGGAGGCCCAACAACGTCTACAAGAAGAAGGTTGTGTAGTAGACATCAAGCAGTTTCTGGCGCCGTTGCCGGGGAGGTGAGTGCTTGAAGGTATATCTTTAGATATTGCAATCGAATCTTTTTGTTTCTTGTTTTATCACTAGTTTAGTTTATAAAAGAAAACTACAAAAAAAATGGAATTGAGTTTGCCTCATACGCTTCATCTTTTTAATATCCTTCGTGAGAATGATGGGAAGGAAAATTGTGCTCAAGTGCTAGAAGAAGAATGCATTAGAATGTTTGGCACTAAATCTTTATATGATGAGCATGATTGCAATGTTGTTAGTATGAATTCTTTGAATACCCATGATGCTAATGATATGCAAAGCCACAAGCTTGGGGAAGCTATGTTTGATGAAGATGATATTTTTTGTCCCCCAAGTTTTGATGAGCAAATTTATTATGATGAAAGCATGCCTCCTATTTATGATGATTATTGTGATGACACGTATGTTATAAAGAATAAGGATAACCATGAAACTTGTCATCATGATTTTAATTTTCAATTGGATTATGCTTCACATGATAGTTATTTTGTTGAGTCTGCTCCCACTACTATTGATGAGAATAAATTTGCTTATGTCGAGAGTAGTAAAATTCCTATGCAAGTAGATCATGAAAAGAATGCTTTACGTGCTGGTTATATGGTTGAATTCATTCATGATGCTACTGAAAATTATTATGAGAGAGGATCATATGCTTCTACATATTGCAATAATATCAAGTTTCCTCTCTATGTGCTTAAAGTTTTGAAGTTATGCTTGTTTTGCCTTCCTATGCTAGTTGATTATTGTTCCCATAAGTTGTTTGCTCACAAAATCTATATGCATAGGAAGTGGGTTAGACTTAAATGTGCTAGTCATATTCTTCATGATGCTCTCTTTATGTTTCAATTCTTATCTTTTATACGAGCATCATTGAAATCATCATGCCTAGCTAGAAAGGCATTAAAGAAAAGAGCTTGTTGCAAGACAACCCAACGTTTATACCTACTGTTTTTGTGTGTTCACATGATTATGCTACTGTAGTAATCATGTTTTATAGCTTTTGTTTCAATAAAGTGCCAAGTAAGACCTATAGGATCATCTTCGATGATAGTTATTTGATATTGCTGAAAATTCCAGAAACTTTCTGTTCATGAAAAAAATTGTTAAAAATCACCAGAGAGCGATAAAATACTGATTCCAATTGCAGTAGATCAATAATCAAATTATATAGGTCGTCCTATTTTGGCAGAATTTATGGAGTTCCAGAAGTATACGTTTGATACAGATTACTACAGACTGTTCTGTTTTTGACAGATTCTGTTTTCATTGTGTTGTTTGCTTATTTTGATGAATCTATGAGTAGTATCGGAGGGTATGAACCATAGATAAGTTTGAATACAGTAGATATTACACCAATATGAATTTAGAATGAGTTCACAACAGTACCTAAGTGGTGATTTATTTTCTTATACTAACGGAGCTTACAAGTTTTCTGTTGAGTTTTGTGTTGTGAAGTTTTCAAGTTTTGGGTAAAGATTCGATGGACTATGGAATAAGGAGTGGCAAGAGCCTAAGCTTGGGGATGACCAAGGCACCCCAAGGTAATATTCAAGGACAATCAAGAGCCTAAGCTTGGGGACGCCCCGGATGGCATCCCCTCTTTCGTCTTCGTTCATCGGTAACTTTACTTGGAGCTATATTTTTATTCACCACATGATATGTGTTTTGCTTGGAGCGTCATTTTATTTTTGTTAGTATTTTCTTTCTTTTATTTAGAATAATGTTTAGTATCTCTATTTTTCAATAAAAATGTCAAGAATAGCTTTTACCATGCTTATTTTGCAAGTATACATGTTGCTATTTCAAAACAGAAAGTTTATCGCTGTTGCAAAAATTCCCTAAAAAAGTCAGAATATGATAAAATGTTGAAACTTTTTGCATATCGAGCTCTGATAAATTTTCTACAGTGTGGTAGAATTTCATAATGTTTGGAGTTAGGGAAGTATGATGAATCTTGCATTCTTTACAGACTGTACTGTTTTGGCAGATTGCTGTTATGTTTGCATTGTTTGCATATGTTTGCTAGTTTAATGATTCTATTTGAGGATAGGACTATTAAATATGCAGAGGCATTTAGTATGCAATGTTGAATAATAATTTTAGTGATTTTCTACAGTAGAGTATGATAAGGTTTTTGCATTGGTTTATACTAACTTATCTCATGAGTCCTTGTTGAGTTTTGTGTGGATGAAGCTTTTGAGATTTAGGGAGACCGTGATATGAGAGGAATTAAGAAGACACAAAAGCTCAAGCTTGGGGATGCCCAAGGCATCCCAAGATAATATTTCAAGAAGTCTCAAGCGTCTATGCTTGGGGATGCCCCGGTTGGCATCCCACCTTTCTTCTATGACAACTATCGGTTAGTATTGGTTGATCCTAAGTTTTTGCTTCTTCACGTGATGTTTGCTATTCTTAGAATGTCATTTTATTTTGTTTTGCTTGCTGTTTGAATAAAATATCAAGATCTGAAATTCTTAAATGAGAGAGAGTCTTCACATAGCTACACAATTATTTAACTACTCATTGATCTTCACTTATATCTTTTTGGAGTAGTTTGTCATTTACTCATGTGCTTCACTTATATCCTATGAGTAAATGGTTGAATGATTTGAATGTCATAAATATGAAATTATATATGTTTCATATGCTTATCCCATGGGGAGTAATGACTTCACATATAAGAAGTAGATGTGGTAAATTTATTGAAGGTTAGCAAACATTGTATTGGTCACTTGAACAATTCATGAAAGAATATTGAGGGAAGAGAGATTTCACATATAAATATACTATCTTGGACATCTTTTATGATTGTGAGCACTCATTAAAATATGACATGCTAAAAGGTTGATGTTGGACAAGGAAGACAACGTAATGGGTTATGTTTTCTTATATCCGAAACAAAGTATATTGTCATGGATCATTCAACATGCTGAGCTTGCCTTTCCCCCTCATGCTAGCCAAACTCTTTGCACCAAGTAGAGATACTACTTGTGTTTCCAAACATCCCTTAAACCAGTATTGCCATGAATTGAGTAAGATCCTTCAAGTAAGTTGTCATCGGTGCATGCAATAAAAATTGCTCTCTAAATATGTATGATCTATTAGTGTGGAGAAAATAAGCTTTATACGATCTTGTGATGTGGAAGCAATAAAAGCGATGGACTGCATAATAAAGGTCCCAATCACAAGTGACAATATAAAGTCACGTTCTTTCGCATTAAGATTTTGTGCATCCAACTATAAAAGCGCATGACAACCTCTGCTTCCCTCTGTGAAGGGCTTATCTTTTATTCTTGTCTTATACCTTATGCAAGAGTCATGGTGATCTTCACCTTTCCTTTTTACATTTTATCCTTTGGCAAGCACATTGTGTTGGAAAGATCCTGATATATATATCCAATTGGATGTAAGGCATCATGAACTATTATTGTTGACATTACCCTTGAGGTAAAAGGTTGGGAGGCGAATCTATAAGCCTCTATCTTTCTCTGTGTCTGATTAAAACTTTGAACCCATAAATATCATGTGAGTGTTAGCAATTCTAAAAGACTAAATGATAGTTGAGTACGTGAAGTTTGCTGAATCAAAGCTTTGACATAGACCCTTCCTGAAAATAAGATGAATTGTAATTGTTTGATGACTAATAACACAGTTTGTTAGTTTTCAAGAAAGTTTATGATCTATACTTTAACATGTGAATAGCTTGTTACTTGATCATGAGAAGTTCTATGAGTTGAGCTACTGTTATGATATATAATGATGCTAGAAAAGGTCATTGAAATTATCATTGATCAAACTTGTGCACCTGCTAGTATTCACACTTCATAAATTATTTCTCTTACCATTTACCTACTCGAGGACGAGCAGGAATTAAGCTTGGGGATGCTGATACGTCTCCAACGTATCTATAATTTATGAAGTATTCATGCTATTATATTATCTGTTTTGGATGTTTATGGGCTTTACTAAACACTTTTTTTTGGGACTAACCTATTAACCGGAGGCCCAGCCCAAATTGTTGTTTTCTTGCCTATTTCAGTGTTTCGAAGAAAAGGAATATCAAACGGAGTCCAAACGGAATGAAACCTTCGGGAGAGTTATTTTTGGAACGGAAGCAATCCAGGAGACTTGGAGTAGACATCGGGGAAGCTTCGAGGAAGGCACGAGGCAGGGAGGCGCACCCTACCCCCTAGGCACGCCCCCACCCTCGTGGGCCCCTCGTGGCTCCCCTGACCGACTTCTTTCACCTATATATGTCCATATACCCTAAAAACATCGGGGAGTAGAATAGATCGGGAGTTCCGCCGCCGCAAGCCTCTGTAGCCACCAAAAACCAATCGGGACCCTGTTCCGGCACCCTGCCGGAAGCGGGATCCCTCACCGGTGGCCATCTTCATCATCTCGGCGCTCTCCATGACGAGGAGGGAGTAGTTCACCCTCGGGGCTGAGGGTATGTACCAGTAGCTATGTGTTTGATCTCTCTCTCTCTCTCTCGTGTTCTTGATTTGGCACGATCTTGATGTATCGCGAGCTTTGCTATTATAGTTGGATCTTATGATGTTTCTCCCCCTCTACTCTCTTGTAATGGATTGAGTTTTCCCTTTCAAGTTATCTTATCGGATTGAGTCTTTAAGGATTTGAGAACACTTGATGTATGTCTTGCATGTGCTTATCTGTGGTGACAATGGGATATAACGTGATCTACTTGATTTATGTTTTGGTGATCAACTTGCGGGTTCCGTGACCTCGTGAACTTATGCATAGGGGTTGGCACACGTTTTCGTCTTGACTCTCCGGTAGAAACTTTGGGGCACTTTTTGAAGTTCTTTGTGTTGGTTGAATAGATGAATCTGAGATTGTGTGATGCATATCGTATAATCATACCCGCGGATACTTGAGGTGACATTAGAGTACCTAGGTGAAATTAGGGTTTTGGTTGATTTGTATCTTAAGGTGTTATTCTAGTATGAACTCTAGGATAGATCTAACGGAAAGAATAGCTTCATGTTATTTTACTACGGACTCTTGAATAGATCGATCAGAAAGGATAACTTTGAGGTGGTTTCGTACCCTACAATAATCTCTTCGTTTGTTCTCCGCTATTAGTGACTTTGGAGTGACTCTTTGTTGCATGTTGATGGATATTTATATGACCCAATTATGTTAATATTGTTGAGAGAACTTGCACTAGTGAAAGTATGAACCCTAGGCCTTGTTTCAACGCATTGCAATACCGTTTGTGCTCACTTTTATTATTTGTTACCTTGCTGTTTTTATATTTTCAGATTACAAAAACCTATATCTACTGTCCATATTGCACTTGTATCACCATCTCTTCGCCGAACTAGTGCACCTATACAATTTACCATTCTATTGGGTGTGTTGGGGACACAAGAGACTCTTTGTTATTTGGTTGCAGGGTTGTTTGAGAGAGACCATCTTCATCCTACGCCTCCCACGGATTGATAAACCTTAGGTCATCCACTTGAGGGAAATTTGCTACTGTCCTACAAACCTCTGCACTTGGAGGCCCAACAACGTCTACAAGAAGAAGGTTGTGTAGTAGACATCAGGGTATTAATATGCATAATGGATCTGAACATATAATTTTTTCCACCGAATAAACCAACTAGAATCAACTACAAGGAGTAATCAACACTACTAGCAACCCACAGGTTTCAATCTGAGGCTTTGAGACAAAGATTGGATACCAGAGATGAGCTAGGGTTTGAGAGGAGATGGTGCTGGTGAAGATGTTGATGGAGATTGACCCCCTCCCGATGAGAGGTTCGTTGGTGATGACGATGGCGATGATTTGCCCCTCCCGGAGGGATGTTTCCCCGACAGAACAACTCCGCCGGAGCCCTAGATTGGTTCCGCCAAGGTTCCGCCTCGTGGCGGCGGAGTTTCGTCCCGCAAGCTTGCTTCTGATTTTTTCCAGGGTAAAAGACTTCATATAGAAGAAGATGGACACCGGAGGCCTGCCAGGGGGCCCACGAGGCAGGGGGGCGCGCCCAGGGGGTTAGGGCGCGCCCCCACCCTCATGGCCAGGGTGTGGGCCACCTCTGGTATTTTCTTTGCTCAGTATTTCTTATAAATTCCAAAAATAACTTCCGTGGAGTTTCAGGACTTTTGGAGTTGTGCAGAATAGGTCTCTAATATTTGCTCCTTTTCCAGCCCAGAATTCTAGCTGCCGGCATTCTCCCTCTTCATGTAGACCTTGTAAAATAAGAGAGAAAAGGCATAAGTATTGTGACATAATGTGTAATAACAGCCCATAATGCAATAAATATCAATATCAAAGCATGATGCAAAATGGACGTATCACGCGGGTTCGACACGCGCTACTACTAACTATCTGTAGCGCGTGACTGTGACCCGCGCTACTACTATTAATTTCAAAAACCAAAACAAAATCTCGACCCCGTGCGTGCCGTCAATGGTTCGATCTAGCGACGACAAGGGTCACGGGAGGTGCGGACGGGCAGTAGAGACCAGATCCAGTGGCGGCTGTTGTAGAGGGACCGGATCCAGTGCAGAGGAGAGCAAGACGAAGGTGTGAGGGTCCTCTTCACGGCCAAGGCAGAGAGCTCCTCGTTGGCCATGTCGACGACCTGCGCAGGCGTGGGCATGGGAGGTGAGTAAAATCGGAGGGACATGGAGAGGGACAAAGAGAAACAAGGAAGAAAGGAATGAGATGGAGGGCGCACCAGGGCTCGTCGCCGGTGGAGAGGTGGTCCGACGTGGTGGCATGGAGATGCGGGGAAGACCGGCGAGCTCCGGGACGCTGGCGGCACGAGGCGGCCTCCCTCTTTTGGCGCCATGGAGGAGGAGGCACGCGACGCGAGGAGGTGAACTCGTTGGGTGCCATGGAGGAGGAGGTGTGCAGCACCATGGGAGAGCCTATGGAGAGAGGGGGGAGAGTGAGGGAGAGAGGAGGGATTCGGCCGAGGATATGGGGACTTCACCTACTTCGTACTTAGTAGTAGCGAGGGGTATAAAACCGCGCTACTACTATCAACTTAGTAGTAGCGCGGGTTTATACCCCTCGCTACTACTATGGCATGTCCCGGGGGGCACGGTAGAGACAGCTTAGTAGTAGCGAGGGTTAAAAACCTGCGCTACTACTATCAACTTAGTAGTAGCGAGGGGAAAAACCTGCGTTACTAGTAGGTAGCAGTAGCGAGGGTTATAAACCCTCGCTACTAGTAAGCGTCTGCCTATAAGCTTTTACCTAGTAGTGTCATTGGCTTCAGGCTGAGCAGTATCTTCAGGTTGACTCTGTGCAGAAATGATAAGTTCCTCTTCAGCCTGTGCCTCTGAAGGTATGATTTCTCCAGTACCCTTAAGCTTGATTGATTCACTGGGTGAGACTTCATCTAGCACATTTGGCAGGTGCTCTCTTTGTGAGCCGTTAGTCTCATCGAACCGCACATCCACAGTTTCAACCACCTTATAGTGAAAGAGGTTGAATACTCTGTAGGACTGCGAATCCTTTCTGTAGCCAAGCATAAAACCTTTATGTGCTTTCGGTGCAAATTTTGAAGTGTGATGTGGATCCTTGATCCAGCACCTAGCACAAAATACTCTAAAGTAACTGACGTTTGGCTTCTTACCAGTTAGAAGCTCATAGGATGTCTTCTTTAGAAGTTTGTGAAGATAAACATGGTTGATGACGTGGCATGCAGTATCAATGGCTTCAGGCCAGAACTTCCATGGAGTCTTGATCCAGTTGAGGCCGAGGGAGAGTTCCGTCAGCACGACGGCGTGGCGACGGTGATGATGAAGTTACCAGCACAGGGCTTCGCCTAAGCACTACGACAATATGACCGAGGTTTGTAACTGTGGAGGGGGGTACAGCACACGGTTAAGAGAAACTTGTGTGTTCTAGGGTGCTCCCCTGTCCCCGTATATAAAGGAGGGGAGGGGAGGCCGGCCGGCCCTCCTAGGGCGCTCCAGGAGAGGGGAACCTACTAGGACTCCATGTCCTAGTAGGTTTCCACCTAAGGAAGAGGGGGAAGAAGGAAGGGAGAGGAGGAAGGGAAGGAAAGGGGGGCGCCGCCCCCTTCCCCTAGTCCAATTCGTACCAAAGGGGGGGGGCGGCCAGCCCCTTGTGGCCCATCCTCTCTTCCCACTAAGGCCCATGAAGGCCCATTAGTTCCCCCAGGGGGTTCCGATAACCCTCCAGCACTCCGATAATTATCCGGTACCTCACGGAACTCATTCGGTGTCCAAATATCATCGTCCAATATATCAATCTTTATGTCTCGACCATTTCGAGACTCCTCGTCATGTCCGTGATCTCATTCGGGACTCCGAACAATCTTCGGTCATCAAATCACATAACTCATGATACAAATCGTCATCGAACGTTAAGCGTGCAGACCCTACGGGTTCGAGAACTATGTAGACATGAGCGAGACACATCTCCGGTCAATAACCAATAGCGGAACCTGGATGCCCATATTGGCTCCTACATATTCTACGAAGATCTTTATCGGTCAAACCGCATAACAACATACATTGTTCCCTTTGTCATCTGTATGTTACTTGCCCGAGATTCGATCGTCGGTATCATCATACCTAGTTCAATCTCTTTACCGACAAGTCTCTTTACTCGTTCCGTAATGCATCATCCCATAACTAACTCATTAGTCACATTGCTTGCAAAGCTTATAATGATGTGCATTACCGAGAGGGCCCAGAGATACCTCTCAGATACACGGAGTGACAAATCCTAATCTTGATCTATGCCAACTCAACAAACACCATCGGAGACACCTGTGGAGCATCTTTATAACCACCCAGTTATGTTGTGACGTTTGATAGCACACAAGGTGTTCCTCCGGTATTCAGGAGTTGCATAATCTCATAGTCAGAGGAACATGTATAAGTCATGATGAAAGCAATAGCAATAAAACTAACGATCATTAATGCTAAGCTAATGGATAGGTCTTGTCCATCACATCATTCTCTAATGATGTGATCTCGTTCATCAAATGACAACACATGTCTATGGCTAGGAAACTTAACCATCTTTGATTAACGAGCTAGTCAAGTAGAGGCATACTAGGGACACTCTGTTTGTCTATGTATTCACACATGTACTAAGTTTCCAGTTAATACAATTCTAGCATGAATAATAAACATTTATCATGATATGAGGAAATATAAATAACAACTTTATTAGTGCCTCCAGGGCATATTTCCTTCACAATGAACTGTTTGCGATGAGGCGAAACAAAAGAAAGGGGCAGCCAGATGAAGGCGTGTGCGATATACAACATACAGTTCACTCAGATGAACTATTTGTGATGAGGAGGAACAATAGAAACGGGCAGCTAGATGAAGGTGTGTGCGATTGAGGGCATACACTTCAGAAGGATTAACTGTTTGCGATTAGGCAACATAACAGAAACGGGTCAGCCAGGTCAAAGTGTCTGCGATTATTAGCAAAAAAAAAGTGTCAGCGATTGATGGCATACACTTCACATAGATGAACTGTTTGCGATTAGCCACAACAAACTGAAATAGTTATATAGATCAATGTGTGTGCGCTAGACGGGCATACACATTCTAATTAAAAGAAGTGTGCGCGATGGTAATAACGAGCGCGCACGGTTGTTGGAACAAGACGTGTGCGGACGTTGCCTATTGCGGTGCACCCTATCACTACTAGGAAAACCCTTACCGGTAGCGCTGGTTTTTTGGCTATTAGTAGCGCAGGCAGGCGCGCTACTGCTACGATGTTACAGCTATTTTTTAGCAGTAGCGCTTGTTTGAACCAGCGCTACTGCTATCTAGCAGTAGCGCGCCTCTGTCCATCGCTACTGCTAATACTAGTAGCGTGCCCCTACAACCAACGCTACTGGTAAGCAGCGCTGCTACTACTCCAATACCCCACGCTACTGCTAGTATTTTATTTTATGTTGTTGTATTCGTATTTTTACAGGTTTTATACAATTAAAACATACACATACACTGAAACTATATGAAAAAGGAATGTCTCATCATCATCATCGAAGTGGTACAACATAGTCTCATCATATCAACATAGTCTCAACACAAATGATGTCGATCTCATCATCATCTCGAAATAGCGATACAAGTTAATGATCACATGTCTCTTACATTATCACCATAGACACATGTTTCATCATCTACCTAAACTATGACATACTAGACAAGAGCGATCACGATGATCAGAAGTGGTATTATGTAGTAGTTTTTGCAGCAGTGCTGGTTCTAAATCCCCTGTTGTGCTATGAATCTCAAGTAACTAGCTTCGGCTTCTGCTCTGCTATCAAACCCTTTCTGGCTTCCGCCGGAGAAGCCAGAGACTTGGGCCGGACACTCTGGCCACTCATTATACACACCCGGAAATATGCCCTACATACACGGCATACCACTTCCTCGCCATCGTTGATCTATATACCTGTCAGAGATGCACATATATATATACTACCACCCGGTGGTAGTTACCCCCACATGTCTCATATACTACTATGTGGTACTATATATACTATTTTATTATTTTAAAACAAGTTACATGAAAAAATTGCATATGAGCCCATAGTTTTTGTTATATTTGTAAAATACGTACATATTTGTATGTAAAAAAGAGCATACTCAAAACATGGTACATACTACCTAAAAGTTAGTATATATACTACCTAATCATTGTTATATACTACATACTACACGTACATACTCTCGATTTCGACAAATATTACATACAACATACAAAACGCAAGTGGTGGTAACTACCACTGCTTGTAGGAAACATTTGTCCTATATATATATATCATGAAGCGAATTCAAAGAAACAGTTATGAAATAGAGGCAACATATATAGTAAACATAGTCAACAAATTTCATCGTACCGAAAGTAATTAACTAGAGCACGGCACCATACATCTAATAGTTTCGTCGTACTGAGAGATTCCAAGTTTCGTCGTACAGAAAGTAACAAGTAACTAAACAGACACATTGTTTTGAAGCAGTGCACTCTTTCCATCTGTCCATATCCGGAAGGGTGCACCCAAGCTTAGTGAAAGGCGTCATGTCCTGACACTGCAGGGCAATGCGTGTTCGGATGTCAGCTCGCGATATTGGGCTGCCGTAGAACATCCCATTCTCTTCGAGGACATCTTTCATGATGATGGACACAATTTCCTGCTGGATCCGGTAGAAATCATTTCGAAGTCGATTATCCGGCATGGCTCCAAAGGCTTCGGCCCATCTCTGGATATGGGTATCGGATGAAGATTTCATGCAAAGTGATTGCACATCCCTTTTGTACTCCATCATTAGATGGATGACGTAGAATCCATCATTCTCAGTTCTTGCCGGTTGCTGGATGCAACAGAAGTCAGTCTTGTGGCCGAAACAAAGCCCGACCTTATTTGTTTTTTTGCATTGGATGTAGCCACCCCGCATGCTGAAGCCCAGCATAGCTCTGTCCAGAACATACTTCATGTGTGTGTAATCTTTCTTCTATATGTTCTTCGACGGGTCCAAATATAGAGCGCGGGAGTAATGCGGGTAAAGAACGATGAGAACGGCATGACACCCTCCCGCTGTGCAAAATACACGATCAAGTTAGCCTCCATGCGTGCAAAGTAACTATTGAAATGCACGTATGTGTTATAGTGCTATCCGCGGATGACTTACCTGGGATGATAAGGTAGGAGAATGGTTTCTTTGTCCTTATTGCTGACCAAGAATTCTTCGATGTACTGAGTCGCATATTGACGGTTGGCATCGTTGATTGACAAGAAGCCCTCATGCATGTAGTATGGGTCCGCGACCGCAAGACCGGTGACTTGCTCTCTCCTGACGATGTAGTTCATGTGCAGCGCATACAGGCGGACGAACGTAAAATCGAGTGTCCTCATTTGAAACATCTGGAAGATGTAATCAACCCTCAGGAAGAAGAGGTCCGCGGGGCATGTGTGGACATACATCTTGCAACTGCTCGGCACATGAACCGTATAAAGTGGGTATCCTGGATCATCCGAGGCGAGGAGGCTTCTCTCTGTCGAAAGCACATGGTCATGGAGTCTCCTGAGATCCCCTGCTATGGTAGCTAGTGCATTCGCCGGTACCATTGGCTCTCCCGCGACATGGATTAATGGTGCATGTTTCATCGGTACACGGTCAACCTTGGTCGAAGGCGGCTGGCTGCTAGAACCAACATTGCCAACTTGATTGGATTTTCTCGCCGTCGGTCTCTTCCTCTGCTTCTTCTTGGTGGGCTCAGGTGCTGGTGGGTCTGTCAGACCCTCCCTGAGCACCACCCCTAGTGTTGTCGGGCTCAGCATTGGACGACTCTGGCTAATTAGTTGAGCTTGGGTGGAGCCGTCATCTGGAGGCGTGTCCTGCGAGGATTGCATGGACAAAGACTTCTTGCACTCTCGAGGACGTTCCGGCTCTGGTACATGCATCTCATATTCATATGGTTGACTCATTGTTACTTCGTTGTCAAAGGCAGTATTGAAATATTGGTTAGGGTCATCGGCCACCTCCATGTCATGATCCATATCCTCTTCCATGGGGCAGATGGCATCATGTGCCGGAACGGTTGGCCCTCCTTTCTCATGTCTCTCGATCTCAGCAAGCAGCACAGACGATGGTTGTACTTGTGTAGGTGGTGTTGTGGTCAAACCTTCCTGAGGTCCCGTTGGTGTGCTCCCGGCCACCTCGACACGAAGAAGATTTTTCGGCCACAGGATCGGCCAACTTTTGCGTTGGCCAAGCTGCGTGGGGGTCTCGTCATCCTCTCCATCGGTTTGTATCGAACGAGGGAAACCCTCGTAGCCCGCTTTCACACTCGCCACGGAGACCCTTAAGGCATTATCAGGCATCTGCCGGCGGTGAAACAATCGATCCTTAGGCTTTACTATAGTACCCTTCCCCACATCCACCAACCCGCCCTTCATGTCGTAAAGGAGGGTGCACGGAGTGGAGTCGGCCTACAAAGACATATACATGCGGCGTCAGAGATCCAAAAAGAACGGCAACTGAAGATTAATTAATTAGTTCAGTTGATGAAGGTGCGACGCATATTTACCGTGAGGGCGTCGAGCTCAGCCAATGTCGACGGCCCGACATTCAAGCGAGAGACGGAGCTAGGGCTGCTGTGAGAGCTGGGTGCAGGAGCAGGTGCTGGAGGAGGTGCGGGTGCGGTTGCCATACTAGGTACGGGTATGGGTGCGGTGTTCATTGAGTTGCTCCCGGTGAAGCAGGGCATGGGAAAATCACTTGGTGGCGCGTTTGGATTTTGTTGCGCCCATGTGACCAAAGTTGGAATCAAGCTTGTAAAGGCAACCACCATATCATCTCTACAGGCAGCAATTATCTCAGCTTTGGTCTCAGCTTTTGCTTTCTCCATTGCCCGCGCCACCTTCTCGTCGATAGTCACTTGACTGAACTTCTTTCTCTTTCTTTTGGCCTCGGGATCCTCGTTATAATAGTACTTCCACGTGGCGCCATCCCCGGCGCCATGCACACGTCCATATTGCGGCCGCTGGCCGGGCAGGTGTCCCACCATTATGCTCATAGCCCGGTTGAAAGGAGTGTCCCACTTGTACTTCGCCGACGACTGAGTCGACTGAGTCGACGAGTCGCTTTCGGCCGCAAGCTTGTGTTCCTCTCTCTGCAAAATGGACCGTGGATCATTTACGAATGCGACTAGAATGTAGTAGACTTCATTGATTAGAAGCTAACTAGTCGCCAACCCATGCATTCGCACGGCCTAGTTATTTAATATTACGTTATAATCTATATAACATAAAGCGATGTGTTGTGTACATTTACATTGGGATGTGCCATCTAATATTTTTCATTCTAATATAAGTCATAAAGGATTTTCAACATGGGGATTCATCGGAGAATGTATTTCCACAAAGGACTTAGTTGGCTGGAAATACAATATTTATACCCAAAAGTACTATGTGCTGGGATAACTTGATATTAAATCTTTGTCCTAATTTTCCTGTAAATTAACTCATTCCAGTTAAAACAATAAGAATAATATTATCAGATACTTGATATGTTTGAAACTTCATATGGAATGATGTGTGTTAAAAAACCAGGCAATTATAGAACCAATAAGTTGGGATTAAACAAACCGACAGCTTGATAGGTTTCGAATTTGAAGAAAGCCACAACATCGAAAAAGCTTCTGTTTAATACCAATGAAGCTTACATATATATAACGGAATTCTATTACATGAAGATGAATCACATGGAATATGTAAAAATTGAAAAGTTGGGTTGTACATACTATATATATATGTACTACAACGATCATGGCCTTAGGTGACAAATTTACTTCTATCTCCATACGTACTACATGGAAAAATATTATGTGATTATTGAACAAACAAACCATGATCCCTTAGTTAATAGCGGAACTTTAAGAGCGCCCAGTCACTCCAATCATGAATTTTGTAGCAGTCCATAATTCAAATGCAAATAAAAATCTTGAATATTGGGTGACTATTAATAGTTGCAGGCATAAATTGTTAAAAACAATTCCAACCCTATAAATTCTTCTGCAGACAATTCCTTATTTAATAGTCAAAGCAGACTTACTAAAATAAAAAATTGTAATTTTCCTATCCAATGCTATTAAGTAGAAATATGGACCATATCAAGCATTGATACTCACCATATTGTGTGTTCATTCTTGTCCATGGGGTGGCCAGAGTACATCAATACCAGAAGTACACATTGACTGTGACATATTAGAAAATGTAGTACAGACTCCCTTCTCCAATTCATCCTGAAATTAAGATGGTAATAAACAAAGATTGTCAATCTTGTTGTACCAATCACATACAATCATAACAATTACTGTTCCTGGAAAGCTATAGAGATAGATGATAATGCTGCAAAAGCTAGCTCTCTGCAACAATAATCCAATGCTCCTTTATCCGTACACTATAATTAAGTTGATTTGCGCATTCATGTCTCTATGTTGCTACAGTTTAACTGTTGGGGTTCTTACGATACAATCATAAGATTCTACCATGCATGTTACGGATGGATTTTCTGGGCATCATTCTCATGAATAGAAATACTATGACACAAACGATACTGACTCAGGAAAGAAACAATCGTTTCGAAGGTATTTACTTCTTATAATTTCTTGTACTGCAGGTATGTCGCTCTTTACAGATTTATACAACTCTCGGTGTATACTATACTGCAATTTTCTTTTGCAAAGCAAAACATCATGAGTGTCACTGTCAGGCGTCCTAAAGCATCTCAGATGTCAACCAATTATACTAATTATATTAGGACCAAAAAAATATGCCAAATAATTAGCACATCCCGCTCAACTAAATACACACACCTTGAGTTAAATCACATGGTTATAGCCACAAACTGATACTCTGTCCGACTATGTTCCCTCTAATGATAACAAAAAGGAAAATACATCATACTTCTCAGTAATAAGATTGAATAGAAACAAACCATATGATTTATGACAAACTGCCCGCTGCAGTCCTCCATCAAATAAACAACTGTTGCAACACAACTGCGGACAATCGAGGAGTTCATAAGCAGTCAGATTTTACTATGAAGAGGTAGAAAGAAGTACCTGGTCAGATCGGAGAGGGAGAAACTGTTCTATAGCACAGGAAGACACCCCTAATCACTCTCCCGTAACATAGCAAGGCCATCCTCCTTCCACTCCTCTGCATACAATAGCATTCGGGTAGGTTGAATTGACCTAAACTGATCTAACACTGTCATGTAGCCTCATACGTGTGTTCGCCAACATATTTAATAAGTTTCAGACATAAAAATATATGCATCTGCAATTGGTTTGGGATTGAATAGAGCTTTGGCAGAAGGAACCTTGGATCTCGAATTTGTTGAAATAGGACTGTAAGACATATTGGAGAATAAATCAGCGGCAACACCATGGCTGATCTTGGAACAAAGAAGGCAGTGACGATCTTGGCCAGCGGAGGACATGACTTCACTCTCGGTGATGTGCTAGCTGAGCTTGGATTCAATGTGGATATGGAGGAGGCAGCCAGGACCGGGGTGAGGATGCGGAGTATATTGGAGGCAGCGAAGCCTTCGGGAGAAGTCCGCAGCGGAGACAGCGTGACGCCGAGGGTAGTTCTTCTTCCTCTGATCTCCTGTACATCCTTCACCATGCAGCGTCGCTAGCAATGACGGTAGTTCGATCCGACTCAGCACCTCCTTCTCCACTGCATCGCCCATCCTTGATTGCAGTATGATCGTGTTATCGAAGGCTCTCTACCTCCAATTCATCATGGTTAGGGCCAGAGTTCAAGCTTCAAGGAAGGTGATAAGAGAGAGGTTGGATGGATCGTTCCTGTAGATTCATTGCTTCCTTTTTTTGGATATATAAGGAGATTGATTGCTGAGTAATAGGAGGAATTTTGTTTTTAGCTGTGTGCAAGAAAGAGTTTGCTAAACCTTCGTGAGAGTCTGAGAGAGATACGTGAGAGAACGGGAGTTGAGTTGTGAGAGAGAGATACGTACGTACGAAACTGTGTTTTTCTCATTGGAGAGAGAGATATGCGTGGGGGATTTTTAAAGATATTTTTTCTTTATTATTAGAGGGATACATGAGAGATTAATTAGGAGGGATTTTACTTGAACTATTTCTTTTTGAGATGGAGATACGTGAAAGGGATTCTACTTGAACTTTTTTTTTTGAGATGGAGATACGTGAAAGGTTTAGACAGTTGGGTCATGGGAGAGATATGTGGGAGTTTTTCTCTCGTTGAAGAGAGATACGTGAGACTGGATTACGTGACACCGTTATAACTCGGTCCCACTAGATTAACGGCTCATAATTTCTAATTAACGTGGTAATTTCTCGAGAGTCCATAATTAGTATAGGTATAGATAGATAGATAGATAGATAGATAGATATATATGTAAGGTGGTAAAAGGATAATTACCAGTAATCTCATGAATTTCCTAGTCGGCCCGTCGGTGAAAAAAATCTTTTTTGGGGTCAGAAGAGAATTGGGCCCTGATGAAGTCATGCTCCTGCTGGTTAGTGAACTCAGCCAATGAGTCTGGGATCCCCTGACGTTCACGTTCTGCGTCCTCCTTAGCCCACACGGGCCTCTTTCCCGTGTAACCACGACTTCCAAGGCGGTGGTTCCCCATGTTCTTTGCCTGCAGCTGCTTGCCTCTCTCCGACCTGGCCCTGGCAGCTTCTTCATTGCAAGTCTCCTTGAACTTTTCAAAGTCCTCTATCGTAATTTTCGGATTGTCTGCAACAATCTCGGCGTAGGTTTCATGGTCTACTTCAATCGCCTTTTTCACCCTAGTTTTCCAAGCGCTCAATGCGTTGCTGAACTTCCCTAGGGCTTTGTTATTGATTTATTTCATGGCATCATCATCCCATGGGTCGACATCGTCATTCCGACCGGGGAACAGGAATCTTGCGTGCAACCTAATTAGGAGCAGCTTCTTCAAATTTTCATTCTTCCGTATTTTCGTGGTGTTGATGTTAGCTGTATCCCATAGGATGCATGCTAGTTGGTTGCCGTAACACGCTGCCACTTCCCGCGGCTCTATTGGCTCGAACTTGCCAGGGTGCACCACCGTGACCACCAGTCTTTCGGTGCCGAGCTCATTTGGGAGTCGTGTCCTCTTTTCCTTCTTCCCTCACTGGCTTGGGAGGTCCCACCTTCCGTGCTGTAGTTAGGAACATCATCAGCGCCAGTCTCAGTGCCGGTGTCGTTGGTGGCATCAGTGTCGGCGCCGGTGCCACCACCGTCGTCATCTGTCATGACAAGGGGGTCCGGACACCCAGCTTGCCGTCTCTCCTGATCCGCCAAAAAGTCGAGGTAGGCGTGTGCTCGACCTAATTGGGACTGAGAACCTCCGGCCTCATCGGTGTCGGTCATGTTTCCTAGGGTTCAATGTCGTAGTCGTTTAATTATCGAGCTTTATATAATAAAGTGAATAATGAAAAAAAGTGACCTTTGTTTTGCCGGAAATGTCGTTTCATTCCCGTCGTGACAAATCTCGAGCACTCGATATGTCCAACTTTCTAGCACAAGTCATGCCGAAATTCACGGAAAATTTCGGCATGACCTTTGCTAGAAAGTGCACATACAGAGCGCCTGAAATTTACCGGAATGGAAATGAATCAACATTTCCGGCAAAACATAGGTCACTCGCAATCGGGAAATGAATCAACAACCAAATTTATCGCTGTCGTGGTAGCAATAGAGTAGTCATAATCTAGGTACACTTGTCTTTGGCCAATCTAGGTACCACATAGCCACTAGTTATGTCACTGTCATGGACAATGCAAGTAAACTTCAGGTACTAACAAAATGAGCCCTGCGCTGCAACTTACATTATTGCAGTCCATGAACAAAAGCCACCAAAAAACAAAAAATATGGCTGCCACAAAATGAGCCCTGATGGTTACCAACTGGTTGGCCCATAGGAAAATGCAATGGAGATACCAGGAATGGCTGCCACATGCCAAAAAATAAAATATGGTTGCTATGTTTCACAACCTTAGATCAAGTAATAAGTTTAGTTTAGTTAGCTAGGCAAAGCATTAGTTTAGCTTCACTACCTATAGCAATATGACCAAAGTTCACTGTACTTATCAAACCTAGAAAAATTCCCTCTTAGAGAGGGAGCAGAAGTTTATTTTCAAAATTGCAGTAGCACTGCAGCTATCACATTCTGTTCTATGATGATGATCTATCAGTGTATACCACCTAATGATTTTGTAAGAACAGACACCTAAAAGACCGGAGGGTGGAGGTACTTGACCACGAAATTCACTTAGACTAAGGAGTCAGAGTCACTTGAACTGTACAAATCTACAAATATAACACTAATGTACTTCCTTTGTGGCTTAATGAGCAGAGCTAGCAGAGACCTAGCTAGCTACAGTTAGCTTGGACCCATCTGATGAGTGAGTGATTAAGCCCCACACCTAGAGCAGAGCACTAATTAACCATGTAGTATGCGCTACATCAAGCAAGCCCGAAGATTTGAAGCCTAGCTAGGCAGGTTAATTATCTGCCATATATAGGTCTGTTAAAATGTGATCATAGGGCAGTCAGTGCAAGAAGTTAACTAGTGATGCTACTTTAGCATTTCTTAAGAGGATTTAACAGTAGCATTCCTTAAGAGGATTTAACAGTAGCATTTCTTAAGAGGAACAGAGCAAGTGTAATGAAGCAAGTGTAGAAGACGCAATATGTACAGAAGATGCAATATTGATGATGACGGCATCCAGATCTTGAGGTAGAGGGGGCGGGAGAGGGATGCACCTTGCTGCCAGAGGAGCCAAGCACCTTGCGTCCGGCATCCTTCTCCTCCTTTCCGAGCACCTTGCTTCCGGAGGAGCCAAA